>NW_025335349.1:19769851-19858777 GCF_004798865.1 Varanus komodoensis
GTGATTATCAGGAAGCTTTCCATGGATCAGTTATCTGTTAGTTGATTGGACACATTTTTTTTAGGATCAGTGGATATTTGAACAGCATTACCTTCATGTATGAAGTTTATTCTTCAAAGGCTACTTAGTCCGCTATGTGTTTGATTTACCGTACAATATCTCATTTTTTGTCAGAAGTTTTTTTCTATTATTTTCTAGTAGGGCAGCGTGGACATTACTGGCTTTTTTAGATTTGTTATTGAATTGTCTGCAGCAGGTCTTGTATAACTGGTGTAGATTGTGGATTCCTTCAATAATTCCACTACTGACTAAGAAAGTGATGTCAGTGATTGTGAGCAACAGAGCTTCATAAATTCTGACTCTAGTGATGATGAGTTCTATGGGTTCAACAAAAACGAGAAGAGTACTCGAACTTTAAAGTCTCTCTTTTGTTAATGACAGTGATGATGGTTCTTAATGCCACTGTTGACTGCTGTTCACTTTACAAGGTTGAAATACGGTATTACTGTATTCTGTTATAGTTTATTAAATAGTTTAGTAAACCATTTGATTCAGAATATTTTTTTTCTTGTTTTCCTCCTCTAAAAACTAGGTGCATCTTATGGTCAGGTGCGTCTTATAAAGCGAAAAATATGGCACTTCCGTTTCTGGGCAAAACTGAGATCCAAGCGCAGCACAATGGGCTTCCTTTCCTACTTTTCCACTGCCTAATCTCTAGGTGGCACTATGGTATAGCAGAATAGTACGAACACAAAAAAAGAAATCATGCTCTCTTTTAATTTCATAATTGAATGCCGCATTTTCTTTCCTTTAAAAAATATTTCTAAAAATGCTGGCTGGACACAGAAGTGAAAATGGAGGGCCATGATGTCAACCCAAGAACCTCTAAACAACAATGAACAGGTAATGATGAGCACATGATAAATGCCCTGTCTGGAAAAGACTTAGATTCCTACATTCAGCTCCTAAATATTTAATTGGTTATCCCCCCACTCCCATATTAAAACATAGTTTGTGCAAAACCTTTACCTACCTAGTAACCCAAAATAAAGGCATTAAAATGCTTGATCAAATAGCTTTACACAACTTCCATGCATTATTTAGCAAGGGCATCATTCAGACATGTCTTTCTTGACACTTTGAATTAGTTGCAATGAAACTGGTCTTGACATGGCTTAAGACTGCACAGTTTGCAGAATGTCCTCTTGCTTTGCTAGGTCACTAGAACTCTATGTGACTTTTGAAAAGGCATATGAAATACTGAACTCATAATGATGAAAAGCGTACCTAGATAACTTGTAAGCTACATTACAAATATTACTCCGGGGAACCAAGCTGGGGCTGAGCCTCCAGAGAGTAGAAATAAAAATTAGCACTATGCTGATAAAATATTCTTATGTCTTTCTTCCATGCATGAGTGTAACAGTTCAAGAACAAATTCATTTTCATTTGGAAAATTCATTGTACTATGATCGCCAATGAGGATTTAACTCAAGGCCAATTCATATGCCCAATTTTCAGCCCCAAGTATTATGTATGTGTATTGTATCTGAAAAAGTTTTATGGAGTCTGTGTTAAAGGAAGTAAAAGAGAATAGCAAGAATCATTGTCTCTATCTATGTCTATGTTGCCACCCCCTATTTGTAATAATGTATGTAATCCTGGTTCATTTATACAATAACTATAAGTTGGAGATGACTTGATGGCACATAACAGCAGCAAATGTAGTAATGATTACCTTTTCACAGAAATGGGTTTGCTTGAATCGGGGAAAGCAAAGTAAATCTGACCTTCTCGTGATGTGGTCAAAGGATGACAGCTTCAGTTTTTCCATTTTGATTCCAGGGGAAGTTCTGATCTATTACCTATTTGTCCTTTCCTTTCCCTTCCTTTCCTGGGCATTCCTGGACATTCACAAAATTCTCTTCCAGCATCATGGTTCAAACACATCAATTTTCTTTCTGTGAACTTCATGGCCCAGCTGTCAGACTTATACATAATGATTGGAAATACAATAATGTGGATGAACATGGCCTTGGTTTTCACTAAAATATCCTTACCCTTTATTATCTTTCCTAGTTCCTTCATAGCTGCCCTTCTAAGACACAGTCTTCTTCAAATTTCTTAATTGCAGTCTCCCTTTGAATTGATTGTTGAGTCAAGGTGTGCAAAATCTTTCACTATTTCAATTTCTTCATTGTGAATCGTACAGTAGTGCAATTCTTCAGTCCTGATTTTTTGTTTTCTTAATGCCCAGGTGCAATCCTGCTTTTACATTTTCATCTTTCACCTTCATTAGGCATTACCCAATACAGACTGAACATGAGAAAAACAAAAATGGCATGCTTCTTTGACCAAGCACTGAAGGAAAGATCAATAATAGTGGGAAAGTTATCTTTCAAGGACATTTGGTTGCCATTGTAGAACTACTCACAGACACCTGAGAAACCCAAACAGACTTAAGACCATGTTTTCAGCACCATGGGCCCAATGCATCTGCTTTTTATAAATATATTCAAATGAAACTACCATCCTCAGCCATTCATGTTTTACTAACACATGTGGATGATGCTTCATTTTTAATTGTAAAAATTAGACCACTTAATCTGTAGGCTGCTGTTCAGAAAAGCAAGCAATTTCTGTCTAATGAAGAGGTATTTCAAACCAAAGAGCTAAAACTGGAAATCATTTTGGAGTTTTATTTTTCACTTATTTTGTTGTTGTTGTTGTTTGGTTTAATATAGTCTGATTAAAGCTCTAGGTGTTGAATATCAATGACAGAATTAAATAGTATTTGATTCTATGTGACTATAAAACAGTAACATAGGAAAAATAAATCAGAATTAAAATATGGCAGAAGTCTAAGACTGCAGAAAAATATCAGAAGCCTTTTGGTCATGCTAAGAAATACAACTGAAGAGATTTAGGGCAATCACCTGCTGAAATTAATTGCTGTCCTTATTCTGAAATTCAGGTAATTATCTTTTAGACAGAAGCAAATAGATTCTCAGCACTTTCAACTATTTCTATAGTATTTGTGCTAAAAGAAAGGTTAAATGTGAAGGTATCCATGGCCATTAAGCAGCAGTTTTGGCTGCAAAGTTCCCTATCATTAATTTGTTCTCATCCATTTTTCCTTCTATGACTTCTATTGAAAGGAGAGGACATCTGAAAAGGAAACTGGGCAAGATGAAAACCATCCTTTCAGCATCCTAATATGCCACATAATATGCATATCTTCTTCTTGTGAGTTGCCAAGTCAACCCATTGCGACCCCATGGACAACATTCCTCCAGGCCTTCCTGTCCTCCGCCATTCCCTGGAGTCCACTTAAGCTCTCACTGACTGCTTCAGTGACTCCATCTAGCCACCTCATTCTCTGCCATCCCCTTCTTCTTTTGCTATCTATTGTTTCCCAGTTGCAATGTATGGCTGTGAAAGTTGGACCATAAAGAAGGCTGAGCACCGAGGAATGTACCGAAGGACTCAATCCCCCATGATGATAAGGACATCATTTTTTGGTGTTAATTCTAGTAGGTGTTGTAGGCCTTCATAGAACCAGTCAATTCAGCCTCTTCAGCACCTGTGTTTGGGGTATAGACTTGGACTACTGTGATGCTGAATGGTTTGCCTTGGATTCGAACTGAGATCATTCTGTCATTTTGGTTGATTGTATCCCACTACTGCTTTGCCTACTATTTTATTGCCTATGAAGGCTACTCCATTTCTTCTGAGGAATTCTTGCCTGCAGTAGTATACCTGATGGTCATCTGAATTAAATTCACTCATTCCTGTCCATTTTATTTCACTGATTCCTGAGATGTCGATGTTCAGTCTTGTCATCCCTTGTTTGACCACATCCAGCTTGCCTTGATTCATGGATCTTACATTCCAGCTTCCTATGGAGTATAGATCTTTGCAGCATCGGACTTTCCTTTCATCACCAGATACATCTGCAACTGAGTGTCCTTTCGGCTTTGACCCAGTCGCTTAATTCTTTCTGACACTACTAGTACTAGCCCTCTGCTCTTCCCCAGTAGCATATTGGACACCTTCCGACCTGAGGGGCTCATCTTCTGGCATCATATCTTTTTGCCTTTTGGTACTGTCCATGGGGTTTTCATGGCAAAGGTACTGGAGTGGGTTGCCATTTCCTTCTCCAGTGGATCACGTTTTGTCGGAGCTCTCTGCTATGACCTGTCCGTCTTGGGTGGCCCTGCATGGCATAGCACATAGCTTCATTGAGCTACACAGGCCCCTTCACCATGACAAGGCAGTGATCCATGAAGGGGAATATACACATCCATACAAGAAGAAATGAAAGGGAACTCCTGTTTTCATTCAACCCAAAGTTTGTTACAGATTAATCTGAGAAGGCTAATTCTATTATTTTATGGCTTTCTGGTGAATAAGAATACTTGATGGAAGGTAAAGGAACTAAACCTCTCTTCATTCCAGGAATCCAGGCCTCCCTTAAAGTTTGGATCACATTGTTCAGATTTTCATGGAAATTGCTTCCAGTTTGCATTAGCTACCTACAGAGCGGAGAGCCTGTTTCCAGCCAAGGGCCAAATTGTAATCTGGGGAAAGTCTTAGGCAGAACATATCTGTGGGCAGGATCAAAGAGAGAATAGGCAGGGCCAAAAGGCACTGCTTCCTTTTTAAAAGAGCTAAGCAAAAGTAGCCTTGCTTGTCTACTTATACAAGTTAGACTGAATAACTCAGCAGCACTTTCCAAGAATCAAGATCCATCATTTCTACTCAAAAGTAAGCAAGAATACTATGTCTTCTCAGAAGGACATAGGTCAAGCCTCTGTATGCCTATTCAGAAGGAAGCAGGGTGAGTCTCAGAAGTAAGAAGGACTGAATCAGCACCTCCTCCCTAGATCCTGCCCCTCTTCCAGGCAGGAAAAGATCTTAATTCTGATCAGATGTGGATCATGTTTGGAGTGTTGATAAAGAGAGCCTTTGTCAGGGTGCACCTGGGTAAACTCTTATTTCCTGGGTAGCTGCTAGGAAAGGATACTGGGGGAGTTACAGAACTTGGGGAAGAAAGTGGTTGGACAAATACAGAGTCCTACATCCATATGTGGTCTGCAGGCTGAAAGTTCTCCATTTCTAATAAATCCAATACAAAGTCTTTGACAGGAAACTGGTGTAATAAATGTGTGAAATATCTGGGACAGATCCATTCTGCTATGCTGCTTTTGATATCAAGCAAGCATAATCCATTAATAGAAAAATCTCTGTGTATATGTGGGAGGCTCATTCATTATCTGGAATGCCTTCACTATGGTGTTGCATACATAAACCACCAAATGGTGGTGTCAGCTCTGACAGGCGGTGCAATCCTGTCTGAATCGCCCTTTTACCCAACAGAGCCCACTGTTGTGCAAGGGCGTCTCTGGACTGGGCACAATAATTTGCAGCTGGGATGGGGACAGATAACATTCATTCCAAGGTTATCCAAGTGATGGAGCAGATTACCTTGGTGCCTCCACAGAGAGGCTGAATAAGCATCTGTCATTAATGGTTTTGTTAAACAGAGCTGACAGTTGAATGAGACCTGGACATCTCAAACTTTGTCACTGTGGACTTCCTGGAGGAAATGTTAAAACTGCTGTAAGTTTTTAACTGAGGCAGCATGCTCAGCCAAAACAGACACACAAATCTGTGTTTAGCAGTTCTCTCTCCCTCTCTTTCTCATATTTGCTCTAGAGAAGATGCAGGCCCTCTACACCACACTAGCAGTGGAGGCCAGTGTCTGCAATGGCAGTAGAGTGGTATATCTATTGTAGATTTAAGACTGATCTTACATAAAGCTATGTATGGCACTGAACCCTAGCCCCAAAATATGTTCAGCACCATGGACAGCTTCTTTAAAGTTCAGACTGAAACCTGGATACACAGTTCACCCACCGCTGTTCATTCTTGCCAATGGTTCCACAACAAGAAGTTTGGAGGAAAAAGCCACGAAGAGAAGAACAAGTAGGTTGCTAAGTATGGAGAATGGCTGCAATGGATGGACAGATGGAGAAGGATCTACTTCTTCAGATTCGCAATCCAAGGAACATGCTTCATTTGGCCTCATACCTGAGTCAAGCCAACATAGCTGAGTTCCACTTATGAGCCTCTGAAGGGCCAAACAAAGGGTGAGGGTTCTAGTGCTGACCTATTTTCAGGCCCATATGCACGACCATTTTCAGGTTATTTTGACTGGACTGCTATTTTCATTGAAATTTTCTGGGTCCAGGAGAAATGCTTGACTCTTGCAATAAGCTCACCTGCCTAGGATCAGTGGAGTGTGTTCCCCACAATCTAAGTGCCCACAATGCCTCTGAAATTTCGATATGCCGCATCCAAAGCTGTGATAGTCCTGGACAAGGCACTGACTGCCTTACCCTTAAAAAATGCCAGTGTCTTATCCTCATCAGAAACCTCAGCTGCAGACTGCATGCCAGAGAGCTTATGATTTCCTTCTCATTTGGAAGAGCCCTGGGTAAATATGTCAGTGCAAATGTAGAGGTCTGTGGCAGGCAGGATCATATGACTGGAATGGGCAGTCCTACCAGATATACAACCCTCATGTCCACTTTCAACATACCTACTTACCTGTAGACATATGGAAACTTACTATAGACCATGAATACCAGAACATTTGACAGAAACTGGAATTTGATTGGTACCGATCGACATAAAATATGAACTGATAATAATAAAGTATACGTCCATGCAGTTCAACTCTTGTTTTATTACTGAGTGACATGGAACTATCATTTATGTCTTAAGCCTTCCTTTTAGAAACCTATTATTTTAAATTCCCCCAATTAGATCTCAATGGTAGGTGACATTATTTTCAGTCTCATCTTTCCAGCTTTGTATTTTATGTGCATTCTTCTGGCAGCTGTCATTTAAGTTGTGAGACCAGGGACCAAAGCTCTTCAGGTGAGTTAAAGATCCAGGCCGTGGAGCTGACTAAAGTTGATGGAGAGGGAATTGTTTAGTTTAATGAATTCCTTCCGTCAAAGTGCTGCCACATTTTATAGGACATGCTGACTACAAAGAACATAATGGCTTCTTTTGTTTTAAGTCATCAGAGTTCCTCAGAAAAGACACCATGGCTACATATTTCACTGTTCCTGAAACACTTTAGCCTGACAGACCTAGTCAAAGTACAAATCAGCTGTGATCCTGTGGAGCACTTTTATAGGCCAAGGGTGTCTGGACTTTTCATTTGTAGCTGGTGAATGGTAGATCCACATAAGCTTATAGGATTCTGTCTGCTACAGCTAGTAATGGGGCCCATCTACATAGGATATCTTTATACTGAGCCTGCCTGCCTGCCTTCCATTTTGATACCATCTTTAATTTGACATCTCCTAGGTAGTATATAATGTTGGATAAACACCCAGAAAGGCAACACATGGATGGATAGATGGAAAAATAAAGTAGGGTGGGGGAAATAGAGGCTAAAAGCCCAGGAATTTTTTTAATGCCTTTGCTGCTTCAGTTATACTAGTGTGGATGCCAGATAGGTCTTCCTAGAAAGAAAGTTACATCAGAAAGTTCCAAAAAGATTCCCTATCCCCCATAGTCACCTGCCACACTTCTGGCAATTACATTTTAAAGGAACTAGTTCTTATTAATGTCTTAGCTTCATGAGCACTTCCAGGTTACACTGTTGTAGAACAAACACCTCTCTGGAACCTTTTACCAATTGCTACTGCACAAGCCCTACAGTTCTGACAATCAGGTATCTTCTCACAACTTCTTTATTCAGACTTTCCCAGCCAGCTGTAATTTGTAGCACACAGCAGAGTCTGTGTTTTCATTGCTGATTAATTCATATTGTTATATTGATTGTTACTTTTTGCCACTGTGTTTTATGTGTATTATTTTGACACCTTGTGGAACGTGGTGTATAAAATTAGGATAACAGGCTACATATTCCTGAGCTGTTAGAACCAGTATTCAGCCCATAGAATATAATCACATGGGTCACATGTCCGTGACCCATGAATCTTTGCATGTAACACTGACATGTAACACTGATATGTGAAAAGTGCAAAAACTTCCATTTTCATTTGTGAAATAATCCAAGTCTGCTACACCTCCTGAGAAAGGGTATTTTGTATGCCATGTACCTTCCTTAAACATTGTTATGGTATGAGATTCTCCCCCACAGTTGCACATGCACAATAATATGCAAAGGGAAAAAAGCTTATCCCTTGATTTGATTGCTGTGTGGATTTTCCCCCTTGCACCAGGGGCTGCCGGGGAGATGCACAAACTCACAAGATCATGGGGGTCACTATTCATACAGATCATGGTGGAGATAGGTTGAGTGGCACAAGGAACCCTTTTCCAGTGCCGTACCCACTATGCACTAAAAATACCACCATCTCATTTATTCTTAGTGTTATTTTCCATTCCAATTTTTAGGATAGAATAACATGAAATCAAATACATAAAATAAAAACCTAGCTAGCAAAGGATGCCAAGATCTATCCATCCTCAAACCTTTGGCTGAAATGAAAAGCAAGGTTCAAGAATTTGACATTTGGCAATTAAGCTAGGAGGGCAGCAAATTCTCCCCTTAGCCTTTTATAATCCCAGGCTGGCAGAGACTCTAGCTCCTAATGAGAAAATGAAATCTAAATGTAACCAAGTGCCTTTCTTCACTTGTTTACTTTCAAAATATGTCACTCTGGTGCATTGCAGCTCATCAGGTGTGTGCATGCACGCATGTGCGTGTGTGTGTTTAACCATGCACCGTGCTAGAATTAAGCTCTCTCCACTATCTTTCAAACAGCAATTTTGCAAAAGGCTATTTTTCTGCATAGCTCTGCTAAAGTGGAAAGAACCAAAGGAAGATCAAGACAAGCTGAAAGAGTTTGAAATTAAGACAGATTTCATTGTAGAGATAGTCCAGATAAAAAACCCAAATTAATCACTAGATTGCATTCATTAAAATTATGGCCAGTTACACCCACACAAATTCCTTTCTACACCATCAATTCCATTATGCAGGTGGTGGGTTCCACTAATTCTGTTTTGCAGGTGGGACTCACTTCACTTGTACAATGGGGTTTTGCAGAAACTCTCCTAGTATGGCATACTGGTTAGAGCATGGGGCCTCAAACTACGGCCCGGGTGCTGGATCCGGCCCGCCATACCTATTTATCCAGCCTGCCATGCCCATTTGGACCTGCCATGCACACGCCTGCTGCTGCCCACCTTGCTCTGCACACAGGGAGGCAGCGGTTTGTCCGCTCGGAGAAAACAATCTCCAATCAAGCAAGGTGCTGCCTCGTGCGCTTGCCTTGCGGCGTGTGCCTGCCCCTGCCTCGCCTCCTCTCACTGGGCATGCACCCCCACACACACCTTGCCTCACCTTGCCTCTCCGCGCACCCTGCCCCTGCCTCAGCGCATGCACCCGCACACACCGCCCCCGCACCAGACCACGTGCGTGACCAGGCACCACCTTTCCGGCCCACGCCCAGCACTGGCAGCTTTCAACTGGCCCTCTGGTGGAAAAGTTTGAGGACCCCCGGGTTACAGTATCGGGCTGCATCTCAGCCCCCCCTCCCCTCAGCCATAAAGCTCACTACGTGACTGTGGAACAATCATGGACCCATAGCTTAACCTATTCACCCAGGGTTGTTGTTTTCATGATAAAATGGAGTGAACACGAACTTTGTAAGTCAGTTTGTGTTCCATGCAAGAAGAAAACTGGGAGAATGCAAATGCAAGAACAACAAGAGTGGTAACAAGTGGAAATATTTGTTTCCAGAAGCAGATAAGTCAGTGGAACTCCTTTATATGCACTCCTGCTTCCTTCCAAAAAAGAGTATTAGCATTTTGCTCATTTTGGGTTGTTCTGGAAGCTCTAGATCCACATTGTGCAAGCAGTGGAATCTAACATCAAAATGGAATTGGTGGGACAGAGGCAAATCAGCTGAGGCATAATGGTTCTACTTGATTCAGCACTATGAATCTCTCTCCATACAGCCCATATATATGGTGGTTATCAAATATATGGTGGTTATTTTTGTCCCACATAGCCAGGCATTCATTTAGCTCTACCACAACAAAAGTGATTTCCTGTAAACTATCACCAACTAATGCCTCACCAAATCTATGATTCAACTTGAAAAGATTCTTCAACTCACCTTTATGAAGTTCACTGATAGCTCATGGGACTCATATGAACAGTAGACCTTGGGAAATTAATACAGCGTTTGTCAAGTTACTGGTACCAGTTTCTGCTAATGTTGTCATGAGAAAGATGAAGTGTTCACATATATTTGGCATGCAGGGTGACTGGGAATGACACTAGCAGGTTGTCCTGACAATGACAAGATTTGATTGCTAGGTTTCACAGTTGCCCTAGAAACAGAGTCCTATCTTATCATTGCTTCAGTAACCCCCATAGAAGTAGTTGAACTATGATGCTGGATATGTAGAAAACAGAGGACTGTGCCTCAGATTTGGCCAAATTGTGGGCTGAACTTGGCCCCAGTAGATAACTGCTGCTGCTTTTGTCAGTACAAGTCCGTGTCTTTACCTAGGTGGAGGTTGACATGATTTTTTTTCTCCCTATACAGAGGTATTCTACTTCTACTGGAAGAACTAACACACCCATTCAGGAGCCCCTTAAAAATGGTACCAGGAATACAGAACCCTGCATTGAAGTTTATTCATGGGTCACTCAATAACTGTCAAATGAAGGTTTTAATGGGTAAGGCATCTGTTGCTGGTTATGATTTTCATAGTACACCATACAAATTCAGATGCAGCTGTAAATCAAGTGCCCAGGTGCTTGAGATCCATGAATCTGCCTTTACTGTTCTGCCAGGCCTCCAGTAAACAGAGTACGAGCCACTGACAAACCTTTTTTTGAGGTTATCCCCCCTGTGCTCCCCTTGTGTTCATGGTTTTGCTCAAGGCGATACCAGCCATGGGAATACCCTGAACTGACAGAGACAAATGAACAGTCCCAGATCAAATCAAGCCAGAGATTTTCCCAGAAGCAAAAACAACAAAACTGAGGATGTCATATTTCAGATTCATCATGAGAAGATAAGACTCCCTGGAGAAGACAACCATGTTAGGGCAAGTCAAAGGCAGAAGTTGAAAGGGAAGACCAGATATGAGATGGGTTGAATTGAACAGCCTTGAACTTCATAGAGCTGAATGGAGCTGTCATGGACAGGACATTTTGGAGGGTTTTCATTCAAAGAGCCACCATTAGTCAGAGATGATTTGACAGCACGTTAAAAAAAATAACAAATGCCAGCTGTTAGGGAGCTTCTAGTGCCTCTCTGAGAACAAAGTTCATGAGTCTGGGATGTGTTACTCATAATGGATCGGTGGGAACCTGTGTCAAACTTGCATCTTCCAGCTGATGTGTATTAGCCATATCAGTCTCTACTGTCTTCCTCCTGTCTCATTCACCAGGTGGTGGAAGACCTGTTAGAGCTGAATTTTGCAGCCTTCTGCTACTTAAAGCTGGGCCAGACACTGCCCTCTCCCCATCTGAACTCATATTTGCATCTGAGATGGAAGCTTTGTCTGGAGTGGAACAAGGTACCACATTCATACACAACATGATGACCAAAGCACTTGCTAGACTAAGTTTTGGAATAATTCACACAGAGATTGAAGGACAATAATGAATTTCAGTGAGGCACACCCAGAGATACTTTCATATATCTTTGCAGAACATGACCTTTCTTAAAGTTTGACCATTTTGGTGGGGGAAGGGCTGATAATGGCTTTCTCAACTACATATAAAGGTTTCCCTGTAGCCTAATGGTTGCTTAACAGATGGGAGAAAGGAAAGTTAAAATTAAAGGAAAGAAAACCAAGAAAACCTTTAAAGTAATGGGCTAAGATTATCCACTGCCAGAATTAATTGCACCCATGTAACAGAATATGGGTTTTTCATTTCACTTATTAACTTTAAAATTTCAGTGTTGAGTAAGATTTATGAATAGTAATGACTATTTGTTGCTGAAAGGGTTTATTTATTTTCAGAGATGGCTGGAATTGAATATGAACCCAATGGCTTCTGCACAAGGTGCTCTTAGGACATCTCACAGCCAAGCGGAAAGAGATCAAATTAAGTGAGTTGGCTGGCTGCTCCTGGCCATCTTGACTAGATTTGGCTTGTGCACAGGCATGTTGGAATAAGTAAAATTAATAATGATAATTTGGACTATGTAATTGTTTGCATAATTTCTGCTGCCTTGTAGGTGAAGAAGTTGTTCCCAAATGCTAATGCAATAAACTCTGTCACGACCCGCTGAGAAGAAGCCATAGAAGCTTAAAATCCCAATTGTTCCAATCAGGGGAATATGAGAAAATTATTTTGGACAGGGAACTCTTTCGAAAATAGAATACATACACTGGAGAAACCCAGAATGAGAAATTCTGGATTTCTGTTGGTTTCTCCATTGGTGTTCACCTTGCCTGGTTCACCCTTGAATTGTTTCTTCAGTACATGTAGAGGTAGCACATGAAACGGTGAAAAAGAAGCATCAGGCCAGGAGGTTCTTTCTTCCTAGTAGGTACTCGTATACTCATAGTAAATGTTCCATCCTGCCAATTTTCAGTTCTATTGCAAGTAAGCTCTTCAGTCTGCAGCTTGATGATACAATTTCCCTTCACCCAACCTGCTTTTAAAAGTCTTAATTGCATCCAGTTCCTTCCTTCCTTCCTTCCTTCCTTCCTTCCTTCCTTCCTTCCTTCCTTCCTTGAGGAGGTGCTGGGCAGTGAGGAATTTATCTTCTGCTCCACAACATGATGATTTGCTCCCCTCAAAATGTCCCTCAATTAAATCAAGCCTTTAAAGCCACCACCCCTCTATTATGGCACTAAGGACTTCTGCGCCTTCCCCACAAGCCAAATTACAGAGGGGAGAGTCAGAGGATGGCCTCCAGCAGGAAAAGGGGGTGGTTAGCTCTCTCTCTCCAAAAGACACAAAGTTGTAGTCCAGAGCAGATATTTGTCTTTGTTTTACTCTCTGCTATTTTGACACTGCTGGCAAAATACCAAGCTGTTCTGGAAAATGTGTGTGTTTCTGTGCAGGAAGAAGCCAGGGGTAATGACATAAGACACAAGCCACCCCGAGGCTTCGGCAAATGGGGCGGCATAAAAATGTTTTAATAAATAAATAAATAAATAAATAATAAGAGATTGCCATAAACAATAGCCACAGCTTCAAACACTTACATCCGAAGAAAATATCTGTGAAAAACTGACAGGCATTGTCAGTGTTCTTGCCCCACAGGCTGTGTTAGGTGCCATTGGATATTTTCCTGATCCTAATCCCCTCCAGAGGTTCATTTTACTACACTCCAGGTCCTATTTCCCTGTCTGAAGCCCCTCTCATCTTCTTGTTGTCTCCAAAAATCTACCCATGACTGGCACTTGCAGCCCCAGCACCCCTACCCCACCCCATGACCATCTTCACCTGTTTAAAAGCATCTGTTTCCATTCAATCAGAATGGAGTAGGATAAAACCCATGCAGTCAAGGTCAATTGTGGTGTTTAAAAGAAGCATCCTACTTGGCCAACAATTGTCTGTATTGGATCTTAAGCTTGGTGGGAAGATGGCTGCCAAGGGAGAAGTGGAGCCAGCTGAAATACTCTGGCTTGGTTTACCCCACTGTGAACACACAGTAACACAACATGCATCTGTGCATTTTGGCCCAGGTGTGTCCATCTCCTCTGGGCATAATAGCAAAATGTGATCAACCCACAGAGTCATTGGCCCAGTGGGACTGCACACCCATCTCCTCCTCCTCTTCTGGCATATTTCTTCTTTATCTTTCCCATTATTTTTGGGTGCTTCAGCCAGCTTTTATCAATGTAAATAACAACTTTAAAACCTTTAAGGGGTCAGGTCTGGGTGCACTCAGCTTTGTACCTTTCCTTTTTGTTGGCAACAAGCATATCTTCAAACTGAGTGCTCTCATCTGTTTCTATTCTGATTTCACAACATAATTTGGCTGAAATGAGAAGCAGAAGCTGTTATGCTTGCATAGAACTCACAAGTCTCCTGTATCCAGACACAGCTATTTCTTGTAACTTTATATGTGAACTATTTTTATTCAATGAAAAAGTTATCCACTTTCTGTTTGAGAAAGGATTTGCCCTTTTCTAACATATGTTAGCATTCTCCTGGTCCGTAGCTAGAGATTGTGCCAATGCTAATTGTCTTGTGCCATTATCTCTTCCCTTATGGATATTATGTGTCACCTGCAAGGTCTCCTATTAAGCTTCTTCACTTCTAAGGAATAAAGACCCAGTTTCCTTAGCAGCACAGAAGATCCTTGATGTCCTGATGCATTTGGATTGCTCTTTGTGCCAGATGTTCTGCTTCTATACAGTATTTTTTAAAATTATCTTTGGAGCTTTAGAAATTATGCTGAAGACAACCTTAGTGACCATTTATATAAGACATTGTGTGTTTTCATCTATTTTTGAACCCTACGATTCTTTTTCTGCTTATGTCAGAATCCTATTGCATCACTGCCCCATAGAACTGGCTTAAATATAACACTGGATGTTCAGAAAGCCCAGGAATGTACATCAGATTTAGCCAAAGACTGAGATGGCCCCTTCAGACCATTGCTGATGGTGCACTGGTGCATCCTTTCTCTGGATACCCTGAAAATGCAAATGCAACTGGTACAAAATGAACTCTGAATCTATTTATCTGAAATTTGGTAGGCTTGATTCCTTCAAATGGGCAACCAATCTTACAAATGACATTTAATTCTACTGATAATAGTTTAATAAAAAGTATCAGCTGTTCCCTAAAATAGTAATAAAAAGTATAAAGATGTGCAGCACAAAAGTGATACAGTGTTGGACATAATCCTTTATTAATATGCCTTCAAATTCCATCCACTGCCATTAAAAAAATCCCATGAAAGTCAAATGGAAGGACAAAGAACCAGATTTCCAAATCCTGGCTCAGATTTATTACTGTTCATGTCAAAGGGAAAAACTCCAAATTGGTTTGAGCAGAAGTGGGCCATAGTTCAAAGAGCTGGGTTGGGGTCCAAGTTGAATCCTGTGTTTGGCATACACCTCAAAACAAATCACAGGCCTTACCTAGACGGGAATTTACATATTTTGTATCATGTCTGAACTGGAATATTCTGTCCCTACTTGCAGCACTAGCATACCAGGTCTCTTGGGGCCTTAAAAATTGCACCAAGGATGAAGAACCTTACCTAGGTAAGCTGACTCATGTGGCACTTCATGAATGTAACATCAAATGATGGTTTTAATGGGTCAGGGGGCCATTACAGATCGCCATGAACAGAACTTTCATATGACTCCATACGGCCTCAGCGTGAATGATGTCAGAGTCAGTGGCATTGTTTCTAAACATTTAAGATAACTGAGATAATCTGAATGCTAGAGTGGGTTGTTGAAGTTAATCACAATACCAGGTGGGTTATTGTCACAGCAAACAATGCTGTGCTGTTTCCACAGTGTGTGGATTTTTGCCTCAACTAACTCATCAGAAAGTAAAATGGCTGCCACAGAAACATGGTTTGTGTGCTCCCACACCATTCTCACATGTCCATAATGCACCCTGGCAGCCACCATGGGCAAATGCCCTGTTTGCACTGCATTATTCCATATGGATCTCAGCAGCTTCTTCCTGATCAGTCTCCTGAAGTTTAGAGGCAGGTTCTCCTGCTTTCCCACTCCCAAATATGCTGCATCTCTGTAATGCCTCCCAGTCACTCCAGCCCCAAGATGGTTTTTTAATTAAATTGAAATATTTTTTTTTTTTTTTGCTATGCTTCCTCCACCCTTTCCTCCTGTGCATTCACTTGCTTTCTCCCTGTTTCAGAAGTATAATAGGATGATGGGCACATTGCTCAGCCAGTGCGAACAAAATGAATGATTAAGAGTGTGTTGCCTATAGATGCCAAGAAACACCCATGGCAGCTCTTTCTACAGGTCACTATGGGGTTTCTTCACCACCAACTGTAAAATGAAACTCCCAAGCCTAGATAAAATGGGAAGCGGTAGTGAAGTATGGGCATCTAGAACGAATCTCTCTCTGGTTTCAAGAAACAAAGCATGCCATGTTGAAACCTCACACCTGGATTCTGATGACCAAGAACAGACCAACAACAATAAAAATTTGCCTTGGCTTCTCATGAGTGAGACCCCAGCTCCTGTACGTATCTTTCTTCTCTTTGTGTCTTTCTGCCACATTGCTGTAAGTTTTACTTCTCCATGAAACTCTAGAAGAAACTGAAATTGCATTGCTGTCATTCACTGTTTCAAGTAGGACCTTCAAGAAAATGTTGCAGTTCTTTGGGTGCTCCTGTTCACAGCCAGCCATGTGTTTTTCCAAAATATTCCATTCCATAATCAGGCAGCATTCCATGCTTACTGAACACACTCAGTCTTGCAGTGTTCTTTTCTTTGGAGCAGGGTTATTATTTCTGAAAACTTTTGGCTTTCACCCAAGACTGTTTATACCTCCTTCTTGTCTAGATTGTGGCCCTTGGGCCACATAAGGATTTATGCCAAAGAATGAATTTACTATTATACTGGAGCTTTTCCCAACCTGGCATCATACAGATGTTTTATATTACAAATCCCATCATTCCTGGCCTGACTCTAGATGACAGGAGTTGTAATCTAAAACTTCTGGAGGCTACCAGATTGTAGGAAGGCTAGTAAATTGGTGACTCCTTTTGGAGAGGGAAAGAACAGATGCGCTTGCATTAGTGGGGCTTCCTGCCCTTTGAATCTGATCATCCTAACTTGAGAACACATCTGCCATAGAACCCCCATCATTCATTTCTCCTAGTTGGCAATCCTAAGTAGAGCTGGTGGGAATTGTAGCCTTCTTTGTTCCTGGTTTAGAGACAGAAATACAAGGAACACAACTTTTTGATATGTCCCATCTGCCTTTCCAAAGATCAAATCCAGAAAGAATCATTGTGCAGGCTTCAGCTTTGGTTTTTGCTCTGAAGAACACTCCATTTTGCCTCAGGAAACATCAGATGTGATCCAAAGGGACCTGATATGTTCAGGCTTTGACTGAATTTGAGGCACATATCTAGCATTTAGAGATTGCGTTATTGAAGTGATGTTCCTTATGGAGATATCTTCCAAAGTTTAGGTAACTTGAGAAAGTTTTTATTATTGTGCTGCCTCTGTTCACCCAGTTGTTTCAGGGTGTCATTATTTTAGTGTTCTATAATATTGATTGGTAGCTTCCTGAAGGTCTGATATGGGATGAAAGGCATGAGATACAAAGCTGCATCTATCAAAAAGGAAATCTTAGAAAATCTGTTGCTTTCTTCTCACTTGTAAATAGCTTCCCTCCACCATCTCTTTTCCAGTGCCCTAAGCAGAAGATGCCTCCACTCAGCTGGTCAACTTCACATTAAACAGCAAAGAGAGCAGTCCATACTGCTGAATAACTGCAGTATTTCACATTTTTTGTGTGTTTTTAGTTGATGCATTATTACATCTGCATCCCAACATTGTTTACTCCAAGAAAACTATGGTGGCTTCCATGTTCTGTCTTCTCTCTATTTCATCCTTGCAAGAAATCTGTAGCACAGGTGAGGCTGAAAGTTCAGAGTTAATCACTGGCCCAAAGTCACTGAGTGAATCTCATGGTTAAATGGGGACTAGAACATTCATCTCCTGTGTCCTTCCAACTATATCAAAGTAGTATTTATAAATTGCTTTGTGGAATATGCAGACCTTTGAAAAAGGCAACAGAGAGAGAGAGAGAGAGAGAGAGGGTGCTGGGGACTGGTACAAAAAGTAAAAATTTGCATGTGCTATTTTACATATGATCTAATTCCTTCTCTCTTAATGCCTCTATTTATGAAAAAGGATGGATGGACATGGAAGAGGGGAGCATTTGATGTCAGGGAGAAAAATCCTCAGGCACAAAATTTTGAGCAGGGTGGGCTGCAGGAAGTGAAGCGCACATGGATAAAAAGACAATTAATCCAGTGGTTACCAATGCAACAAAGATACTTAGGACCCCTGTACCTTATTTCAGCAAGTACTCAAGGGTGGGTGAGGCAGATGGCTTCCCAGGGATTGAGAACTCTAAATGAACGATTCTGGGCTCCCTAGTACCACTTCTGAACACAGAAACACCCAGAAGGGAAGCACATTTTTCAGGATGAAAAATGTCCTCTGCTGGAGTGAGTTCAACGCCATTGAAGTTCTAGTAATGAAGCAAGTATATAAGTGGCACTACTTCTAAATGGCCTGTTGATTCCTTGCAGCTTTAAAATTCCGTGATGGAAACTTCTGCCTCAAATTGAAGACTGGCAGCTTGCTGCCCTCTCTTCCCCAGTGGCACATCTGATGATTTCCTTCAGTGACAATTAGAAGCTGTCAAAACATTGATGGAACAATTCCCCCTAGAAAATGTGCAAGCTGTTCTACTTCCACGGAAGTAAAACACTCACTCAAGGGCCAGTTCTGCTGTAACGTTCTGTGCTCTTTATCCGGGTCCTGGAGTTCTTCCCATAGCTGCTGCATATACATGGAAATAGTTCGTCTTTCATGCTGCTTCCATGCAGAGATAATCTACCAGGCAAAGCTCCCTGGACATATGCTGCCCGCCCCTGCATTCCAGGAGTTTATCTGTGAAAAAATACAACCTATCATGGAGCTGTCTATGCAGGTGTTTAGACAAATAATACTTACAGTGCATTTGTATCACAGCTTAACGAAAAGCCCCTGATTGCTGCAATTCTGTATTCTGGAAGTGTTCAGTGAACTCACTGAAACCTTCTTTTGAGTAGACAGACATAGCATTGTGTGTCAACATTGCAATTATGTGTACACTTATCCAAGAATAAGCCTCCTGAACTTTGCCCCATTTCCTTTGGAGCTTTGTCCAGCAAAGGCTTGTCTTGTTTGCTTCTGAGTAGACCCACAGAAGGCTATCCTGCTTACTTGTGGATAGACATGACTATCATACTTACTGCTAACAGATATGCTTCCTATTAGAAATATGATAATGAAGAGGCTTTCTGTTTAAGATGCTCTTTGAAAGTGCTACTGAATTATTCTTTCCTGTTTTCTTCTCGGTAGACATCTAGAGACTTCTCCTGCCTATTGTGAGTAAAAATGTTACTCATACTTCCTTGTGGGTATATAGACTTCATATTACATATTGATAACAATGGGATCAAAGCGGTTGAGAATTTTAGCCTCACCCTCTATTGGAATGTGACAGCCTCTCCAAAAAGGAAGAACTCTCCCTTATCTCAAAAAAGTTTCCCCATCCCGATGCACATTATATTCAGTGTCAATTTTAATCCACCATAGAACAGTTTCTGGGTCTGCAAAAGAAACCAAGACAAATGCACCTCTAATTTTAACATCACTTGTGAAAATGGCTGAAGAGTTTATCCAAAATCCTTGTGTACAGAGAAGATTTATTTTTCTCTTTGCATTCTGCTCCATAGTTGAAGATTTTAGCACTAAATTGATTCCTTTTCTCTTTTCCTTGAACAGGGATCATGAAAGACAGTAGACAAAGATCCTATTACTATGGTGACAAGATTTTAATTGCACTTTGGAGTAACAATGGTCTTCTGAAACCCAAGAGGCCATGGTACCATGCCTAATTTGCATCAGTATTTCAAATGCTAATACAAAGATTTCAGCAATGCATATTTCCTTTTGTCTCTCACTGTTCCCTAATGTACTTTCGGCTCTTTAAAGCCATGCAGCACAAAGCCTTGCACACTCATTGCTTCTGTCCTCATTGCCAGTAGTATTCCTTACTGGCCCTAGTTCCATGAGTCTATCAAGTGAAGTAGCTATCAAGACAGAATCTTCTCTCCCTCACTCTCCCTTTCTCAGTTGTTAAAATAACTGGGAGAACTTTAAAAAGGTTGCCCTTCAAATTTGCCTTCATCAATTAAGTGCTTTATTATATTAGAATAATAAACATGGGGAAGTTCTTAAAAAGCATAACATTTTAAGCCATTCCCGGAGGGAGAAAACATTGGTATTAAAATATTTTGCTGTTAGATTTTTAACATTGGTTCTGTTTTCTAAAATTATTGATTTGTTTCTGCTGGTTATTCCACATTTTATTTTTCTTATTTCCATAATGCTGCTTTGGGAGCAGAAAGGCATCCTAAATACATTAATGTTAGCCTACATCCTGCTACACATCCAGATGTCAATCTGCCTCTGGGATGACACACACACACACACACACACACACACACACACAGAGAGAGAGAGAGAGAGAGAGAGAGAGAGAGAGAGAGAGAGAGAGAGCCAAATGCTGCTCTAAATCTGTCTTTGAGATGCACTTGGTGAGGAAGTCATGAGGTGACCACATCTTGCAATCACATAGTATGCTATTGTATGACCAGTGAGTGCTGAATTTGAACTCGACTTTGTTCCCAAGTTTCAGCACATGCAGAGATTTGCAACTGCTCATTCAGCTGACTGAGAAAACATTTTTATAGTTCCAGTGGAAATATCTTTAACAACAACCTGTTCTAAAAACATTCCCTTTACATGCAATCAAGTTTCATCTATTACCTTTTGAGAGAGAGGAGAGAGACAAAAGGGGCCAGGTATTGAAAGAAGAAATGAAACTGTCCAGAAGAAGTTGCAATAAAATTGATCTCAAAGTCATTTCCTCTTAGAGCATGTAGGACTTAGTCTATAGGCTACAGACTAAGAGGAACCAGGAAAAAGCAAGAATTAGAACAGGCGATCAGAGTCAAGGGATAAGGGCAATAGGCAGGGCCAAAGGGCAAGACCAAGGAATAAAAGAGAGCTGAAGAACAAGCCAGAACAAGCCAAGGCAAAAGAGTGAAGCAGAACCAAAGAACAAAAAGCCAAGCAGAGGATATGACAGAAGAACAACCAAGGAATACAGAAAGTTCAGGAAGGAGGTTTTGAGCAGATAAGACAGAATCACAGGATTATAGAATAGAAGAGTTGCAAGGGACCAATCGGGCCATTGTTTCAGTGCAGGATTGCCTGCATCCCTATATATGCAGTCCATATATGCCCTCCCACCCCCTGAGATCGGCGGCAGAGGCCCTTCTCCGGGAGCCCTCCGTGAAAGATATTAGGAGGCAGTGCGGTGGTGCCCCACCTATGGAATGTGTTCCCCAGAGAGGTCCACCTGGTGCCGTCGTTATTTGTTTTTCGGCGCCAGACCAAGACCTTTTTATTTAAACAATATTTTAACTGTTAATTGTTGTTTTTATTTATTGGGTTTTTATAGCTCTGCCGAGATGTATTCGGATTTTTAAACTTTATTCAATATTTGTTTATTTGCTTTGTAAGCCGCCCCGAGGCTTGTTGCAAATGGGGCAGCATAAAAATGCTTTAAATAAATAAATAAATCCCCGGCAGGTGGCTATCCAACTGTTTCTTGAATACCTCCAATGTAGGAATGTCCATGGTCTCCCTAGATAATTAATTCCATTGTCATATTGTTCTAACAGCTAGGAAGTTCTTCCTGATGTTCAGCTGGAATCTGGTTTCCTATAGCTTGAGAGCATGATTCTATACCCTGCACTCTAGGATGACTGAGGAGAGATACCAGACCTCTTCTGTTGACAGCCTGCAACCATTCAAACACTTGAAGAATGCAATCAGCATTTTGAAGTTGCCCAGAGAATGCTTGCTTATGGGACAGCATAGAAATGAAATGAAATGAATGAATTAAATAATATAATATAATTTTCCCTTAGTCTTCTCTTTTTAAGACTAAACAGGCTCCTTCAGTCTCTCCTCACAGGGCTTTTCCAGTTGCCTGAACAATCTTAGTTGCCTGTGAATCCTTTCCAGTTTGTTAGCAACTTTTCGAAACTGGTATCCAGAACAGGATACAGAACTCAAGATGAGGCCTAACCAATCCTGAGTAGAGGGGAACAAATACTTCACATGATTTGGAAGCGATACCTCTATTAATTCATTCCAAAACAGCATTTTGTTTTTTTGCAACCATGTCACATTGTGACTCATATTCAACCTGTGATCTACAGCAATCTACTCCTTATAGTCTTATGGAGTCAGTCCAAGAATACTTCACTGGTACAACTTGCTGTTAGGTGATTCACCACATGTGGCAACTGCAGGTAAATATAAGGGTTATTAGTCTGAGTCCCTAAGGATATTGGCAAAGCATGGGCACTGCCTTGCTGTCTCAGACGAAGGATGCATTTAGCATCCTTTTCCAAACAGCCTTAAGCCAGACAATTCTAAAAAAAATCATAAATAAGCTTTAGTGTAAAGACTAGTCCTTTTTTATCCCCAACGTGCAGTGTATTTACTGTAGATAATTAGGATCACCTAAATTAATATAATCTCATATCACTGTACTGTGTATATAATTTAAATAAAGATGGGCCTATTCACTGTATAAGGAAATATTATACTCTGTAATAATGTAACTGTAATGGCTTTCCCAAGCTTATACTGAATTTACCTGTTGGTGAAGGTCCTGCCAGTTGTATGCAAGAGAATAAACACTCATGGAACTGTAGTTCTCT
This sequence comes from Varanus komodoensis, assembly GCF_004798865.1. Taxonomy (NCBI): domain Eukaryota; kingdom Metazoa; phylum Chordata; class Lepidosauria; order Squamata; family Varanidae; genus Varanus; species Varanus komodoensis. Next base: position 19,792,414 of record NW_025335349.1, read on the forward strand.
GGGAGAGTAATTAGCTATAAAAGCTCTGGTTGCCATCATTTAGAAGTAAGCCCCTTGACAACACTGGATAAACATGGGTCGAACTGGACTGGGCATCCTTACCATAGTTATAGCCTGAGTTTAATCATTATACTGATAGCAGTTGCTTTACCAGGACTTGATTAGACATTGGCTAAAAACACCACATCCTGGAAACTTCATTATGCTGATTCATTCCATTGTCTGGTATTGTTAACAGAGCTCTTCAGAGTTCTAGGCAGGAATACTTCTAGCTGATGATCCTGGGGGTAAACTTAGGACCTTTGGTATGCAAGGCACATGACAATAAGTATTTGCTCTCTCTATGGTTGAAAAAGTCAGGAAAGCTTCGGTTACCTTCATTTTAAAACCTGTGCATTGCATTTCAGGAGTATGGAGACCAGTTAGATGAAGTTGTTGTTGTTGTTGTTGTTGTTGTTGTTGTTATAACATTTCTATGCCGCCCCTTGCCGAAACCTCGGGGCGGCTTACAACACAATAAAATACATTGAAATACAATAGAACATAATAAATTACCATTAAATACAAAAATACAAAAAATACACTGAGTTACAAATATAAAATTAAAATTATCAGTATAAAATAAGTGAATAAAAATATAGGAGGAGAAAAGAGAAGGAAGAAGAAGTTGCCCTGGCCAGATCATATGTTTTAACAATTAAAATGATGTTTAAATAAAAGTTATAAGAGAAACCTTGTAATAAATCAGAGTCTTCAAATGTGTGTCAGTCAAAGCTTCAGCATGTGTTGGTTGCCCACCCCACCCTACTTCCTTTTTTCTATTTCAGACGAAGAGTTATTATGACAGACCAGCCAAGCATACAGTATGTTTGATTTGAAAAGGCTGCATTCCAGTTCAGATTACTCTTTAAATTGGTACAGTCAGCTACTGATCATTTTCACAGTTGTGTCATGAAGTAAACTCCTTGAACATTGCATATAGCAGATTTTATTTTCCAGGTTTTATTATTCTGCCTTCCTTCAGAAAGTTCAGGCTGCCAAGGCAAGGCAAGCATTCTTTCGACACATTTTATCCCAACAACAGCCTTCTGAAGTATGCCTGGCTGAGTTGACTACCACAGGATCATTCCGTGAACTTCGTGGCTGAGTGTGGATTTTGATGAGTGAATGCTTCCTTTCATGAAAGATGTTCTGGCTATGGACAATGAGCAGGTCAGGAGAAAGACCATAGGTCAGTCTCCTACATGATGTGCCAGGTTTCTACACATGAGGAGTTTATCTGTTGGGCTGTTTGCAGACAAATCAATAGTAGCATGAAAGAATCCCAAGCCCCGCTTGTGTATCTTAATGCTGACTGTGTTTCCCATCTGTAAAATATAAATAATAGTTACACTTCATGCAAGGTTGTTAGGTGAGCCAACAAACAAACAAAAAAGCAAAGCACACTGACACGTCCATATGAATTACAACAGCATTGGCAGCGTATTATGACAGAAGAGAACAGAAGAAACAGCAAAGGCTTTGTCAACAGATATCTCAACAGAACTAATGAAGCTAACTGTGATCATAGTTTAAATTGGCATTATTAATATTATTTTTCCATCCCATACTGATTTTGGCATTGTTACTTTCACTTGACAATGATTCATTATGGCTTAGGAAAAAGAAACCTTTATAAGAGTTTACTTCATTTGTCTTGAGTGGTAGAACGACACTGAATAATGCAAATATATTATTAATAAAATTATCACTTAGATTCCCATCTATATTCATATGTACTTGAAACTTTCAAAGCTGTATATTGGTTGGGATATGTGACTATTAGCAGACATGGCTCCAAATATATATCTCCATCCTGCAGTTGAGAAAACAAAATACCACCATTTAATTTTTTAGCATGAAATGAAAATCACAACATTTCACATCTATTGACTTTCATAGCTTGATGTGCCACTAATGATAATTTTACTTTAGAGTCATGCTCCTGATGTGGAGCTTTAATTATGTTATTTTGATACTTATGTGATCTTATTTGCTGCTAGCGACCCTGAAAGCAGGAGGAAATAGTGATGAACATTTCAATAAATGCAGTGATTTCAGTTGTGCCCCTCCCAGCAGCATCATTAGTCTGGTGGCGCAGAGCATAGGGTCACTCACTGGATGGAAGATCAGAATGGGGTAGAAGTCCTTTTTTGCACCCAATTCAAAAGGAATTCTTCAGCCATTAGGAATGGAGCACAGATTTATTTAGTGCAGCTGAGAAAGCCATCCTTTCGTCCAAGGGCAAGTGTCTCAGGGACCATGTGCTAGCCACGAAACCACTTCCAGGGGCAGAGGCATCATCCCATCCACAGAAGAGGAAGCTGGACATCTGCTTCTGGCTTGCAATCCTTTGCAGCCAGCACAGAAAGTGCCGGATTGAGTGCCACTCTGTGGACACAAAATTGATTTGGAGAGTGGGAAAAGAGCTATGGTTTCCTGTGGTTGTCATGGCCACAACTTCAAGCTCTTAGGCAGAAAAGGAGGAGAAACTGATTCTGTCCAAGCTTGCTGTGCCACCAGGTTAACAACTGAATAAAAATTTTGTTAGGAAAGGATGAAAATATTGCTTCTATGCAAAACCTCCAAAATATCATGTTCACAATCCTGAATGTCAGCAGTAGCATTTTTTACAACAAATCTCAGTGGAATGGTGTAACTTGGTGTCCTGCAACAGCAGGGATTGGACCTGATGGCCTTCATGGCCCCATCCAACTCTACAATTCTATGATTCGATGAATTGTAAAGGAACAGGTGTTGGCTCTTTAATCATATCCAGTCTGAAGAAAAGGACAGAACTTGGAAAGAAAAAAGAAAAATTTTTAAAGTTTCACCTCACCTGTCACCTTGGTGTTTTTAGCCATATCATGCATTCTGTGTTCTTTTTCATCAGCGATAGCTGTTGAAAATTCTGTGGACTATGGCTGGTCATTGGACCAAAATTTTGGAATAAATGCATTGCTGCAGTTTTCTCTTTCAGGCAAGCAGCCTCCTATTACAATGTTGCTTCCCTACAAGAGTCCATACAATTCAAAACCTGTATTTATAGGTTTTGATTTTGAGTGTTTTGATTTAACCAATCATAAAAAAATGGCTCCTTTGAATCTGCAGATTAAGGAAAAAAAGGTAACACTGTCTGTGAATCTCTACATACCAAGGTTATCAGAGATAGGCTAGCATTCCTGAAGAGAAATGAAGATGTTTGGAATATTAGCACCAAGATCTATCTAGTTGATCTGTGACATATTTTGGATAAAAGACCTCTTTGGCCTTGTAAGGGCATCCATGCAGCTCCTATCAGTCTTTCTCTGACAGGGCATGTCAGAGGATTGTTAATGATCCTTCCAACAGGGAGACTGAATTAATACACCCAGAAGGGAAGAATACAGATTTTCATGTTTTAAAAAAGCAGAAGAAAAGAAGAGAAAGAGAAAAAGAGAGAGAGAATGGGATCATCTTTTGGTTAAAATGTGACATGTAGCTACTAGTAAGGCATGCATTTTAATTATGACATTTCTTTCTGCGTATCTGCTTTGTCTCCTCTAAGGAACACTATCTAATAATCTGCATTTAAATATCTGACTGCCAGTTGTAGTTCTATCAGTGAGCTAACATGTTTTCAGCATTGCAACAAGGAGAAAGTTCTCAATTAATTCAAGCTTTATGTTCCAACCAGCTGATCACATTTGATAACAAATAGTTCTGAATGCATCCTGATCCTCAAAAAGGTGTTTTCAGCCCATTTGGTACGTCTGCGTAGGCATCATAGCATTTTTTAAAATGTTGTGTGGATGGATAAAGCATACTTTAATTAGGGATGGGTGAACAAGTGATTCTCTGAGTGTCAGCTTCATGTTATCTGTGTCTCGTCTACCGTGGTCTTTCTAATCTGTATTTGTTTTGCACAAATTGGAAAATTATGTGAATCAAACACAATGAAATGGAAAATTGCTTCAAAAGTTGCACATTTTCTAAAACTATGTAACCTCTCCCATAGAGTAAAAGATAAAATTATCTAGTTGGAAACTGTTTGATAACAATGTGCACCAACTTTGAAAATGACCACATTCACAACAATATGCATTTTATTTGGAGAATACATTTTGTTCAGCATCACAAACAGGGCTTGGCTGATTGTTTAATGGGCACAAAAGGCATTTTCATGCATTCCAAAGTTTCATCTGCTGATCTGCTTTACTATGTGATTATGTACTGTGTGATTTTAAGGATTCTCAAAGTCTGCATACTGACTCTTGTGATTGACTATGCTTCTTAGATATCTCCCTGGGGCTGGATCAAGGTACCTGAAAGTCCACCTTGTCTCCAAGCTAATTTTCTTGGGGAAAATAAAACTGTAAAACCAAAAGACTTAATAGGCACCTGCTGAGCTGCATTAATTAATTGATTAATTGGTTGGAATTTTAAAGTTGATTTATATTATGCCTGATGACTTCAGGGAAGTTCACAATCATAAAAACCACTGAATGGCAATAAAAGAGTAGCCAGACAATAAATATGACAAATGAAACTACCCTAATATTAAATATTAATATTTTAATATTAAAAATGAAGGCCACTGCTCAGATCATTAGCAACAGATCAAGCAGTAAGGGTTTCTTAGAAGAGGAAAATATATAAATGTGAGGTGTCTAAATATGATGCCTAAATATATGCATACAAGGCCAACCTTACCAATAGGCATCAAGAGACGACTGTCTCAGGTAACAGATGCAAGGCCTCAGGGAATTCTCTCTAATTCTCAGTAGAGAATTATCTGGAGGACAGAACTATAAGCCTATCCTTCACTTTTTAAGTTTGTTTATTGTCAACTGCACCAACCTGGTCCCTTTTAATTGTTGGAGTAATATTCAGCCAGCTTCTGCATGTGAAATTCAGCAGGGGGCAGTGGAGTCATGGTGGCTGTTTATTTATTTATTGCAGTTCTGGCTGCCTTTCTGGAATCAAGGCAATTTCAAAAATTCCAAACAAAAATCACCATTGAGAATGAGTTCATATAAACAATACCAGGAGTCTTCAAGCAAAATATTTGTCTTGACCCCTTTCCTGAATTCAGATATAGTGAGGACCAGTCACAACTCCAGAGGAAATGAAGAAGGAAACCTTTTTCCATGTGACTCTCATACATCCCTCTATGAGTGAAGGACCTTTCAGAAGGTGTTGTCTTCTGCTGATTGTACTAACCAAGCAGATTCATGCCGAAATAGGCAGAACCTCAGATAACCACCCTCCAGCCCATTCCAGGCTTTAGAGCTTAACACATGCACCTCAATCTGAACCAAGAAAATATTGTCTTTCATCCAAGGGAGAGAAGTGTCTTGAGCTAGTCCTGCATTTTGATGGTGGCATGTGCATGTTCCTGACCATGTAGATGAAAGACCTTCACTGGATTATTTGGTGATAGGCACCAGTGAAGGAATCACAAGCTATTATGTGTGTTGCATGCCTGTAAATGCCTTACATTTCAGATGCATGGGATGGTAAAGTGTGCTCTTTTATAGGTGAGATTCCTATATCTGAAGGGCTGTCAGAGAGGACTACAATGTGAATGGGTGTCCAGTCCAAGTCTGATTTAAAGATTATAGATACATAGTACACACCTGGTACAGCTGGATCTTGAACTTGACCATCAATAGCACCTGACCAGTAGATTGAACATCCACATAGGTCATGCAGTCACAGCTGTAATATATTTCTATATAAACAATTGCAAAGTTGTGTATATACTTATAAATTAGCATATGCTAATTTGTTCTCCATTTTGCTGATGCATCCCTACTCTTCTTTAGCTAGCTTTTGCTTATTTTACTTGCATTCAGTTTGTCTCCAAAAAAAGAGAACACCAAGAAAAATGTTATCCCATTGATTTAAACTGCAAGTATCATGGTAGGACTGAGAATATGGTCCCTTTTTCCCAGTCTGTTTGTCTTTCTCATTAACAAAGAACAAAAGAAAAAACCTCAACAAAATTATTTCCCTTTCAAAAATTGATTTGTTTTATTCTGTGCATTTATTATTACAATGTGAGCTCATATAGATGACAGGCATAGCTCTACAAAACCTTACTCACCAGGATGTCTGTGATTTATGCAAACAGCTTCACTGACCTCAGTGGCAATGCTACTGATAATGAACCTGCCAGCCTTAAAAATGTGCACATTCCTTGGAAGCATAGCAGGCTGCTTACTCAGCACGGGAGGCTGATCAGAAGGCTGATTCTTCTGAGCATCTGGCTCCTTGCACTTGCCTCCTGCTTGAGGATCTCATCAAGTTCAAAACTTTGACACTGCTTCTTGGATATCTCCCTGGGGTTGGCCCACTATACCTGACATTCTACCCCATGGCCTTGCATGACAGCTCACTTCTTTGGAAAGAATAAGGCTGTCAATATCTAGAAGAGCTTAGGACAAGAGATACTGTGCTTCCTGGCAAATAACCAGTGGCTCTTAATTCAACTCCCAGAAGAGATTAGACTGATAATCAGAATGGTAGCATGTGGGGCAAACTGGCAAACCCATTTTACTGGCTTAAACTTCTCTGCCCACCCATCCACCCCCATTTTCTTCCAATGCATGCTAAATGTCTTGACAGAGATGTTTTAGATCCAGAAAGGAGGCAACACTACTAGAATTAAGCTGTGTTTTAAACTAAAAGAGAGCTGAGATGGTTGAATTAGAATTTATACCAGATATTTAGCTCTTTTCCTTAAATGTTAAAGATGGGTCAGAATTATCTTTCAAATTTTTTTGACCAGAAAGCATGCCTTTCATATCTCCTGGAACTGAGTGTTAAGAATTGAATGTGATCCACAGTCTAAAGGCTATCCATTTCTGAACTTAAAGTTCAATTTGTGTAACAGAAACAAATGGATGCAATAAATGCATACATTTCAGAAATGTGCATAGAAAATGTGGGCATTTGAAAACAAGCACACTTACTTTAAGAGAATGCTTAGTGTGAATGTCATTGTTTATTATACAGTGGTGATGATTTCTAGCCCATTTTTTTAGAGTTAAAACCTGCTGGAAGCAGATTGCAACTTAGTTAGAAATACAAAATGCATAATCATCAAACCATAAAAAACCTACATGCATAAATCATTAAAATAACAAACATCAGAAGCAAATATGACCTTAGTTAAGAACGCAATACACTAAACTGGCAAACTGGAATGAAGACATATGTAAAGCCTTCCCAAACCTTCCTAAAGGTTAGCAGAAAAAGCAGGTACATGTATATTTTGCAGGAATTCCAAAGATGTGGGGCCACCATTGAAGTCTGTTTCTAGTACTCTCCAATTTCTCACATGTCAGTATTGCATCTTACTATTCACCTTAACAACCACCTCTAACATTCTGAAAGGCAATGAATGAATGAATGCTTCAAGAGATGAAAATGAATAGATTATTTTATTTAAGGAGAATTATGCAAGTTCATGGAGAATATCCATCAGAGGCATCTTTTCATGATGGCTGAAAGGAATCTCTGTGCCCAAAGGGAGAGTTTCTGACTGCTTTCTATGGGAACCAGGAGAATAGATTGACCCTGGCGCACTTCCATTGTTAATAAATGTGGTAATCCATGTATCAGCTACTAATTAAATGTGTCCTTTATTTATTTATTTGTTTGGGTATTTCTATTTCATGCATTATGGTTTGTCTCTGGATGGCTTATTGTTTCACTATTTAACAGATCTTGCCATTATAACTTACTCATAATTTTTGTTTGAAATCTACTCCTCTGCAGTTTCTATCATTGGTTCTAATACCACCATCTTTATTTGTTTGTTTGTTTTTTATTTAGAGCATTTGTATGCTGCCCAATTGTGCCACAGCACCTCTGCATGGCTCATAGTCATGAGATAAAATACAATTAAAAAAACTAATTAGAACACTTCAATCTTCTGTTCCATCTTCTCACAAAATCATTTCAGATATCTGTAGACTCATATGTACCTTTAGTCTTCTCATATCCACACTAAACACAGTCAGTCTAGGTAATCAATAAACATACCTCTACTAGTATTGTTTTGGAGTAGTGCATCAGCGACACTTTAATTGCTACCATTATATTTTCAACTAATTTCGAGACTTAGTTTCCAGACTTCTCATCATCACCATCACCTTCTCTGGGCAAGTTCCATTTTTTCAATGTTCTTTTAAAGGCATTGCATCCTGAAATGGACACAGTACTCTAGATGTAGTCTAAACAGCAAATAATAGATTGGAACTCTCATTTCTCATGATACGGATACTCTATTTCTGCTAACAATGAAGAATCTATCTATTGCATAGATTTCCCCCCTTCCCCTTTTGCAGCAGAGTAACATTGCTAGCTCCTGTTAACTTGTGATTGACCCCAAACAACACATATATGCTTTTGTGCTAAATAAGGGACACTTTGACTGCTGTAAGTTTTGGAAAACTTGTATTTTCTGAATAGCCCCATGCTGCAGGCTTATAACGGAGCTCTTTCAGAATCTCTGAGGTTGTTTATGAATGTTTAGTTCATGCCTTAGGTGACCCTCTTAGAGCTTTTTATTATCCCTCTTACAAAATATTGTAAGGAATTATAGTCCCAGAGGAAAGAGCTGCCAGGGTTGCTCTTGCCAGGAATGATTCAGTGGAACACTTAAATATGCTGACATAAATTTGTTTTCCTTACTAAAATGAATGAAAATTCTGCCTCAGCTGTGATAAAGCATAACTCTCCCAATCCTACCAAATTTATCAGCTTCAGGGTGGATGTTTACACATTCTCATCCTGCAGAGATTTGATCTGTGGTGGTTGTGGTGCTATTTAATGGCAGACATGGACCTTGCCATTATGATCAATGCTTGTGTGTCCTCAAAGAGTGTTCATGTGGTCAGAATGCTTTCTAAGAACTGGGCAACATGGGGGCCTGAAGGCAAGTCACTGCTGTTCAAAACAACGTTCTTCATTGCTATAATGTGATTAGATATAGAAAGCACCTGTGGTTCTGGAGTGCTGAAACCTGTTCAGCTACAGAATGAATTCCACTTGAAAGGAAGACTTCAGGACACCATTCCAGTACTGAGATGGATTCTTACTGCCTTAAGCTTTTATACTTTGGGCACATCATGAAACGCAAGTCTCCTGAAGAAGTCAATCATGCTAGGAAAAGCCAAAGATAGAAGAAGAAAGGGAAGACCAACTATGGGATGGATGGACTCTGTAAAGCAAGTCACAGCCTTGAGTTTGGAAGGGCTGAGCAGGACTGTCAAGGACAGGACCTTTTGGATGGCATTCACTCATGGGTCACCATAAGTTGAGGATGACTTGACAGCACATAACAACAACTCCAGATGATTGGTGATCAGGAAAATGCGACTTCTCGGAAAACACAGAGGACTGGATTGGAACACTAGGCAAGTCAAATTTTACCCATGCACCAGAGGTTCACCTGTGCTTTAATTGCTCCCACGACCATTTCAAGCAAGGTAGGATTCCTCCAACAGCTGAACCTGCTATGTTGAAGTTTGTTGATATACCTTCTTAATGTTTCCAAATACAGGAATCTTTTTCCCCCCTTTGATCAGAGAAACATACATACTTTTATTTGGGAAAAATGCACGTGTGCATTTAAAAAGTGAACTTTTCCACAATAAGTTAAAGCATGAAAATGAGGATGGGGGGCACATACTTTCATAAGTACATGTTTGCACAAATGTACCATTTCAAATACAAATGAAAACCTGAAAAATTGTTCACATTTATGTTTGGGGTTATGAATAGAACATGTATTCCTGTTTTGTCCACATAAACAAAAATCTTGTACATTGGTTTGTATACTAAGTTTGCATAATTTTATCAGAGTTGATTTCATACAGAATTGGGAGTTGTCTGAATCAAGGCAGACATCCTCTAGCTCCTTCAAAGTGGACTGAATCTGTACCTAAAAACTTGAAGAGTCAAGGTTTGGATGGACACAGAGGCAGTAACAGTGGTTCATCATAAACTGATACATCTCTCCCCAAACTCTCCATTCAAGGAAAACAGCAGAGTTGTGGGTAGGGAAAGACTGTGCAGGGATACAGAAGTAACATTTTGTAGGAATGATCCAATGTTTACAGCTCTTTGTTTATTTTCTGTCTCAGGAACAGGAATGTTCAGAGGTTTATTGGGCTTTGTGACAGGTATAGCATTTTGTGTTTGCCTTGATAAGGCCAGATATTCATGTCCTTTTCCACTGTATGTTCCAAGGACATTGCTAGACACCTAAACTGTATGCAGCCCAGGCCAGTATAACATAAACCCGTGTAGAATCTGTATGTAAACTTTGGATTTATGTTTAGATAGTTACATTCAGAAACAGTTGCTTGGCCCTATTTAACTTATACAAGACACAATGTCAGTAAAGTAGTGTTTCAAGCACATCATCTCAATGGAAATATGTGTTGTAATTCAGTTGTACTGTGACGCAAGTAATCCTAACTTAACCCCCCACCCCACACCGCTGTCCCGCCCCAGCATTATTGCTTTTACAAGGCAGATTTTGTTAGGAGATGTTGCAGCATGTGGGAAGTAAAGTGCACTTCCTGTGGGTTTTCTGCCAATTCACCACAAAATGCAGGGAGATATGAAGCTAATTTTCTAGCACCTGCCCACTTCCTTCTGCAAAACCCATAATTCTAAGAAGCACTATTACCATTGTGCAGAGAGTAGCACAACATAAATATATTAGCTACAGACACCATTAGATACTTTCCACAGTATTAAGATATTTGTTCATCTGAATGGCTTGGGGGTTCCCCTAAAAATGTAGATTCTGATGTCTTTCATCAGCACCACTTGGGCTGAATTTCAGCCACTGGATTCCCTGGTTTGGCTCCTTGAGCTCAGGTCTGCTTATCCATGGCCCTGAGTCTGAGTTCCCAGAAAGTGCACCCAGAAAGTGCGCTACAGCAACTGATGGGGGAGAAGATTGTTTGTAAGGGGCTTGCCAGGATATGGGATCTCATGAAGTTGCAGCACAAGCAGTGCCCCTCTTCAGTAGTCTTTGTGGTGCACCACCTCAGATGGAAGAAGGACGACAGTTACAAACCTTCTCCAAGTGTCTGTAGACGTTTTCTTGGCTCATCTCACTTTCTAAGACCAGACCAAGCATGAGAGTGAATGCTAGAGAGATGGATTCCATTTGGTTTGGTCCCAACCCTAGCCCTACTGCATTTTAAATGGAGATTAGTCCTCCTTTTTAAGGGCTACAAGATAGAAGTCCTGTATTTGAAGTGGACTTTTAGTCTCTACTCCTAGTCCAATCTAAAGATAAAGAACCATAAAATGGAAGAGCAATGGCCAGACTTGAAGTTGCCCTACAACAATTAGCACCTAGATGGAAGACTGAATAACATACATACATGCCTTCTAGCCATAGCATTCCTCACAAGAGTGAGTTGTATTTCTTTTTAAAAGTATAGATTTCTAAATTCTCATCTGTCCTAATGAATTACCTCATGAAGACTGTAATGAAACATGTGCCCTTTCTGTGTGCTCATTTCTGGTGATGTGGGTGCAAATTTTTAGTGATGTGTAAAGAGATTTGAATAAATCAATAGTTCTATCCATAGAAACTAGGAACTATCCATAAAAAACTTGGAACTAACTAGAAAACTTTAGGCCAATATAGTTAATACAAGAATGTGTTTTGAAAAGTATATAATTCCAGTCAAATGGGACTGGAACAGTTTTTCATTGAAACAGTAGAAGGCACATGCAATGTGATGTGTTTACTTGAAGGAAAGTCAGTGACTCATAGTAATAACTTCTTTTGTTTCACAGGAATTGGGGGAAAATTACGGTACTTGAATTGTTATGTAGCGTAGGTGTATAGATTTGTGACATTTCCAGACAGTTTGTCAGTTTAGAGGAATTGTCTGTGTATAGTGCAGCACACAGTAAAATCATGTCCTGCCACCAAAGTGTATAATGCAAAATTAGGATTTAGAGTGATCCATAATGTGATCTAGAAAGGATGCGTACGATTGAAAAGTTAAACTGCTTCAAATTGCCAACTGTCCTTATTTTTGTCATGGAATCCTAAATTCCAACTCTCATTAGAGCAAAGAGCCCTGCTGGTTCAGTGCAAAGACCTATATGGTCCAGTTTCCTCTTTCCAACATTGGTCAATGAGGTGCCCATGCAATAACATAGCATGCAATGTCATAACAAGATATGAAAACAATGGATCTTTCTCACTGTTGTTCCCCAGCAAATGTCAATTCTAAAACTGGTAAGTTTCAACTCCATGATAGATTGAATAAGTGCACAACACAGGATGATGAAAGGGATTATACTGTATGTGTGTGTGTGTTTAGATTCACTTCATGAATTTCATAGTATTTGCAGTTTTGTTTTTACTTTGCTCTTATGCTATTGCTAGTTTCATCCTTTGATTTGTGGTCTTAAATGTTTATTGATGACTGTCTAGCAACTTGGTTATTCGGTGATATAAATTATATAAATAAACCTAAAAAATAAATTATGCCCTAACAAGGGATCTGTGGGAAAGTAGCATAAAATATAGCAAGTAGGCATACTTTCCAGAGCAGGTCATTAGTTCCAAAAACCAGGCACATTGCTAGAATTTCTTCATGGATTTATCCTTGAACTCTGTGGCTGTGAATATATTCAGTCTTGTTTCTGAAGGAGGTACATAAGGAATCTTTAATGATTTAGAACTTTAAAAATAAATCCAATGTTTTTCAAAGTGTTCTGCATGTCCAGTTTTGTCACAACTTACAATTTTCTTGCATTTTTACTCCTTCCAGGACTGATGCCAGAGTTCATTGGTAAAGAACTTCAAAAAGCACTCCTGATGCAGTTGTGCATAGGGTGGCATCAAATTATCTTGGTGTATATTTATATACATGTGCATATCAGTTATACCTCCTTCATGGATCACTGCCTTGTCGTGGTGAAGGGGCTTGCGTAGCTCAATGAAGCTATGAGCTATGCCATGCAGGGTCACCCAAGATGGACAGGTCATAGCAGAGAGCTCTGACAAAATGTTATCCACTGGAGAAGGAAATGGCAAACCACTCCAGTATCTTTGCCATGAAAACCCCATGGACAGTACCAAAAGGCAAAAGGATATGATGCCGGAAGATAAGCCCTCAGGTCGGAAGGTGTCCAATATGCTATTGGGGAAGAGCAGAGGGCTAGTACTAGTAGCACCAGAAAGAATGAAGCGACTGAGTTGCTGATGTATCTGGTGGTGAAAGGAGAATCCGATGCTGTAAAGATCTATACTCCATAGGAACCCAGAATGTAAGATCCATGAATCAAGGCAAGCTGGATGTGGTCAAACAAGAGATGACAAGACTGAACATCGACATATTAGGAATCAGTGAATTAAAATGAACAGGAATGGGTGAATTTAATTCAGATGACCATGAGGTATACTACTGAGGGCAAGAATCCCTCAGAAGAAATGGAGTAGCCTTCATAGTCAATAAAAGAGTAGGAAAAGCAGTGTTGTTGTTGTTGTTAGTCGCAAAGTCATGTCCAACCCATCGCGACCCCATGGACAACATTCCAACATTCCTGTCCTCCACCATCTCCCGAAGTCCACCCGAGCTCACACCAACTGCTTCAGTGAGTCCATCTAGCCACCTCATCCTCTGCTGTCCCCTTCTTCTTTTGCCATCTATTGTTCCCAGCATTAGGCTCTTCTCCAGGGAGTTCTTCCTTCTCATTAGGTGGCCAAAGTATTTGAGTTTCATCTTCAGTATCTGGCCTTCTAAAGAGCAGTCAGGATGGATCTCCTCTAGGACTGACCGGTTTGAAAGGGACAGCAGAGAATGAGGTGGCTAGATGGACTCACTGAAGCAGTTGGTGTGAGCTTAGGTGGACTCCAGGAGATGCTGGAGGACAGGGAGGCCTGGAGGAGTGTTGTCTATGGGGTCACGATGGGTTGGACATGAGTTCGTGACGAACAACAACAAATCAGTTATACACAGAAAGCATTTTTCTTGTTTTGGCCATATGTACCATAATATCAAGGTTTCCCATTTCAGAAATTAATTTTAGTGGTTTTCCTAGAAATATTTAGAAAGATACCGTTTTTCAAATACGTTAGGAGCTGTCACATCAAAGAAGGGAAAGATTTGTCCTCTACTGCTCCCATTAATGAGCTCAAGTTTCAAGAGCGTGTATTTGGTAGGATATAAGGCGATACCTATTGATACTTCTAAGATCTGGTTTACAATAGAACCAATTTGGTGGGTTCTTCTCCTGGAAATCTGCAAGCAGAGAAAATGTAGCTCTCTGCTGGGGATCCTGTTTTTCAAGATTCCTTCCACTAAACATGGAGTTGAATTGGACAGTCTACACAACACCTTCCAACTCTGTGTTTCCAATATTCTGCAATACAGGAAAGAGTGAGCCAAGGGTGGAGGGCATACAAAAGGATCAAAGATCCACTTATCTCTATTCAAACAGATCATTTCAGTGGATTATTAGCACAATACAATGCATATCTACTCAGAGGTAAGTTCCACTGAGTTTACTGCAATGGACATAGACTTATACACTATCTTATCAAAAGAAGCATATGCTTGTGTTATGAATATGAATTTTGTTGCTGAAGGTTTTGAAATGACCTAGCCTGCACGAAAGACCTGGGAATCCTAGAGAATACTGGAGTTTTGTTTTGTTTTGTTTTCTAAAATAAGAAAAGTGAATTGAAAAGTTCTGGATGGCTGACAACACTGTCAAAAGCAATGGCAGAAGGAGTGTCAGATCCTTGAAAAGGCTATACAAGAGAGAGAAAGCACTTATGTTTTTCTCTCACACCTGCTGCTTCTGAAGGTGGCCTGACAAAAGCACCCAAGACTTGTGTCCTAGTTTTAGCCCAGCATGTTACTGAAAGCCTATAGATAGCACTGCTTGCCTGTTGCTAGTTTATTCAGTCCACTCAAGGTTCTTGATAGGGTGAGCAGGCCTCCTGCTGTTAATATTCTTTCCCCATTCAGCAGGAGTGGACTCCCCCCAGAGTGATCCTCGACTCATAGCATGCTGCCTCCCTGTCTTCCATTCCTGCTGCATTGCAAGGAAAGAGCAAGGTTCTCATGTGCAAGCTGTCATTTTCATTTTACTAAGGTAATGAAAGGTGTAGTCCTGTATTTTTGATAAGCTACTTGCAGATTTCTGTGCTAAACAGATTTCTGAGAACAGTAGGTTGGTTTCTGTGCAGGCAAGTGACCTGCCTACAGTGTTACAGATCCATTTGCAGACTTGTAAACACTGCTATTTTACAAAGCAAGGCATATACCTCAGGAATATAGCTCATCACATGAACCATTGCCTGGGCACAGCAGTTTGGAAGCAGTTTTCAAGGCAGCAATGCTTCAATTGTCTACAAAGATGACTAGAGTAACCAAAACACCATCAATTGAGAGAGCAAGTTAGGTGATCCCACCATTCCAAGCCTGCATGAGACAGAATACCCCATACGCTATTGTTCTTCCAACCTCTTTCAATATGCAGGCACTGACATCATCTTAACAGATGAAGCAAGGAAGGCTGGGTGTTTAACATTTGGAAAACTATGAAGCACAGCGTTACATTATAAGCAGGGCAAAAGATATAGCGCAGCACAGGA
The DNA here is from genome assembly GCF_004798865.1 of Varanus komodoensis. Lineage (NCBI taxonomy): Eukaryota > Metazoa > Chordata > Lepidosauria > Squamata > Varanidae > Varanus > Varanus komodoensis. Next base: position 19,808,093 of record NW_025335349.1, read on the forward strand.
TATTGTTGAGAAGAGCTGTTCAACTCTCCTTTCTTTCTCTGGGAATTCCAAGAAAAGAAGAGCAGCAACAGAGATATTCCAGAAGATGGCCAGCACAAAGTACTTCTGTGGTTCAGGTTTGTGCCAAGGTTTACCAGTTAGGGCATTTCCGAGATTTGTATACCTGCATCTTCTGAAGGTGAAGATGACCTTTGACCAGTTCTCAAAGATCAGTTTATCAGCCAAGCAGCTGATATACTCTCTGGTGCTTCCATTAAGATAAGATGAGATCAGCAGTAGCCAACTTCATATGTCACAGGGGTCTTTCCTTATTCTAAGATAACTAATCCTCTCTCATTCCAAAACAACACATTCTTCTTGAGAAGATAAAACACCAAAGACTTGTTTAGATTTTAAGCTATGGAATCCCTATCAAAAGTGGCAGCATGGGAAAACCAGTCTGTGTGTCATCACCAGTTTCCTTGTAATACCATCATCTTCTGATATCATTTCCCATGCAATGACTATGCATAAACTTACTCAGCAATTGCAGCAAGCAAGGAATACTAATTTTGAGCAAGAAATGGCACCATGGTTTCAATTTATTTCCTGTATTAAACCCTTTCAAATATTTGATCAAACTCCAAACAAGTACAATTTCCTCTATTTCTTCTGATAGATCCACAGACAAAGACATCCATGCATGCACAGATACCTTTTGCATTATTGTAAATTATTGCATTTTCATAACTTCATTAGACATTTCACTCTACTTAGGCTGTTTTGCTGTAGAAATTCTATAAACATCAGTGATAGAGTGAGAATAGGAATGAGGAAAGGAACAATCCAACCAAGTTGCCCACTGAACATGGAGGGATCTGGCCATCCTCTGCATGGTGAGAAGAGCGTAGAGGTGAAGGTCACCTTTGTGCTCCTTGCACTAATTAAAACACTTAGACAGCTGATTTTGGTCCTCTACACGTTTGGCTTCAGAGCAAATGAAGAGCGTGAGGTGCCACCAGGATGCTTCCTAAGCTGGTGTAGCCAAGTAAAGTGAAGGCTGGGAGCTCCAGAGCATGAAGCTATGAGTAACAAGTTATTTAGCAAGAGGCAGTGCAGTTCTAGTAGGCTGAATCAAGTACTGTGAGGAAGGATGAAGCTGGCAAGGATATTTACAATAAAAAGAACTTTCAAAATGTCCTTTCATGTAATTGCAGAGATATCATTATTTATTTTATTTTTGAATAAGAAAATTTCCCCTTAATGTTCTCTCTTTGGTTCTTTCTGCAAACTTGCATTGCATTGTAAGCCAGCCTGATTCAGCTCTCACCTGCTCTCATGTAATTTTGGCCCAGAAAAAGAGCAATCTTCTTTTGCTTGATTCGAGGTTGCCATCATCTTCATCCACCTATCATTTTCTTCATCACAACCACCACCACCATTTTATGGCAAGGTGGGGCATTTGTGTTGGCTCTTTTAACAGGTCTGGTTTGTGCTCAACCATTTTAGCTATTCATTTTTTTTCACATTTTGTATGTTGAAACAGTTTGTGGTGGATGTTACTGTTATTGCAATCAATGGTCTGTGTTTTAGTGTATTGCTGCTAACTGCCAAGAGAGCTTTGGTTATTGGGTAACAAAGAAATGAATGGACGGAAGGAAGGAAGGAAGGAAGGAAGGAAGGAAGGAAGGAAGGAAGGAGAGCAACACTTTAGATTGCAGTAATTGTTTTAATTCCCAGGCACAGTGTATTTTTATCTAAACCTCACCTCCAGTATCATCCATCTAGAGTTTATCAATTTCTCTCACATTTATTTAAAGTATCTTTACCTTGTTCCTTAGACACTCAGAGCATCTTCCATAAAAAGTACATAAAAGAATCAATGAAAGAGTGAGAACAGTTAATCCTTACAGCAAAACTTAGCCAAACATGATTACATCTAAAGCTTTTCGCATGGCACTCCAAGAAAAATTTATCCAGTCATGGGCAGAGATCTCTGAAGAAAATTTGGAAAATTTTCCTCAGGCATAATACAAACCCTTTGAACTGGCCTATAAAAAAAGAATATGATGATGGCATACCAAAGAACAATTTGCCAGTATGGCAGTGGTTAGCATTTTGGGCTGGAATTCAGGCAGTCTTGGTTCTAGCCCCCAGTCAGCCATGAAGCTCACTGTGTGACTTGGGCTAGTCACCAATACTCAGCCTGACCTACCTCACAGGGCTGTTGTGAGGATAAAAAGGAAAAGAGGAGAATTCTGTATGCTGCCTTTAGTTCCTTGCAGGAGGAAAAAATATAGGTTTGAAGTGTAATGTAACAATAACAGTATTATTTAAAAAACTTTATCCCATTAAATACTTAGCAGCAGTAATACAATACTCAGCAGGATAAAATTCTATCAATCTTTTTCACAGCAGACACATGTGGGATCCAGCAGCTATTGGTCTAGCCACAAAGTCTCTTCAAATGTTTAGATTTAAATAAGAGTGTTTTAGTGCCACAAGTGAAGCATTCCAGATCTTAGCAATCCACCAACTTCAGTTGCTGAAGGAACTCAGAGCAGGACCGCAGATGCTGAGCAACGGGTGGGTGCTGTCAGGACAAACATACTTGAGAAGATAGTGTGCCAGGTAACCAAGTTACAAACTATCTCTGACTTTAGGATTGTAAACCATTTCAAGGTGTCTTTCAAAGATATAGTTAAGTGGTCTGTAAATTGATTAAATGGATGATGCATATAAAGATAATAACTAAGCAGCTAAGCCAGTTTTTTTTTAACCAAATGTTGTACTTTTTGTTAAAAGATTTAACTTGCCATGGACATGGAATGATGCCTAAAAACATTCTGATATTCCAAAACTACCGCAGTGTAATAGGTTTATTAGGCCAAACTGAAAGTCAAGCAAAGATGTGCAAGCTTGTGAGGTATGAACATAGGAAAGGCCATGCTGGATCAGAGCAAAGGTCCAGCACTCCACACACAAATTGGCAGGCCTGATGCCCACCGGATCCCTCAAGCAGCATGGATGCAAGACCAACCTCCTCCTGTCCGAACTCCTCAGGAACTGGTGTATGGAGGCATGCCAGCTCTGGCCATGGAGGGTGCAAACATCCCATTCCCACTCCTTTCTCTGTACTGTCACTCTTTAAAAATATGATATAGAATAAAGAAACAAAATTAAAATATAGATCAAAATAACAGCACTGGAAGACAAGAAACATCTTATAAGTTCTCTCTTCTAACTGGTTTCTACTGATGTTTCCTGTCCCTTCTTTTCATAAGAGCAAACAAAACTTTCATTAGCATGGTGGCCACTTACGAATTGGCAGAAAGGAGGAAATGTTTCTACAAAAAAGTAAACATAGATTTGCATGTGCGCTTTCTCATTCTCTCTCTCTCTATATATATCTATATCTATATCTATATCTTTAAATAGATATACAAGACATCTCACAATAATGTGTACCAGGGACTCTGTGTTCCTGCCTCTTCAATCCGCTACTGATAAACAACAGTTCTTACAGTGTTTTGCCTTCAAACCAGAATTGGACCAGGCAGCCCTTCAAATGCAGGATGCCTTCAAACCATTTTTCACTTGTGTACCCCTTGACAGCCTATTTCCATAAATTATACTTCTTCATATGAGCAAAATGCTTGTAATTAATATAGGTTCTGTTATTTTAAATTTATATATTGTAATTGTAAATAAATAGCCCAACAATGGGACTAACAGGCAATGGAATAAAAAGGTGAATGTGCATGTATAACCGCATTCAAAGCTCAAAAGAATTTTCCACCATTATTCTTTTTTGTTTTGTTTTGTTTTCCTTCACATCCCACTAACTGTCCTGTTTTTTACCCCTGCAGCTTTGCATACCCCAAGTTGGGAGTCACTGAACAGAGGATGTCCTTCTGATTGGAGAGATATGAGAATTTCAATTAATCTCTCTCTCACTCTTTCTCGATTAGGATTTACCTCATACAGTCCATGGGCAAAATATGAAGAAAAACAAAGGCTAAAGAAGGAAGGGGTTAGTCATGTTCTGGCAAGAGCGATCCTGCAGCAATGTATGCATGTATGTGGTACTGAAGAGAATATTTAACTTAATACAGAAAGCACATTTTGTAATTTATCAGAGCAGCTCAATGCTTAATGGATACCAGCCTGTACTGAGGTCTGCATGAGCAGAATGTTCCTAAGATACTCAACAAGGACAACATCTGCTGTGTGTGCTATTGTAGCATTGAGTTTCAAATCAGAGCTCGGAGGCTAACTCTGCCACCATTTATATCCAGGGTCTGAGTGAATTCTGACTTCTGTTCTTTCATTTTGCTCTGTGTGGGAGGAGCATCCACTGAGAGCAGCAGCAGTGCTACGTGTGAAGAAGAGATGGCTCCTCTTTTTAATACATTTTGCTGTCTGGTCTTAAACGTTTCTCTTTCACTTTCTTCATCCCTCTTTCTCTCTTTTGTTTACTTTGGTATCATGACTGGATAAACAGATGTATCTAGTAGAAGCCAATAGTTGAACATATCAACATTTGTCAGCCTTTTTTTCTTTTTGAAGCTTATGAAAAGCATTGCATATGCTTCTATTATATTCAATCTATTGAAACAATATAAGAAAGCTGCGCATTTCTCTCTTCCGTTCTCTTTCTTTCTTTCTATCTTTATTTCTTTTCCCTTTTCTTTTCTCTCCCATGAGTAAAAAAATGGTCCACAAAATCTGCATGACTAAGAAGATGTTAATTTGAATTTGTCATGAAATAATTCAAAGAAATCCAAACATGCTTCCATCTTCAACAAATTTCTCTAATGCCCCTAGTCACTCCAGATGTCAAAGCGTATATATGCCCCAAGCCTTCATTCCTTGACTAAGTCTATATGAGGGGGTGTCACATGGAGGTGGGTAGAGACCTGTTTTCCCCTGCTGAGGAGGGCAGGATATGTTCCAATGGAGCAAAACTCAAGGAACCAAGGTTCAATTTGGATGCCAGGAAGCACTTCCTGAAAGTTAGGACCCAGAGAGTATGGAATGGGTTTCCACGGGAGGTGGTTGAAGCCCCATCGTTGAGGGTGTTCAAGGACAGGCTGGACATGCACATGGTAGGCATGTCATGAGTGGAGCTGGCTGGAGTCAGGGATCAGACTAGCTGGCCCAGGAGGTCCCTTCTGACTTGCTCTGTTTCTAAAGTAAGCATCACTTTGTGGTTTGTGTATGCTTCACATGGTCCATAGCGATGGACTGAAGTGTTTACAAATGCAAGCATGCACATGTGCCACGCACACGGAGGAGCCAGAAATCATCCCAGTGGGAGCATCCTTTGCATGAGGACTGATCTTGCTATACTCTGTCCTGAGCTCCTACTTTCAGTTCAGCCTCTTTCATCCTGGCACTTCAAATGAATTTAAACATCTCCCCTATTTTTTCCTGAGAGCTGGTAAAATAAAGAGAAGATGTCAGGAGAAATGCTTACTTCTGAAAGTAAGCATTTTCATTAGCATTTTTCTTTTCTTTTTCTTTTTTTAATTGATTGTATGTCCTTACAAACTAGAGCAAATGATCGCTCTAAATGCAGGATCTAAAATCTGCTTTGAAGAGGCAGAGGCAGACTGTTAAAAAGTGCAGAAAATATGGAGAAGTATTTTTTCTTTATTTGCTGACACTTTTGTTTGCCAGGTTTTCTCCTGTTCAGCTTTGCCCAAGTTACTGAGCTTGCACTAGCCTTGCAAAGTAATTTCTTCAACTTTACACAGAGTGCCATCTAATGGTTTTCTTGTCTCAAATGAAATGCCTCTTCATGCATCAAGAAATTGGAATATTATATCTTAAAGTACATATTAAAGCAAAATCTACAGTCCATCTGATATATCCATTAGTACAACAAACCAGTTGTAAGATACCAGAATAAAAAGCGGAATGTGTTGTTTTTGCTTGACACAATTATAGCCCCTCATTTTAATAAATCAGCAACAGCATAGAACTTAGAAGATGGGCCACAGGAAATAGCAAGAAAATTGTTGTACTATCCTAACACTTGAGTGAGAGTAATATCCTGCAAATACACATTTCCTTCTTCATTATGCATTTATTTAGTCCTTGAGGGCTCAAGCCAGCTAACAGCAGTTTTGAATTCTGTGTGAGAGACAGTAAAATGAAATTCTTTATTCTACACAGAACAAATATAATCATGCACAGGTAAAGGGTGAATGAGAACAAAACTCAGCATTGTAAAATTAAAATACTTGTTACAAGAGAAATACAGGGAATAATTAGTCCCTTTCTAGACTGAGGAGACTGTATTTTGCCTTTCATTTCAGCACAATGATGGAAAATGATAGAAAGCTGTTAACTGAGTCAGGCTTTGGGGGAAAAGAAATGTAGTCAGAGCTGCACTATATGTTTATCTTTAGGTAATGCTTAACAATATTATTGCCTTTATGTTGTATATAATTTTATTTCTTTCAATATTAGAAATGCATTGCTGAGACCAACTGAGTGTCACCAAAGAGCAAGCAAAGTTAAGCAGGGTTCTGCTGTTTTAAATGGCAAGGACTGATGCCAGAAAAAAATTCAAAGTAGTATGGGGAAGCAAGCAGGTGGCAAAGACTGTGACTTAAAGCTGGATGAGCAAATGAGGTCACCCAAAATAGTTTGCGAGACCTTCTGCTACCTTGTTTGTTTTCCCAAATATTGTCTTAGCCTGCCAAGAAAGGGAGAGCCCCTCCCCGCCACGATGCTCCATTTTGACGAATTATTATTGCTGTATGATATTTCTTTGGCTCCTCATAACCAAACTTCATTGCCACCCAGGAGATCACACTTAATCGGGCACAGCTGGAAAAGGAGCTGCTTTCTCATCAATGCTCCGTTCGAGAGTTGGAAAGATCTCTTATTTGTTGAAAGGCTCTAAAAGGACCAAGGAAGTCCAGAAGCTTAATCTGATGTTGAGTTCAGTTGTTAAATGTGTAAAAGGTGTCAGGGTGACATATAATGTTGACATATATTGTTGGAATGAAAAGGGAGTTTGGAGATGCCTCTTCTCATACTGAGTAGCTGATTTATACTCTTCTTCCCAGATCAAGGAGACTGTTCTGTGGGAGTGCTTCTCCCAACCCTGATCTACTCAGGCGCTATGCTCAGCCTTCGTTCAAGTGCCAACCCTTTGAGGTGATTGGATGGTGGCAACCAGGGGGCAGTCCTTCTTTGTGGTGCCCACCCATCTCAACAACCCTGCTGCAGTCTACCTGGCACCAAATGTGCCATCTTTTCAGAGTCAGGTCATGACAGCCCTCTATGCAGAGGGCTTTAAGGATCTCCTTGGCCATCCCTGGGTCTGAGAGAATTATCCTAGAAATTCATCTTGCTGAATATTTTTATCGTATCTGCATAGGCTGTATTTCAAAGCCTTTACATATTAATTTAAAGTCTCTTAACACTGTCATTCCATATTATTTGTATTTTATTTGTTTTATTTTGTTTTGTTGTTTTGTTTTTATACCTTGTGATAAACTACCCAGAGAGCTATGGGGCAGTATAGAACTGACAATTTTTAAAAATAATCCTTCAGGTGAGCCAGCCCCAGTTTGCAACCTTGTGGGACATGAACACATTTCCAAGAAGCTGACCAGAAATGCCTCAGCATTACTGAGGATTCTTATGTTTCAGGACCTGAAGAAACAGCCATTACCTAAGTTGAGATAGCACCAAAATGCTCTTCAGCATGGTCATGTCTGTGTCTTGTACACAGAGGAAATAAACAAGTATAAGATGCAGATTTATTGTCTAGCTAGCAGAATATCTTTCATTCCCATCCCAAGAGGATCAGAGTTGGGTGGTGCCAACTGTATGCACTGCTGATGGGAAGGAGGTTGGGAAACATTGGCGGTTTAACATCATGCAAGCTGGCCATTTGGAAGCTAAGAAGATCCTGTCTGAAGCTAGTGCAGAACAGATAGAAGGGCTACTCTGTAGCATTAATAAGAGGAACCATCCTATTTGTTCTGAGCTCATCTCTCCCCTTTTCCCTTTCCAGCAGATCTAAACAGATAGCTTTTAAAATGCATTCCTTTATTTGAATTAGACAGTGTTTTTGGGAAACAGGATGTTTCAGCAGAAGATTGTTCTCAAGTAATATCAAAGTTACTTCCCTTGTGGGAACAACTCTTGCCCATGTGAAAAGGTCATTCCAAACATTTCCTTCCTTTCCTGAAAAGCTTGACTCCAGCCTCTGGAAGGTGCTTTCCACTTGCAGGACAGATAGTGGGGATGCCAGGGATTGCTTGTTTGGCTTGATCTGGCTCATTGGGTTAATGAATTCAGTCTTCTGCCCCTCAGATGTTCCCTGTTCTACAATGTCTCCATCCAAACTTGAGGCAGTTTGGTTCTCAGCTAGGGATGTTTGAGGATCCATATTTTGGAGCGGAAGTCTGTTGGAACCTTTGGGCTTAGTTCTTTGGACTAGGGGATCACACTTAATCAGGCACCCATAGGAAGGGAGCTGCTTTCTTGTCAATGCTCAGTTTGAAAGTTAGAAAGATCTCTTATTCATTGAAAGGCTCTAAAAGGACCAAGAAAGTCCATAAGCTTAATTTGATATTGAGTTCAGTTTTTAAATGTATAAAAAGGTTTCAGGAAGACATATACTGTTGGATTAAGAAGTGAGTTTGGAGATAGATCTTCTCATATTGAGCAGCTGATTTATACTCTTGCCTTAAGGAGACTCGATTTGACTTATGCAGCTGCTCTACAGCAAAGCCCTCTGAAAATGTACACATTTGTTATTGATTGTACTTAAGGACTGGGGGAAATGGTAAAATGTAATCTCTGAAAAACAGATGTAGAAGGAATCCTAGTTGGTAGTATCAGATCTGGAAGGATTCCAAACCCAGGATTCTGTGTTTTTGCTGAAGCATCAGTTGGCTAAATGCACAGACCATATCTGAAGTACAAAGCAACAAACTTTGTCAGAGGTGACCCTTCCCAACAGAAAACTTGTTATACCTTTCCAGAAGAATGTTGTTTCTACCCTCTCCAGCTGCTACATACTGATGCCAGGTTTTGATGTGAGAGCAGAGATGTTCTCCATACAAGGGGGGGGGGGGGAATTCCACATGCAGAGAAAGAACAGCAGCTCTCCTCTTTGATCCAGTCATCCAATATTTCAGGCCCACAGGGGCAAATATTTTCCACTTCCTCTGGTTTTGCTCCTTTCCCATGATCCCTGACCATTCAGAGGCCTTTTTTCCATTCTAAAAGGCTGAAATGCCTTTCCTAAGGAGCAATGAGTGGCAGTAAGAGGTTTTAGCTAAAATATAGGTATGCCTCATGGTTTTGTCCCTGTGCATTTGGCATTTTTGCCTTCAAGCTTGTCCACTACTTCAGCCTCTCTGAAATGGACTTCCAGCATCAGTCTGAAAACGATCCACCCATGGCCACTCAGAAGTGGATACAGTCCTTATAGGCTTACAGACTGCCTGAGCACAGGCTCAGCATGTGTATGCCCATACACATTCAGCAGGCGAAGTCATTGAGACTGTGCATGCAGTAGGGTTTGTGTGTATAGGTCAGAGAGGTGCTTGATGTCCTGCTCTCATTCCCTCCAGACCTCCATCGCTCCCCATATATTTTATCAGGCAGTGGTTTTAAAACTTGCTGCCATCAAGGAAAAAAACCCAAAAACAATCCACATCAATTTGCCTGCCAGTTACTTCCTGGGCATCTACCACAAAGCAGTTTGCAAACTGTAGAAGTCTGAGGCCATGTTTTTGCATTTATAGTTAACTCATGTAAAACACTGGCCAGGATCCTTTCAGATCACCATTCTCTGATATAAACTGAGTGCAAAAAGAAAATATATGCTTTCACAGACAGACGGAGAGACGGAGAGACAGATGCATATATTTTATTTATACTCTATCTTTCTACTCCAAAAGTGCTCAAGGTAGTAAGAACCAAAATAATTTCAAATGAAAGGTTGCTAAAAGCAATCATAAACCAAACACATTAAAGCACAAAAATGCATTCTTAGCTCTATTGACTGACTTTACAAGTATGCTAAGATGTGTGGTGTGTGTATATCTATCTTATGTAATTATTTGTCCTGTGATTATGCATGTGCTTAACTGCATGAAAGTTTGAACACTACAAAATTATTGATGGTTTGTATTTGCCTTTTGTTCAAGAAACTCAAGGTGGCTTACATAATTCTCCTTCCCGCAATCTTATCCTCACAACAACAACCCTGTGAGGTAGACTCTGTGACTCACTCAAAGTCACCCTGTGAGCTCCATGGCTGAGTGAGGACTAGAACCCAGAACTCCTGAGTTCCAGTCCCACACTCTTAACCACTGTACTACATTGGCTCTTGGTTAGGGGATGGGTATGGCCTTTGTGGAGCCTCTGTTGAGTTGGACTCTATTAGATCCCAGTTTCACATCCAAACCTGAGGTTCTGTACCTATATTTGATACCATTCATTTATATTAGCTTTCTTATATGGTTTGCCAATATAGCACCCTTCCAAAGAAGTTCATAGAAACATTAGAACAAAGGAACATTTTTAAACAAACAAACAAACAGTAGTAATTCAGGAAGACCAACAAAAGATAGAAGCTTGGCCAAACCAGTTGAAAGAGCAATTCAAAACTCCCTATCAAAGGGCAAGTGGGCAAATGAATGCATGTTTAGATAGAAAAGAGTCCTGCAGATCACATTCTCTACCCAAACCCTGAATAATAAAATCTGCTGGTACTGAAAGGTTAGGAGAATGGGTAACATGGAAATCTTCCTTGGAAAAATGCTCCAATGACAAGGCAGATGAATGGAAAAGGCCCTATTCCAGATTCCCCAGATTCCACTTCTTGGGCAACAGAGGGACTTGTGGTGCTCATAATGTTTTACGACCATACTCTGCTGAAGGTAGGTCTTAAGTTTACAACCCCAGAGTTGGGTTGAGAATAATTGCCTGGCTTAGCATATAGCTGAACCCACCAGTGAGACTGGATTTGAGTTCCTGGTTTCCTGGCCACTGTGTGACATCATTCTAACCATAGGGACAATTTCTATAGGCACATAACTCAGTGTGCTCACTTATGCAAAGGAGTCAAGGAAGAACAGCAAGTCTTGGGTCCTTGTTCATGTAGTCCTACACTGACCTAGCTGCAAGCGCCATTGAATTCAAGGGGAATCACTTCGACGTGGATACGGATAAGGTCATTTTAGCTCATTACAGATAAATAGTGTCGAGGATGATCGGGAGTAGCCGCTTTTTTGTTTAGCCACCATTTCTGCCTTCTGAAAGCCTTAAAGTCTGAAAGGAGAATTTTCCTAACTATGCTTGGCTTAGGCTATTAAATATTCATTATTTGTATTATTCCTTATATTATTACATGCTTAATTTGTAAGATATTTTTTTTTATTTTTAACAGGATACCCCCAGGAATGCAGTAGATATCATTAATGAACCAGACTAAAAAGCAATCAGGGAAAAGACAAGAAAAGCCCTACCTGTATTTTTATTTATTTATTTTTGGGTTGGAGTCAGATGCCTGAATACCTTTTGCTAGAGAGATGAGCTGCTGACATTCTTAATTTTTGACTCATTATCCGTTTTACACAGCCCAGCATGTCGAAAAGCGAGTGAGCATTTTGTAAATATGCAGCCTTCTTCTTAAGGAGGAATCATAATTATAAATTCTTACAATGTAAAGGGTTCTGTAATCACTCCATCCCTGGTGTAACATTAATGGGGTATGTTTAATAAATCAGGTTTATAGCTCATTATAAAGCCACAATAATGTTGCACCATAATATTTTTCAGCTGCATCTGTATGCTGCAGTGGGCTGTTTTACATTGCTCTGTATCCTGCTGTAAAAGCATAAATAAAAATGAGAATAACAATGGAACTTAGATCAGGAGCTGGCTGCTTCAAAAATGCATCCTCAATCCATTTTTACATCAGCCATTTCTGTTGCAACTCTTTATGGCAGGTTATTGTCTCCTCCAGACTCCAAAGAAAAGCTTATAATTCTCTGATAAAACTATTACTATTATGGCTGAAGCAAAGCAGCAGTTTCAGGTGAAAGAAATATGACTCTGCTGGAGACCTTCAGAGAATAATTTAAAAAAAAATCAAGCATGTTATTTCAGCAACACCTACATGGTAGCCAATCTGAACTGGCAATCTCATTTATTTATGTATTTGCTACACGCATATGTTACCTTATCTGGGAAAATGTCATCAAGGCAATTCACAACACTCACACCTGAAAACCAGAAAGAAAGAAAGAAAGAAAGAAAGAGAGAGAGAGAGAGAGAGAGAGAGAGAGAGAGAGAGAGAAAGAAAATAGAAACTTTAGAACATGAAAACATCCCATGTAGAAGGCTAAATGGAAAGGATGCATCTTCACAGGCTTTGGTTCTTTAATGGTTAAAACCAACACCTTGAATTGTGCCTGAAAAGCAATTTGCAAGTAACGTAGGTCTTCCAAGATAGGTGTGATATGGTGTCAGTACCATACAGTGGTTAGCAGCACATCTGTCTCTCTTTTTCACCAGTTGAAGTTTCTAGATATGCCTCAAGGGTAGCCCTGCGTGGATCACACTGTGATATTTTCATAGTGCTTTGGTAATCCATAGAGACTCTATTCTGAGAGTGGGAGAAGGGAGGTTACTACACTACAAAGTTTAGTAAGGGTCAGTTCATACTCCCAGGATTTCATTATGAATTGGCCAGAGCGTTTCAGCTATCCTGAATCATCTAGAGAGCTTCGGCTAGTGGGCTTTATAGGAATATAATACATAAAAATATGAATTGTGCATGAGTTAACTTTTCCATCAGATGTTGAAGGACCATATGTGAGTGATGGAGTTATAGGGATGTGGTGGGAGTGGGGAAACTCCTGCCTGGTAGCCTAGAGACCTGCCACCAATCAGAATACAATCCTAGACCAGTGTTTAAGAGTTGTCAGTTTGGTTGGCCTTTGCTTATGGAAATTGGCCCTGTTTTGTTCTTTGGCTGAGACAGCAGAGTACCTTGGACCAGACTGTCAGTGTGTTAATCTGAGAAGTGGTAGAATTGATAGTGAATTTGCACTCCAAATTCACTCCATCCCAAAATGCAGAAGAGAGGAGGTATTTTTCTCTGTAAATCTTCCTAAGATTTATCTCAAAGGTTGAGGATGCTTCTGCAAATCCTTCTCAGTGTTGGTGGCTGTCTGGAAACAAGAGTATGGAATGGAATTTCCACAAAATGTGTGTCCTTAAGCACTGGTAAAAACAAAAAAAAAAAAAAAATGCTTTTTCACCCTGCTCCTGCCAAAGTATCTTGCACCTTTTGGTACTTATTGGTTTCCAACTAGACTCTCCTGTTTTAATTATTTTAACTATTAAATAGGTGGACAAACTTCCTTGTATACACTGGGATCTGTGCTAAGTAATTGAAACAAATATAACAATAATGTTTATTTAATCTACCTCCAAGGACTGTCACTAGAGGGAGCATTTTCTTTTCTAAGTGGTTAGCCTGAAGCCTAGAAGGGACTGAGGGGCCGATTCACATGTTGCAATTTTTACTTGTTTTCAGCTCATTTACATAGTCTGTCTTGGATGGAGGATTTTGCAACCTATTGGGAAAGAAGAAACAATGCATCACCACTGTGAGAATGTAAGATCATCTAAATTAGCATGACAAATGCATATGCCAAAGTACAGGTCAAGATGCAAATTTAGAAATAAATATTGTAATTGCAGTAGGAACATAAACAGAAGTACAGTCATTGTACTAAAGAAGATTAAGGCTGGGTGATGTGCGTGCCTGGTCTGTCTGCTGCCAGTTTTGCACTGTGGGTGGGCAACTCCAAGGTCCCTGCTCTGTTCTTGTGTGCATTTTGTGGTGGCTCTTGATGCCATCCACCATGGTACCTTCCGAGTCATCTTTTTTCAACAGAACTGGAAGGCAGTTTTATAATTTCGCCAGTCTATCCTGGATGGATAGTCATAGAAAGATCCTATTTGGTATTGTGGCCATTGACTTGCAGCATCTCCCAGGGTCCCTTTTTATTCAAACCACTGAGAAAGATTGCCTGGAGTTGCAGGGTTTGCTGCCAGCTTTCTGCTGCTGAAACCCAGCTCCATCTCTTTTCTTGGACCCTTGCAATATATCAGAAGGACCAAAGGGATTATTCTGGTTGTGGGGTAGTGTGAAGCAAACAAAGCCTTTAATTTAGTAAAGGAATGAGACAGCCTGTGAGGGGCATGGGTCCGATGAGGAAAGGAGGAACCCTCAGTGGAAAAGGCATAAAAGAGTTGGATATAGATAACAAGGTAGAATACAATAAGATTCCTGGGTTGGGGTGGGGGAAGGAAGGGAAATGCTGTGGCACAATTGGGTGGAATATAAATGTTTTAGATAGACTGACTGACAGACAGACAGACAGACAGACAGACAGACAGATTTCTTCCCATGGCTTCTGTTAGGGCAAGCAACTGGACTTTATTGGTGCAATTCATCACCTCTACCTTTTCACACTTTGTGTGATTGATTAGTCAGTGCTTCCCCATTTTTGTGCCATAGTTGTCCCAGAAATTAGGGCTACTTCATGTGTGATAGAAGCATCAAAATCTGTTTCATGCAGCAGGAGCAGCTTGTGGGATGTACCATTCAGATATCAACTGAAGAAAGATATAAACTTTCTATAGGATATTTAAAGCCTCTTTGTGCATAGATAAATAGCTGTAGGGCAGACCTTACCTAATGAGCAGCTCTCTGACCTTCACTTCTCGAGGCCCCACCTACACAGGGATCTGTGCAAATATACTGTATGCATTGGCTCTATGCACACAGTCCACATCTGGAATTTTGTAGAATACATTATATGCAACTAGATCCTATTGGGGTGTTTGCTGTAGTCCCTTTGTGACCATTGTAGAAAAAACTCTCATTTTCAGAGTCCCCATGCAAGCTGCTCTGAGCTGATTTAGTTCATCTTAGCAGAAATCTTTCCAAATCAAGTTAGGGAAATCATTAAATCCATGAGCTTCATGCAAGCCAAATCAGAAAATAGCTGGCATTTGGCTAATCAGTTAAGATCAATAATTGAAGTGCCAAGGTTGCTTGTGTGGTAAAAGTCATCTTAAGATCACCTCTCATTTCTATACATTTCTACACCTCTTTCTGGGATCATTTTGGAAACTAGCAAATGGAATAAAAAACTAACCAGAAGTAGAGGCAACATGATATGGTATATCATATTTCTTCTGGATGCGGAATATCAGCCAATATACTGTATTTGTCTAAAAGTAGTCAGCCCAAGTGGGATGGTCCAGCATTGGGAGTGAGGGAAGGAAGAGATTGCATCAAGGAAAGAAAGGCAGATCAACAAAGATTCTTCATTATTAATGTCTTTCCAATCAGCTGAGATCTTTCATCCTTGCTGGTTTTCACAATCTTTACCCTAAAAGATTTTAAAACTCCAAGTCTTTGGAGATCATTTTTAGACAAGCAACATAGCATTGCACTGTGCTACAACAGCTTATGGAAAGCTTTCCAGCTTTTATCCAGCTTGATAATGAGACAAATAGGGGCTCCAGGAACAGGACACTGTCCTTGATACCATGATGAGTCTTTTGGGGAGACCGAGTAACCAGCTGGAAAACTTCTGTAGAACTGTAGCTGGTTGTTGATCAATGAGAACCATCCTGATGGTGCAGTCACAGTGCTTTTGAGAGGACGGGACTAGGTTGGGTGCAGTCTTTACAAGACCAGAGGCTTATCTTTTCAGCTTGATAGAAGGCTAAATAGAGTTACACTGTTGCTAGCTGTGAAGTTTCAATAAAAATCAGCCCCGTAAAGGGTTGTCTTGTGTTCTGGAGCCAGAAGTAAAGGAGAAAAGGGACTAGCTCTGGAGAAGCTGTTATACTTTCCCAGGATATCTGGTGTGTGGCTTTCCCACAAGAAGGAATGAGGAAAACCTGGGCAGGACATCTTGTACCTGCACAGGAATGCAGGAATAGTGGAGTGGTGGAATACAGGCCTGCTTGGCTGTGCTTCTAAAGGTGTGATGCTACACAAGTGCAACTACATTCAGCCTATGTTCTTCTGAGTCCTTCCACAAGGAAGCGGGCAAGGTCAGGGACACTGCAACTGTGAACTGCAATTGCTCTTTCAGTTTAAGGTGATGCTGTGCTTCCATGGTGCATACCTTTGGGTAGAGAGGCCTTCACTATCAAGTATGGGCAGAACTAGAAATGATTAAATTTCTCACCACCTTGGCAGCCTCATTCCCACTTTTAAGAAATTTCTGCACCTGCATCAGCAGCTAACAAAACTCAGATAACTTTCTGGAATGGGGACTTACCATTTTAACAGTCTATAATTGAATTGCAGTGGATTCTTTTTGTTTTTGTTTTAACCTTTTTTTTTATTTGCTGAATACAATTTTGCAGCTGTGGGAAAGTGCCAACAGACATTCCCACCTGCATCTGGGGGCATTCCCACCCACGGTATTCCTCAGGAAGGAAAAAAACAAGATAACCAGCTATTGTTGACATCATCAGATGTCTCTGAACTTCATTTTAGTGCTTGGTTAGACTTGTTCCCATTTTCAATTTGAACCCATTTCTTCTGTCTGAATGGGAAAAGTGTACTTTCTGATATAAGAGAAGTGAGCATTTTTTCAAAAACAAAAGTGTGGTATTTTTTTTTCCTTTTTAGCTGCACATTTTTCAATCAGGAGCACAAACTCAGTAAGTAATCAGTGTTGCCAGAGAACATTTCCCCCCATTCATACTTGTGGTTGTGAATGGGACAGTTTTGAAGATTCATGAACTGAAACAGTCTTATTCATCCCTAACGCAAATAGCATCCTTTATGGTGAAGAAATTAGAAGGATGTTTGACTTCTCAATCTTTCTGCTCATGTCTAGCACATCTCTTCTCACTGTGAACAGAACTCCACCAATTGAAGGCTTCTTTGCATGCTGGCATTCTGACATGTCTCTTTCCAAAGCTATCCGCCAGCGTTGTGCCTCCATGCTAACTGATGAAGAGGATTTGCTGCTAACATTTACTTCCAAATATCTAAATATCAAGCCTATTGTTTATGCCCGCTCCACAGCAATACAATTCCTGTGAAATCACGTTTCTGCTGGTGCACTATAAAGAAAATTTAGGCTTTACACTGCAAATCTGTAAAGTTCATGGTAAGCTGATTATATTTTATATGAAACAGCTTGACAAATACCACCAAGTTGCAAATTCAGGCAACTGTTTGCACTGTATTAACATTCATTACCATTAAAAATATCATTACTCCTGTCCCTGCCTTATGGTAATTCTCAAATGCACTCTGTCACATTATAGGTAAACCCTTAAGTGTTTATTACAGTATGATTAATTGGCAACACAAGACAAGGCAGAGGCCAAGAGAAAATAGCCATGGCTGCAGAATGATGTCCCTTAAGGCATTTCTTCCCCTAGCAGGTTTCTTTCAATCCCTCCCTCTACTGATTTGATTTGTTTTGTTTTTAATGCAACTATTTTAAACTGGTTGTATTGGTGTGCAGGGGTGGGGAGTTAGGTAGATTTGATCCTTTAGTGCAGAAAAATGGGGCTTCATGTTAAAGAGGTGCAATGAGAAACAATAAACAGCTACATTTTCTTCACTCAGTGCTAGCAATTTCAATATTGCATCAAATCAAGTTAAATGTGTCTAACATTTCCAACAGTTGCCCTTTTCCAAGGATAGACTGCTCTCTCACTCTAGTGATCACTCATGGAGACTTCAGACCCAAATACATACTGCAACTTTCTATCTACAAGTACAGAGATAGAAGAGGTGCTGAATATTTTTCAACCTAAGGACCCAATTCAATTTTGGAGGTCATCACTGTCACATTCCAGAGTTGGGCAGGTCCAAAGGCTAAATGGAATACAGCCCAACTTCCAAAGTAAAATACGTCATATTTTAGCTTAAAGCTTTTTACCACCAGTAACTAAGACTTGGGAGAGGCATTTCAGGCTTTTAGGATGGGGAAAAACTTCATCAACCCTGGGAAAACTGAGTAAAAGCTGGGAAACCAATGCATGTTGAGTCGTCATGAGAAAGGGGATGTGGGCCAAGGAAGGCAGCATGGCCATATGGGTTCTTTGGAAAGCCGGACTGGGCCATCAGGCCTGAGATTTAGCATATCTGCAGAAGGTCGACAATTCACTTCAAAAGATGGTGTGCACAGCAAAGTGATTGTGAAAACTCTTCTAGCCCTGTTTAAAAGGTGTCCTGAAATGCCACCTTTTCTGGGGAAGTCTTTGGCACAACCTTAGTTGCCATATGCTACTTTGGCTAAGCAAGTGCTATTAAAATAAGTATACAGTTTTCCTGTTTGCCTCTGCTTCCATTTCCTACTTCTTCCTCTTTTATCCTCCGCTGTGTGTTGACTTGCAGGTTGTGAGGACTTGCCATCTACTCCACATGTTGCAACAACTGCAACAAAAACACATTTTTAATCAAATTGCTTTATAGCAATTATGTCATTAATTCTAAAATCAATCCTATTCTTTAGTAAGTTAGGAAATGGGATTGCCAACATAATTTGTCTTACAGAATTTTTTACATTCCTTCTGAAGGTGTAATGAAGGTATGTGAAATGATAGAATGTACCTGTGAATGAGGCATGCATGTTTATTAACTATTAGCTGTTCATGCAGTTTTTGTGTCCAAAAGCAATATATTGATTCCAAATAACAGTTTTGTTCCACCTTTAGACCTGGGAGAGACCCCATCAACTATTATCCCAATGGAAGCCCAGCTGCACCACTATAAATACTAACAGGAGTGATGGCCGAACCTTACTTCAGCCTTCTCCACCATATCTGATGGCAGCAGGATAACTTAGAGGGCACACACCAGGCTGCATAATCCAATCCTCTCCGCTCCAACATCTTGCTGCCACTTCCTGGTATCTGCTCTCTCAGATCCCCAGCTCATTCTGCCTAATGGTGATGAAGGCTGATGATAGGTGCGGTCCAACCGCATTTGGAGGACCATCTCTGCTGCAGATCTAGAGGTGCCCTTCTTCTTCCAAATCATGGTAGGGGAGCAGCTGCAGCTTGAGAAAAGAGGATCCAGGTGAAAGCAAGAAGCAAACACGAAAAGCCTGCCCTTGTTGTGCCTTAGCATGGCTGTTCCAAGAATGCAAATGGCTCCATCTCAGGCACATGCCTTCCTCCAAGTCTGATGACTGATTGAGGTTCAACCTGAAAGCTTTTAAAGTGTCACAAGGTGAATGTGGGAACAAAATGTGCTTCAGTCTCTTATTTCTCTTGTTATTGAAACAGAGCGAGTCAGAAGGGGCCTCCCGGGCCATCTAGTCTGACCCCTGGCTCCAGCCGGCTCTGCTCATGACATGCCCACCATGTGCATGTCCAGCCTATCCTTGAACACCCTCTATATTTGAAGCTGGAGGTCATTCCCTGCTCCTCCTTCAACAAAGCTCAGTTGAAGTGAACAGGAAAGCCCTTTGGAACAAGAATGCACTGAGCCAAAAAATATCCACTGGTTTAGATTGATAAGACACCATACCACTCCTGGCCCACCTCCCATTCTAATATTCGTATCAAAACATACCATCAGGACAGCCACCAGCAGCATCATGAAAAAATCTCAGTACAGCATGTCTTCTGCCCCAGACATCACTATCCAGTGGGCTGTTTGTAAACTTTCATCCCACTTTGCCTTTATACACTTTTTATATCAAAAGGCTGGATTCTACCCACTCCATTTCTCCTATTTGGTACAATCACTGTCGTAAGAATGCAGCATCCAATTTTAATGCCTCATATAACCTGCAAATGATTGTTATAAATTGCATTCTGATGACCTTTTTAATATTCTGACAGCTGACTTGACAGCCTTCTCAATCTCCATAGCTCAGAACATCAGTCACTGGTAAAGAAGAGTGGGGAACTGCAGTGGCTACAGTCCACCGCACCAAAATACTTAAAAGCCAAGGAACTGATGCACTCTTCCCAGTCAGCATCTAGTTTTCCTGAGCAAACTTCCTCAGACATAAGAGTCCTAGTTCTTAACTCCTATCCCACAAGGTTATCCACTGGTAAGTCATGTTGCTAAAGGTGTTCGGTCCATCAGAACCCACTTTTACCTTTAGGGTGGCAACTAAGGAGCTCAGGTTTCTTCCCCCATGGGCTGTATTTAACCCAAAGGCTACCAGTCATTTCCTAGTGGAAGGAAATTGCTTCCAAGCCCAATGGTCATCTAGTTGCTTCTTCTTAAACCCAGCCACTTTTCTTTGAAGTTTCCAGAGCTCAGATGTTACCACAGGTGGGTTTGGCTAGAATTACGAACATCCCATTTTTGACCGAACGACTGTGTAGTTTAATTCCCTGCTTCTAAAAATGGGTTGAAACATCATTGTATGGATCCCAGACAGAATCCAGGTGACATCCACGGTTCTTCAGATTCAGAAAGATGGAGACAGAACTCTGGGGAGGGGAGGAGATTGAAATGCTAAAGATTTCTCTCCCTTCTGAAGTGCTGCTGCTGGACAGCTGAAAATGATCATCCAGCTCACTTGCAGAGTGGGGAATTGAATTTTCCTTTACCACTTCCCGTGTTCTGCAGACTGCTTGTAATCCTCCATGTTCAGAGAATTGCGATCATTGAGGGCACAAGCCATGTGATGGCACCCTGACAGTCAATTATTCTCAATTGAGACTTTGTGCAGAATGGCATATATGATAACTGCTACAGTTACTTTTTCTGCAACAAGGGGGCCGATTGCTGGCAGGCAAAGGCTTGTTTTATCCACCCAGGCTTTTGCAATGCTAGTTGCTCTGCTGCATGCTGAAAGCCTGCCTGTCATGATCTGGGGAGCTCTAGGCTCCATCTAGTGGCCAGAATAGGAATGGCTACCATAGTAATTTCAGGATTGACCCCAGGGTTAAGCACCAGCTGAGAGACCTAGGGGAAAAGCTATATAAGGCAAACAAACACACCAGTTGCACAACCCACAACTTTTTCCTCAGCATGTGCAGTATATGAAACACAAACAAAGCTGCAAGTCATGTGTGTGGAAGAGGGACAGCAGTCATGCAATGTTTGCATGGGCTTACTTCCGGACAGGTGCCCATGTTAATGCCCAGCATGATCACCAGGAAGATGGACTACAGCCTCAAGAAAGTCCAGTCCAGAATCCAGCAACTCATGCCCAGGCAATCCAATGGATTCCTACCCTCCAACATAAATTCTTCACATATCTCTACTGAATCTTGTCTGACCCTTGCTACATTTAGGTACTGCCTTGCTGTATCCTACCTTGCTGTCTTACCTTAGCAACACAGCCCTTCCCTCCAGCTATAACCCATTTCAGCACTTCCATCTCACCTGACCCTTTTTGGATACAGCACCTTGCTGCATCGCCTTGCCTTGTCTCACCTTCCTGACCTCACCTTACCTTGCTGCCTCACTACCCACCTTGCTTGCCACATCTGCTTCTCCTGAATCTCACCTGGTTACTCTGCCTCAGATACTTACTCCCTCATTTGCTTGCCTTCCTGGTTCTCAGCCTTTGGCTTGCTCACAAACATATCACAAATCTTGCTAGATCCATGTTCTTTTCAGTTGCCAAGCTGTGCAAAATATGCAAAATACTGTGTTTTGCACAAATTGCATACCTTTATGCAAATGACATGAATAGTAAATCTGTACAAATTGCCTTAGCATTACTAGAAGCATGAAATGCACCTTTGTCTCAAGAAATTGACATCTATAGAAAAAGTTCAACTTGGCCTGTCTCAAAGCTGAAGTTCCCAGCATTAGCACATTCCTATTCTACAGTCCAGCTGGAGTTGTATGAGTTGCACAGACACATGGAGGGAAACTTTATGATGGTACATGTTTTATATGAATATGTATAGACCTGACAAAAAAGAAAAAAGACCAGGGAGGTAACAGGGGAACAAACCCAGAAATTGTCAAGGAAAAAAAATATCCTGTTGCTAGTTTTTCAAAATCCTTGGAAACACACTGGGGGTGTGGGGATATAAAAGAATTCTGTTCCCACCCCGGCTGCCATTTTCAGAGGTCCCTCTCCCATGCTTTTACATCTCTATTTCTGTATTAATAGATGTTTTTGGAGAACAGAGGAGAAGGAGGAAAAGAAATTGGGCGGGTGACAGCCATAACATTTAGTTCTGCCTAAAGGCACCTGTGAAAACTTTACAACCATTACTCCTACTCACAAAGACTATTTCCTAGCAACCATATTCTGACCATGCTTACAACTGATGGAGGTATATTTACAAAGTGAACTCCAGCTTAATGAAGCATTTCTGTCTGGGATGGGAGCAGGTAAACAGGCAGTGGCAATATGAACATGATGGATGTAGGGAAAAATAAATCATCTTCACATTTAAGATTGTACTCAGTCATATTTTCTAGTTAAGCATATTTTTTTCATTTAGATCCTCTGCAGGAAGTATATTAGGAAGAGATGACAACAGTGACATAGGCTGTTTGTGTTAGTTATTCTGGCAAAATCCATTGTTTTGTGACATGTACAGTTTCAAGAGTCATAAGAGTGCATTGAGTCCAGAAGCCCATTTTTCTCACATTTTTCACACTCATGCAAGAAGAAAGTAATAGAGTAGGAGTGGATGTGTACTTGGTTTCAATTCCGTCTTAATAAGAATTTACCAAAACTTGCCAAATACACCAAATTCTTGGAAGAAAGAAAGAACTTGGAAGAAACCAAAACCAACACATTCATCTGTCTGGGTCCAGGGTTTTGAATCCCTTGTAGTCATCCATGTTAAAACTTAAATGGTTACCACCTTTTTCTCTTTATTTCCTGGCAAGTTTCTTATATTTAACAGCTGGATTCTAGATGGGTGAAAATTTTCTTCAGTTTTTTTTTTTGTCAGAATTTACCAAAAACCATGAAGTTCACATTTGAGAGAGAAATGCATGAGAAGGAAGACGGAGGAAAGAATGCCAGAAAAAAGCAAAACTACAAAATCTGCCCATCCCTGTGCTATCAGGAACCTACCACTAATTGCTACTGTGGGAAAGCAGAGGACCTGGATGAAGAGTGATTTCTAAATAGTAGGTTAAAATGGTACAAAGAATAGCCAGTCGGGACTAGCTATGGGACTGAATAGCTACTGCGACTAGCTGCCCAGATTGAAGCTTCTCCAAAGGGAATTTGAGCATCAGTGTAGGACTGGATGAGTATAGGATGTCTGTCAAAAAGGAATGCGATCCTAGAGTCCTCTTTTCTCCCACTTTCCAGTTTTGCTGAGAGTGTGAGTGATATTCTAAAGTAGTCAAACTATGCTAGGGCTAGTGATTTGGAACCAAGCAGATATGTAGTGGCTAGTAATTGCTTGGAGGATCAAATGAACAACCAAGCTAATTTTGAATGAACCTGAAAGCAGCTCATGTTGTACATCCACGTTCTGGAAAACTTCAGAGGATGACCATTTTGGCTGGACTGGCAGCTCAGAGTCTGAGATTGTGATGATTGTTGAAACACACCCAGTCCCAGCTGCAGTCCAAGGGCCTGGGTACCTGCCTGGTGTGGGAGAGATTAGTAGGGCCCAGTCAACCTGCCCATGGGAATGAGGAAGAGAAATAACATCTTGAGGGAGGAGAGTTCGAAATATGGAGTCTATTGGATGGGGAACTCCAGCCCACCAAAGAGGTGGACCGAAAGTCAATCATCACGGTTGGGATCTCTTAGGGATGCGAGCACATGTTCCTGTTTCCAAAGCACTCCTCCTCACAGAAACAGACACAGGATTCATAAGGACAGCTTTGGGTGAAGAATGCCAGAAAGAGTCCAACATTTTGCTTTGTGTATGGTCAGAGACTTACCATAAAGATGTTTGGCAAAGAAACGTTGACAGGACTGTTACTGCTGGAAGGGAGAAACTTGGTTTACAACAGCTAATTGAGTGACAAGTTATCTGAGCCAAGAGAGCAAGCAATGCTTCGTAAGCCCAGATGGACCACTATTGGTCTCTTATGTCACCTGATCTCTGTTGAATCAATAGTTGCAATACAGCCTCCTACCATCCGCAGTGCCGCATGGAGGTCAGCAACTCATTCCTTACTGCATTTCCCCAATGGTTCAGAGAAAAGGAACACCAGAGTCCCCAGGTTGACGCTGCTGAATGTGACTGGATTGCTCAATAAACAATTAAGACTTTGGTTTCAGAATGGCAAAGCTGGGAGAGAATTTTGGAATAATCCATACTAAAAATGCATGTTATGCATTTACCTATTATGGATAGTGGTAAGAAAAAGAATCCTTTTTATTTATCTTTGTGTTACTCTGTTTATTAGAATTGTCATAAAGTTTCACCAAAAGTGACATCTTAAGTATATTTATCATTTCTACAGCTGCTTTGATTTTGTCTTTTATGTAAACTTTTATTGAATCAGGTTATTTATAAATGTGATTTATTGTATTTCAATTTTATGCATTGTGAGCCGTCCTAAGATGTCTAGGCATAAGGGAAGGCATACAAAAGTTTTAAATAAATAAATAAATAAATTTGGAGATTTCTTCTTGGAAAGAATTTTGGCAAAGTTTGCAATAATAATGTCATATACTTTTAGAGATGACCTGTGGTCACTTAGGGAAAAGTTAGACCAGATGTGAAGTTGATATATAGTCCGATTAATAAAATGAGTCTCTGAATATTGAAATACAGACAGCTATTTTAGCAAAAATCAAACAGATTTTGTTTCTATGAGCACTTACCTGGGAGCGAGTCCTACTGAAATCAATAGGACTATCCACCAAGAAGAAAATATAGACTTGTATAGCACTACTAGAAGGTATATGATTCTCTTTCAACTTTCACCTTCACATAGCTAAATATTTAGTTAATATCAGAAGAATGGCACATATCCCTATGGCAATTGTGTTTATAAGTGACTGCATGAAACTAGAGATGGGAGAGAAATTCATTCAAGACTGTGCACAATAGCATGTCTTTTCTATAACAATTTTACTTTGGAGGAAAACTATCAGGTTGTATTGGAGTTCTGAACTGGGAAGAAACAGGAAGTAGAACACTCGCCAATTTTGCTGACATAGGTCTGGAATCATACTCAAGTGACTAACCTAATTTGCCTTCTACTTCCAATCTACTTGTCTGATGCTGTGTCATAGTGTGCAAAACTCTACTCTATGAAGAGGATGTTTTCCTTGCAGTAATTAGTGCTGTTTTATCTCTCAAGTCAAGAGCTTGACTATAAGTAACAATTATGCCATGGAATGGGGAAGTAAGAGAAAAAGTCATTCAGAACAATCTCAGGCAAATCAAAATGGTTCAAGCAAGATTAATGTGGAATCCCAGATGTTTTGGAATCCCTAGTTTCAGAAACAAGCAAATTCTCAATAAAAATAAAAAGTCAAAGAATGCGACTTTAATTAAGAACACAAAGTCAATTTTGTCCTTCCCCAGTATTATAAAACTGCAGTGAGATAGAAATTGATTCTTCTCCTTTGAGGACTCTTACTTTAGACAAGAAGATAGGATTTGGACAGGTGAAACTTGAAAGCTTCGGGGAAATATATTGCAACCCTCTTAATTGCTATCTAGAACTCTCCTAAACTATTTTGCCATCTGAGTCAAGGATGCCCTCCCCTAAAGTCAAGGAGCATAATCACCAGGTCTGGTTCCACCTGCCTACAGCTGGAAATCCTACAAGCAATCTGTCTCCCCCATGGCAGTAAAATGGACAATAATACATTTACCAATGAACATTTACATGCCTTTCCAGCTGCCCCTCCATGACACCACAAATTAATCACTTCATTTTGCCTAATATAAGGGCCAGCCATCTTGCTACCATTGCAATTAAGGTAATGGAACAAGTGGAATACACTTGTAGAGCTGGGTTTTTATGTGTTGCCTCTGCACAACATGGAAATCACAACCACGGATTCACATGTATGTGGATTCAACAGCACTGGAAGCTGTGACTTCACCACCTCTCCTTCTCCTCTCCTTATTACTGCAGCTCCTCCAATTCTTCAAAGATACTGCACAGAATGCCCAGCTGAATGGGGTGAACTCTTGTCTTGGGGGGTGGAATTCCAACAGCTGATAGTGAGTATCTTCCATTAATTTAGTGTTTCCTCTTTCAGAAGGAATATCATGGCTCCAATTGAATAGTGACAACATTAAAATAAAATCATGAAATGTTAGGCAGATAACATTAGAAATATTGTAGAAAGAAATAATTCACGGAGATCCAATGCAAAAGATACTGCAATTCATGTCAAAGTGTTAAATGTGCAGAACGCATACAACCTGAAAGCAAACCCAATAAACCATAGCCACTTATTTATACTCATGGCAGTAGCAAGTGACATAATGATATTGCTGAATTGCATTTCTTGTTTCTTCTGGGATCTCAGTGGAACCAAAAAAGTAAACTAAATGACAGGAAATGTTTTTGGGTTAAATTGACATTTAGCCTGTCTTCATTGGTGTGATCCACAATTATTGTCTCCTTTACCTTCCCCATTCACTCTCTAGAGGAAAGTGTACTCAGAAAGGGTTTCTCAGAAGTGAATAGCAGAAAACAATTTGTATTGACTTGAAGCACAATACCCTGATCCTGAATTTCTTTCCAATAAACAAACCTAATAAGAAGGCCGATGGTTTGGCTGAGGTCACAAGGACATGTTTAACTAGGAATGGGGAAATTTTCAGTCAGCTACTGATAAGAACTTAGCAAATCTGTATTTCTGGAATCAATATGCAAACTGGAAGCCAGTTACTCTTTTCTATTCACATTTCTCAGAATTCTTCCAAGCAATTATCTGAGCTGAAAACATGCCCAAAAACCCATCTATTGGTGCTAAAGCTTGCAAAACAGCATTAAGTGCTTGCAACATTGAATATATTAGGTAAAATTACACACAAGCAACAATATATTAGAAAATATGGAAGAAAATGTATTTGAATGGTATTTCTAGCATTCTCTTCAAGTCACAAACTAGAATGGCAATGGAATGGAGCAAACCTAAGAATGGTAACAACCAGTCCAGGAGTCAGAAATAGGCAAGTGCATCTCCAGTCAGTTTTTCAGCAATAGCTGATCATCTCAGTTGCTACTCTACCGGCAACAGCTTTCTTTTTATGGTACTTTGTCTTTTTTATTTTATTTTAAGTTTTGTTGTACTCCTGACCCTTTGAGTTTGTTTGAAATTGGGAATAAGTAACTTCGACCTGCAGAAATGAAAAAGACACATTTGTCATACTCTGTAATCAAAAACTGGAAATGACCCATGCTGTCATTTCTTTCTCAATGCTACAAATGATTGACCCTGGGAAGATAACAATTGTAATAGGGGACACTTTCGTATTGAGTCTCCCTGGGGATACACATCATTGCAGTGTGATTTGCGTAGAACGAGGTAACTCATTTGGGGTTGATTCGAGGTGTGGGACCATTTTGGGAAGAGCGCTTCTTCATCTCAGAGGTTTATTTATTCACCTCAGCATTCATTACACACAGATTATCTTACCCTCTCCCCCTACACACACACAAATATTGGGGGTGGGGAGACAAGGAATAAATAAATGTAGCATTTGACCTGAAAATGGGCATAGTGAATCATTTTGCATTTTGGAAATGGACTGTTAAAAGATGCCAATCCAAGATTTCAGAGAAATATTCTGACATTAAAATGCTGTTGTGTAGCTCTGTGGCCTTTGCCAAGATCTCAGCCAGGCAGGTGATTTTTCAGAGAAGACATTGATCAAATTTAAGAACACAACAGATGCTCTATTTGTTCTTGATTTATTTGTTACACAAAATGCCCTCTCCCTGCACACACACCTAATTCTTTTCTCTTTCAAGGAAACTTCATGCACACAGAAGATTATGGCACTTTCAGAACTCTCCCTGGCCTAAAGGACCAGGGATGTACTAATCTTGGGGGCTTGTTTGTGAACCTGGAATGCTTTCTCCTGATGGTCAGAAACAAACTTAGCTGGGGAAAAGTGGTCCATGAATATCCATCTCTGATACAGGCCTACAGTTGTATATTTTAGAAAAGATGCTAAGAGGATGTGTGCAAATCACACCCTTTCTACAATGTGTATAACTGCAATGTGCATTAGCACAAACTGAAATCTGTAAACTACATACTCGTAATTCTAGTGCAATTCATGCAAGTAATGCTAGAAATGTAGTCTGCAGCCTCCAATTTGCAGAAATAGGGCAATCATTGTAATTTGTATACATTTTCTGTGTGTGTGTGTGTGTGTGTGTGTGCGCGCGCACACCGATGTGCAAACATCCGCCCTTCTTAGAAACAGAAGTCTAAAAGCAGACTTCTTTGGATACCAGCATGAGGCTAGCAAACTAGAATTGTGTGTATACCAGGGGTCTCAAACTTGCGGCCCGCGGGCCAATTGCCGGGACAGGTGGGGCACGGGGGAGGGGTCCTGCACCCTCAAAGCGCTGGTGGCACCTGGACCGGCCTCTGGGAGTGACGTGGGATGAGCGGCCCACTACCACCACGGCGGAGGAATAGTTGATGTGGCCCAGCCTCACCCAGAGTCTACTTCCAGCGGCCCCCAGGTAAGTTGAGTTTGAGACCCCTGGTGTATACGCAGGTCAAGAAGAGCAAACTGTAAACATCCTTTTCACCCCTTCCTAGATTATTAGTGAGTGACACTGCAAAAGGATGTCCTGTCCTGTTTTGACAAAACAGCTAAACTCTGCAAAGCGTATATGCACGATCAGACTTCAGATGCTTTCTCTCCCCTTGCCCATCTCTTTCAAACTCTTTTTCTCCCTCTCTCAGTTGGCCATTGTACTGGAGAGAAAATGTCATGTTGGTCCACACTCCTATATGAGCAAAAACTATACGTATACTTAGAAGTACTTTGCACTATCTTCAATGGCTTACTCAGAAGTTAATCACATTGACTTTAGTGGTACTCACTGTTTGGAAAGTCAGTGCAGGAGATGGACTGCACTTTTAGAAATGGCATTTGAGTGAAGGATAATAGGATTACTGTCCCCGCTGCCTTCACTCAATGGGAGGTGCAGAACGGCAGTGAGCAGATCACAGGTTTCCCTCTTCTGTTCCCAGAACCTTTTCTTTCCCATTATTCTTTAGGGGGCAGATGGATCTGTCAAGCTTGTTCTAACGATTATTTTACATCACTCATTCTCTCCATTGCACTTGCACATAGCCAATGGCTTAAAAGAACCACTTTTTAAACCCCCCTTCCAACTTTTCCCACTTCCCCCACAATTGCGCTTGCGTTTGACGCAAGATTGCATTTTTTAACACAGTGGAAGCTGCATTGCATAAAGTAGCATGCAAACCAAAAGAAGATTTTTTTTGCAGTGGCTGGCTACTAGATTTTTCTTCTTGCCTGTGCCTTTCCTTTCTTTGCCAGGCAGAACTTCTCTGGGATTTCAAAGAGGCCCAAAATAATTCTCATATGAACAAGGTTCTTAAAGGGATGAATATCCCTGTCTGTCTGTCCATCTGTCTGTCTTTCTGCACTCAGGCTTTTGGATTTTTTAAATTCTAATTTGTAATTGAATATTGTTTGATACCTTGGAGTTTTGTAAAAATAAAAAAGGGGGGAAGCTATGAAAATGTTAATATTTAAAATATATTTTAAAATAGTTTTTTCCCAGCAATTTCATGATTTGGGTGCTAGTGCTAGAGATCATATAGAATCTGCATTTTGAAGATTATTTTCCTCCCAAAGATGAAAGTGCTCAGACAATGACAATTTTCAATATTTTACCATGGAGAGCATATGCCATTTTCACTGGGGTGCAGCTGAACTGTCAAAAATCAAGCTTTTCATCGCATTTGAATGACAGCGATTGGTCCCTGCACTTTGCATCTCAACCACCACAGAACTGATTTCAGTTGCTTATGGAAAGAAAATAAAACAAGAACTTCAGTCTGAGAGTCATCAGGAATCACAACTAGACACAGGCAGGCATCAACCTCAAATTCCAGGTACAATTACTGGGGAATATAAACAACGAGAAAGGCTGTGCAAGGACACATTTGGGCATATGGGTGACTTGGGGATACATAGGAAGGAGAAGCTCAAGCTCATCACCAAATGAAATGCAAAGGTAGAAATTAATGGCACAAAAAGTGAACCTGGGCACCACATGACATCAGGTTAATTTGAAAAGCTACAGAGTGGGAAATGATGCTCTTGTGACCTAGCCAACCTGGTTGTGTTGAAATGTACGCACCTTGCCGTCTGGAATTATCTGAGACAGAATGAGAGGGAGGTGGAGGGAGGAAGAGAGAGAGATCTGTTCTGCAAGGAAGTGTGGAAAAACAGTATTCAGCAACTGAGATGTGGAACAACATTTTCCAATGATTAATTTCTTTTCTTGTAAGGCATTAGCTTTCCTATACTGGTCTGGTTGGTGAGGGTCACTCATGGCTATCTGGAGCTATTGCTGTTGACAAAGTCATAATTGTGTTAACATCGTTTTTTGTGATAAATGCACCTACAAACCAGTAAAACACTGCAGAAGAAGAATCTAGATGGGAGAGGTGGGAGTCAAAGGTCTGCCACAGAGAGCCTTTTCCAGTTGATACATAAGGCTTGTCCCTGTGCAATTTAGGATTCTCCCTAGTGGACAACATAGATGGGTGAGAATTCCATTCCACTAACTTTTTGAGACAAATTTACTAAAAGTCTTGTTTCTTTATGAATACCATGGAAAGAACGTTGGGTTTAAGACATTTGAACCAACAGATTCACTCATCCAGTTGGAGGGCTGTGAATACTTAACACTTACATCTGTATTGGGATCCCTGTATATTCAACTTCATTTGTGCTGCTGAATTAGATTCGTCACCTCTTTTTCTCCCCTGAGACTCCTCATCTGTAACAGCTACAAAACAGCAGGCACAACTTGGTTCCTTCCATCCTGGCTATAACTGTAATTATTAGATGCAAGAGGAACCTCTGTAGGAAATGGGTACTGGGGCAAATAGACAAAAGGGTGTACCGGGTAGAGCAAGGCTGTTGCAGAAAGATTCTTTGCAAGACTAAGGATGATTATGAGCTTAGACTTGCAAAGCATATCAAGAACAACAAAAAGGGCTTCTATCAGCATGTAAATAGCAAGAGGAAGGGGGGACAGGTAGTGGGACTGCTTAATAAGGAGGAAGGGGAGACAGTGACTGATGTGAGGGAACAGGCACAGATGCTAAATGACTATTTTGCCTCTGTGATCTCCCCAAAGCAGGACAGGAGAGATCTGCATGGGAGATTAGATGAGGCTAGGGACTTAGGGGCACAGATTAGAGTCACCCCCCAAGAGGTCGAGGAGCTCCTCAGGGCACTAGATGTTACAAAGGTGACATGCCCTGATTGGTTACACCTGAGAGTACTTTGAGAGTTGGCAGGGGTTCTCTCATGCCCACTGGCCTCCATTTTTGAGGCCTCGTGGAGAACAGGTGAAGTTCCAGAGGACTGGAGGGGGGTGTCAGTGGTCCCAGTTTTCAAAAAGGGTAGTAGAAGGGACATGGGGAATTACAAACCAGTTAGCCTTACGTCCATTGCAGGAAAAATAATGGAAAGGCTCATAATAGCGAAAGATCTAGTGATGCTAAATAGGGAAGGGGGTCTGACGGCCACACAACATGGCTTCTGCAAAAACAGGTCCTGCCAGACGAACCTTGTCTAATTCTATGACAAGGTTTCAAGCTGGCTGGATGGAGGGGACACAGTGGATGTGGTTTACCCAGATTTCAGCAAGGCCTTTGACAAAGTGCCCCATGGTATCCTGGTTGAGAAATTGAGGTTTTGAGATAGACCAAAGCACTGTCCGATGGATTAGGGCATGGTTGACTGACCGATAGCAGAGAGTAACCATTAGTGAGGAATCATCTGGATGGTGGCCAGTGACAAGTGGTGTCCCCCAGGGCTCTGTCCTGGGGCCGATTCTTTTCAATCTTTTCATCAATGACATGAAAGAAGGAGTGAGTAGTCTGCTGATCAAATTCACAGACAACACTAAAGCAGAGGCAGTGGCCACAACTGAAAAGCAGGTACTCCAGATCCAAAAGGATCTGGACACATGATGGAAGTGGGCAGGAGACAACAGTATGGCATTCAATATGGATAAGTGCAAGGTCTTGCACTTGGGGCATAGGAATGGGTGTCATAAGTACAGGTTAGGGGACAAGTGCCTGGAGAGTAGCATTTGTGAAAGGGACCTCAGGGTACTGGTTGACTGCAGGCTAAACATGAGTCAGTAGTGTGATGCGGTGGTCAAGAGGGTAAACACCACCCTTGGTTGCATAGCCAGGAGCATGGCTTCTAGATCCAGAGGGGTATTACTACCACTGTATACGACTCTGGTGCGCCCGCAACTGGAGTATTGTGTTCAGTTTTGGGCCCCTCACTACAGTAAGGATATAGCCAGGTTGGAGTCAGTGCAGTATAGGGTCACAAGGATGGTGGCTGGATTGCAGGGAAAACCGTATGAGGCGAGGCTGAGGGAACTGGGTCTTTTCAGCCTGGAAAAGAGGAGACTCGAGGGGATCAGTTGGCGACATACAGGTATGTGAGGGGATGTCGCACTGAGGTGGGTAGAGACCTGTTCTTCCCTGCAGAGGAGGGCAGGACATGCTGCAATGGAGCATAGCTCAGGGAACCAAGGTTCAATTTGGATGCCAGGAAGCACTTCCTGACAGTTAGGACTCCAAGAGTATGGAATGGGCTTCCACAGGAATGGTTGAGGCCCCATGGGTGAGGGTGTTCAAGGATAGGCTAGATATGCACATGGTAGGCATGTCATGAGTGGAACTGACTAGAGCCAGGGGTCAGACTAGATGGCCCGGGAGACCCCTCCTGATTTGCTCTGTTTCAATGTTTCTATTATTGCTGCAGATGGGTTTGAGTTTGTTTTGGATAATTGCAGGAGAACAGAGACTACCAGATTAAGCCAAAACTAGTGGAGACGTTGCTTTACTGTATACATTTCCCACCATGCATCCCATAAGGTACTGAGATGGACATGAAGAAGATGGAACAGAGCTAGTGTGTTCTTCTGCACTCACCCACATTGCATTAGTAATTTTAAATTCTATGTATGGCTGAAGTCCAGGGTGCTGTAAATGTTAGACTGAGACTTGAGGAATCTGCATTCTAGGCCCCAGTCATCATTTTGTTCACTGGATGACTTTGGGCTAGTCGTACACTGTCACCCTAATCTACCACACAGAGTCCTTGTGAAGATAAAGAGAGGACCTTGCAAACCCTGTTGAGCTATTTGCAATGAAAGAAAGATGAAACATAAATGGCATTATCAGTATTATCAGCAGCAGTTATATTTGTAGAGACTCTGTTCACTCTACTTTCTTCACACACTGGTTCCTTCACTGATTCTATTCCAAGTTCCTCATCCCATGTCTGACTTGTGTCAACCACTCATTTCACTATCCCAATATTGCTGTTCTTCAAGTCTTCTTTCAGGACCTCCCTTCATCTCCCTTCCCCACTATTCCACTGTTTTCCTGCCCCTTCCTTCTGCATTTCCATATTTCCTTCCACTCTCTCCCCTTGTTCCACTGCTTCTTTCTCTCCTCTTGTTCTTCTACTTCCTTCTTCATGTATTTCTTTAAGAAACATAGAAACAGAGCGAGTCAGAGGGGGTCTCCTGGGCCATCTAGTGTGACACCCGGCTCCAGCCAGCTCCGCTCATGACATGCCCACCATGTGCATATTTGCCTATCCTCAACCACCCCCATGGAAGTCCATTCCATACCCTTGGGGTCCTAACTGTCAGGAAGTGCTTCCTGGCATCCAAATGGAACCTTGGTTCCCTGAGCTTTGATCCCTTGGAGCGCATCCTGCCTTCCTCTGCAGGGGAGGACAGGTCTCTACCCATCTCCATGTGACATCCCCTCACATACCTGTATGTCGCCAACATATCCCCTCTGAGTCTCCTCTTCTCCAGGCTGGAGAGACCCAGTTCCCTCAGTCTCGCCTCATACGGCATCCCCTGCAAACCGGCCACCAAAACTGTGGCCCTTGGGGACACCGCTTGTCACTGGCCACCATCCAGATGATTCCCCACCAATGGTTACCCTCTGCTTTCAGTCAGTCAACCATGCCCTAATCCATCGGACAGTGCTTTGGTGTATCCCAGATCAATTTCTCAACCAGGATATCATCGGCACTTTGTCAAAGGCCTTGCTGAAATCTGGGTAAACCACATCCACTGCATCCCCTCCATTCAGCCATCTCGAAACCTTGTCATAGAATTCGACAAGGTTTGTCTGGCAGGACCTGTTTTTGCAGAAGCCGTGTTCTGTGGCTGCCAACCTCCCTTCCCTATCTAGCATCACTAGATTTTTCTCTGTTATGAGCCTTTCCATTGTTTTTCCTACAATGGACATAAGGCTAACTGGTCTGTAATTCTCCATGTCCCTTCTACTACCCTTTTTGAAAATTGGAACTACTGATGCCACCCTCCAGTCCTCTGGAACTTCACCTGTTCTCCATGAGGCCTCAAAAATGGAGGCCAGCGGGCATGAGAGAACCCCTGCCAACTCTCGAAGTACTCTCAGGTGTAACCCTTCAGGGCCTGGTGCCTTTGTAATGTCCAGTGCCCTGAGGAACCCCTCAACTTCTAGGGGGGGTGACTCTAATCTGTGCCCCTAAATCCCCAGCTTCATCTAATCTCCTATGCAGATCTCCCCCATATTGCTTTGGGGAGAACACAGAGGCAAAATAGTCATTTAGCAAAGAACCTCCTTCAGTTTTCCTTCTTTGCTTCAGGACACTGTCCACTATCTAACTGTTCTCTTAGCCATCTTTCCAGCTTTCTGCCTTTCTTCTCTTGCCGTTTTACTCATCTTGAGTCTATTCTCCCCCTTCTCCTTCCTTGTTTCTCCCTTAACTCAACTGCAACCAAAGTTCAAAAAACCCATGGCTGACAACTCACCAAAACCCCCTTTCTCCTCCTCCTTTTACTGTCCTGTTTGAGGAAACCAGCAGTCAAAATCTGACATCAACCCAACTTACGTAAATTACATAACCCTGAAAAAAGATCTTCCTGCATATAGCTCAATTGCTACCTTTGCCCAGATTTCTAGAGTGAAACTATACTCTCAGGCTTTTCTTTTTCAAATGGTTAACATATGTTTCCTTCATTCCTATGTTTTCCCAGTTTTAAACAGATACAATTATTCTCTCCATCATACAAACCTTCAGCAGTATTACACTTCACAAGCTGAAGAAAGATTCCAGAGTGGGGAAATGAGAGTCTCTCAGGGTTCTAAACCAAGCAGGACAACTCCACAATTCAAGAAGATTCCTCATTGCAAAAGTTTCTGCAGATGCATGAGCAGCTGGCATGAGCTGCATGAAGAGGACAATATGGATAAGCTCATGACCTCATAGGGCCTTCCTACTCACTGATCCTCATCATGAATATAACAACAGAAAATGACTAGAGAATATGTAGTAGTTTCCTCAAATTCCTGGCCACTGATCAAGCTGGTTAGGCTCAAAGGCAATGTGATAGCCTCACGGGGCAGGTTGAAGGGATTATGCTAGGATGCACACTGTCCTGCCACACTGATATCTTCTCTCGTAGACAACTCAGGCTAGGGCCCAACAGCTTTATCTCATGTGAGGAGGGAGTTAGTTTCAGAATCTCAGACAGCAGTACTGGAATCAGAGAACAAGCAATTCTAACACTAGCTTGTAAAATTGGGATTTATACTCAGACCAGAACAGTCTTTTTGGAAGATGCACGCCTCACATGTTATATTCCATGCTGAAAGCCAAGTTGTCTTTTCTTGTATGCACTAGACTCTTTGGGAGTGAATGATAAGTAAGGAGCTGGTTAGGATTGCCAGACTCTCATGTTTAGACTCTCATTGTTTAGCAGAGGAATCTAAAGTCAGCTTCACAGAGTCAAAGGGTGGTGACACTTATGAAGAGGTAGTAGTAAGGGCAAGGGCTTTTTCTAGTGCCTCTTCAAAGTCACTGTCAAAAGAGGCTTTGGTGTCCAAGAATTTCTGGTACTGGGACACAGTGACTTCCTGCACGATTGAATGTGTACACCAAAACATCCTGAGATGGTTCAAAGAATTCTAAGCATGGAGTACTGCCAAAATCAGTCCAAGAAGCCAACTTTTTATTCACTCCTATCTGTTAAAATTTATCTAGGCCTGAAACTTTGAAGACTGGAAGGTTTGATAAAAGGGAATTCTGATTTTCCCAAAATGTAACCATGGATTATGAGGAGGGGAAGTTGCTGTATTCTGAGCTGTGGGAAATTTTAAAGGAGCACAGCAATCCAAAAAGGACAGCCTGACTTTCAACAGTGATGTTTCATGAATAACTATACTATATGAGCGATCCTATATTGGTATGGCTCATCTATAACCTAATTTTTAATCCAACATTTTAACTCTTGCCCTAATAGAAGGCCTATCAGTACATGCAATAAAATTATTCCACAGTGTCTATATTCCTAAATGGAATGTACCAATATCTGTGAGAGATCATGGACTTTGGACATGAAGGGTAAAACTGCATTGCATTCTTATATTGATCAGGTATTAATGTAAATGTAGTTTCATCAAGAGTTCTGGTAATTGTAGTTTCAGGCAATGGTGCTGAGAATTATCTGAGAGATCCCTAGCCACTTCACAGAAATACAGTTCCCTGGTTTCCTTGAGGAGAAGAAATGACTTAAAATGGTGTATGCATATAGTAGGACTGTGCCCTGCCTAAATGTGAAGAATGAGAGTCTATACTAAACCTGTGCAGAAACAATTTTGCTTCCCCATCTCTATCTTTGCAGCCTTATTCTTCCCATCTCTATCCCAGCCTGTAGCTGTCATCTTTCCTTAGTCTCCATGACTGCAAATTAGCTAGTGTTGGCAGTGGTTGCTTTTATGCTTTTACTGCTTCAAATTCATAAATTATTCTGTCACTAATGTCCAGTCTGGCCATTCCTTTATTGTAACTGAAGACAATGATGACTATTTCTGTCAAATCTAATAGTTATATGGGCACTAGCAGCCAGGTTCTGAGGGGCTACCAACAATAAAAAGCTAATGCTATTGTCCCACTCACACAAAAGACTCATAAAAAATCTATTTCCATTATAAACCCTCTAGATATTCTTTCCATTGTCAACATTCAGATCCCCGCTTTCCTGTTCTAGCCTGTATTTTTCTTGCTATTTCTAGACACAGAGGATCAACTGTTTTAGGCATATCAGTGACTACATATTCATCATCAGGTGATTCTCTTCATTTAACAAAACTAATTGCCTTCAGAGCATCATTTTCTTCTCTCATGAGAACAGCCATTGCTCATAGAAGAAAACATGTAAAATTGAGGATCCATGTCTGCTGCAGCTACAATTTTACTTCCAATATCTTTCTTCCCTGAATAAAATCATAATGACAAACTAGTATACAGCAGATCATCCAATCAGGATTACAAACACCAGCATCCTGGTTTCATACCTACACTCAGAAATGGACATCAGTCCATGAAAGCTTTGCAAATACCCTAGACTGACAGAAAGGCAAAAATAGATCAGTCATAGATCAAGCCAGGACTTTCCCTAGAGACAAAAATGACAAAGTTGAGGCTATCATACTTTTCACATATCACAAGGCAAAACTCCCTAGAGAAGACCATCATGCTAGGGAGAGTCCAATGCAGATGAGAAAAAGGAAGACCAAATATGAGATGGACTGAATCCATAAAGGAAACCAGAGCCTAGAAGCTAAAGGAAACAGGGCTGTCACAAATAGGACATTTCATTCATAGAATCACTATAAGTCAGAGTTGACTAGATGGCATGTAACAAAACAACCGTGAAAGGTTATGCCATTATATATTGGTTTGTTTTAGGTACCTAAAGATTTTTTGCAAAATTACCACTGTTAACACCCATTCTTTGTTTGAACCCTAGGCTGGTCTTCTTAGATCTTGGACAATTTTCTCCAAGCTTTGTAACCAGCATGTGCAAGAGGCTGCTGGACCACGATGCTCCTCCCAAGTAGGAAGAAAATAAGTAAAGCTGATTTGTTTTCTAGATCTCCACATCTTGTGCTGGATCATGCTAAAGGGTTCGTGTGTCATGTGATTATACTCACCATGAACTCTGAACTATCATTATCAGTGCAGCCATCTTTACTGGAACAGTAGTAAAACAAATGGAAAAGAGAAAAGAGTCTACAAATATTCTGGTTGGATTCTTTTTCTTTTCTTTCTTTTTGCATTGATTTAAAGTCTTGATTAATCTGTACAGTTTAATCAGCTCTGGCATAGATTTACTGTGAAATGGCACTGTTCCAATGTGTGCAAATGGTTAACAAGACAGATGTAGAACAAATGGTACAAAAAAACATTTCCTGTATTATGAGAAAAATCAATTCCAATAGCAATCACTTTATGGCAACCTGTTCAGAATAAAGGTCACCACCGTTCCTTGGCTTGATGGCAATGTAGCTGCAGTGTTGCTGGACCACAGGCTACTCAGGGAGCTGGCAAAGTGGAGAGCAGGAGTCATCAGCTCCCAGGAACGGGCTTGAGAAATCTCCTGCAGGCAGGAGAATCAGAACGCTTGATGACAGTGTGATAGGTAAAGCTATTACTGAGGCAGACCCCAAGTGCAACCAAGAAGTTCTTACAGGCCTATCAGCAGAGCACAACCTGTATGTAAGGAATTGCCTTAAAACTGGTTATTTGGTTCACATGTTTGTTGAGAGACAATTCCTGGATTTTTTAACTAAGAAAAAGGATTGCTGGAGGAGGCATGTACTTTCCAATTTTAATTAATAACCTGTACCTGGGTTATTATGGATGCCCAAATCCAGAAAACTCTCAGTAGTTTCTGGGCTAAATAACCCAGAGATAATCCAACAGAAAGTCATGACCCTAAAACCAGCTTCTGGAGCTGGGGTGGATCATTTTCTTCCCCCTGATTTTAATAGGAGTGGATTGGTTTAAATAAATGAGATACAGAACTGGGGTAAGTGCCATTCCACATTCTCTTATGCCAGGCAAGGCTTACAAGGAAAGGGCATTGGTTCAGCTTTGACACTGGAGCTCTCCATGATGAGGCATAGGATTGCTTTGTCAATCATTCCATGCAGAGCCAAGTTCTCAATTCATAGTGGCAATAGTTCTGTATTTCTTTTTTAATATTACCCCCTCCCCTGATGCTAAGTGGCTTCAGACAACAGAATAATTCACACTTGGACGTTAATTATGGTTTGACTGTGGGGTTTTGTTGAACCATGAGTTCTTGTTATCATGTTTTATCATGCAGTATGAACTCAGTTACACTAACAAGCCATGGCTTGTTAACCATGAATGACCCATGAAAAGAACCCATCACTGTGGGTTGTTCACCATGATTTGTTTTCTTGGCGGGGTTCAGATAACAGGGACACAACAAACCAGGATCAAGTGACTACCCATCTTCCCTGAATCCAGTCATTTTCTCAGCAGCCATTATCTTTCTTGCTAGCTACCAGCTGGTGCATTCCATTTTCCCAGAATGCCCAGATGTAGCTCCAATGGAGATGACAAATGCACCAAGTGGTATGATTTTCTACCACAAACTAGTTATATGAAAAAAAGAAAAAAGACTGGGAATGGTAAGCGGTAAGACTCTTTCACATTAGCCACTGGATACGATGCAGTTCTGTACTGATAATTCATGGCAGGAGATATGGAGTTGCAAAGATAATCCACTGAGTTATAATCTACTATGTCATGGCTGGAAATTTCCATTTTTGTTTGTTAAGCAACAAAACTTTCCCCAATCCTGACTCTGAATTTCCCAAATTCATCCAATAGAAAAACATGAGCTTTTGAAATTAACAGTTACTAAAGAAAACATGTGCTTTCCATGGTTTAGTCAATGGGGGGAAGTGTGTATTTGAATGCACACTCTTAAAAAAGATGTACTGAAAGGGACTCATTGACCTCTTAGCTAACAACAGCAAAACCTTACATTCAGGAACAGGAACAAGGTGAACCAAGCTCAGGGACTCTTGACAAGCTACAGCTTCACTGAGTCTCCCATCCATACACATGGCTAGAGTTGCCATTTGTAGAACACCTCAACTTCCCTTCTTTTTCCCAATTAAAAATTGAATTTTGCAAATGTTAAAGTTCTTATTTTTGGTCAGAAGTATCTGTTTTTGTAAGGTACTTTTAATACACTTAAGTTTCAATACATTTTGATAGGGACACACAAATGCATATATGAACACACATACAATGGGCATTGGATATCCAGAATACATTAGGCAATAATGGAAAGAAACTGATAGAAGAGATCTACAAATGAAGTCTTGTTCCAGTCCAAATTAATAAGGGATTCTACACTAAATTCTGTTATTGTATTATTGTTATATTATGCCTTGGTTGATACAGCATATTTGAGGAGTGTGTGTCTGAGAGAGAGAGAGAGAGAGAGAGAGAGAGAGAGAGAGACTGTCTTGAATAAAGTCATCTCTCTGAAGTTTTTGTGTCATTTTTGTTGTTGCTGTAGTATGATGGATTGGCAGGGATATACAGGCCTCCTGGAGCTATGATATTAGCAAGTCCCATTTTAACATTTGCAAAGGTCAACACCATCACTAGTTTCAGCTCACACCCCTGTTTTTCATACAGTTTTATTCTACGCTCTCTTTTTTCCACACCTTTAATATTTCTTTTTCACTTCTAATGTTGCTACAAAGAATATTCATTCCTAACAGTCTCCTTCCACCACCTGCATCATACACATTTCACATTTTTTCTGCTTGATTGTGTTATTTTCCCTTGAATTGCTTTGCCACTTGGGACTGCAAGAGAAAGAATAACCTTCCTCCCAAGCTCATAGCTCAAAAACAATTAAGTCTGGCTATTTGGTATTGATGTTCAAAATGATAGAGCAGCAATCAGATATAAGAGATGTTACCTAAGGACTGGGTGGCTAGTAAATTATTGTTCCCTCTAGCCACTCACACAAGCTTCTGTCTTGTTGCTGTTTTGAGTAAAAACAGAAAGTCTGCACTGAAGCAAGCTTAATTCTTGAAAAATTCAAGATTCTTGTATTCAGCCACAGAAAAAAACTGTGCCAAGAGCAAGCCCACTCCTCTTCCCATTCCGGGGTGGATCCAGGTCCTATTTTTCTTTTCTTTCCAAGGAACTGTGCAGTCCAAGTCCTGATTAAAGATAAATAATCTTCAGAAGGACGTGTATGGTCCTTCAGTATGCCCATCGACAGTGAATATGTGGACCATAGAAGGAGCAAGACACCTGATCAGAATATTTTCCACTATCATGACATGCATGGTGTTTCCACTGAAATTACAGCAGCTGTTTCCAGGTTTGCACCCACGTACATAAATTAACACATGTGGATGCTGTGCAAATCTGAGTCCTTTCTTGTCCTCTTAATTCAAGGATAAATGTTCTCTTTTTTGGCAATGCACAAAGGCCCACTGTAATGACATCCAAATGGAAAGAAGAAATCACACCCAGAGGGTAGAGTGGTTAGCTGGATCGAGAGAGTTTGAAGTTTGAGAAGAAGTAAAAATCCCATCCGCCTAAGCCATGGCTCAGTCCAATTATTTTTGTTCCTTAAGCAGAAAATTCTACAAGTCTCTCATTCCCTTCTGTAACAACAACAACCAATACTAGTAAATTGGCAATCCAGTCCTATACTATGCTTGTTTGTCCTGTAGAGTGTAATGGAGCTTATTCCCAGGTGAATAGAGTTAGGATGATTTAATATCTAATATTTCTCTACCTTTTGGTAACACCACAATCAGTAGCCCAAGAGGTGGACACATTTTCTATATAACCTTAGGTGACCTTATTTGTACTTCCCAGACTAATATATGAATTGGAATTCAGTCACTGTGATTGTCACATGTCTCCAACATTTCCACTGCAATTCTCCTACATGTGCAGAAATGTATCCATTACATAAGTAGCAGAGAAGCAGACATACAGAAAAAAGGTAAATGTTGTCCACATACTTCAT
Source organism: Varanus komodoensis (assembly GCF_004798865.1). Taxonomy (NCBI): domain Eukaryota; kingdom Metazoa; phylum Chordata; class Lepidosauria; order Squamata; family Varanidae; genus Varanus; species Varanus komodoensis. The sequence continues at coordinate 19,850,157 of NW_025335349.1, forward strand.
GACAGTTCTTGGACAAAATAGTATATTGAAGAACATTGCATATAAAACTTTATTAAAAATTTCAGGAAGACTCAACAAAAATGTAAACTAATGTGGAAAGAGGATGGACTGTATTTGTACTTGAAAACCAAAACAGATGCATTCATCCCTATCTATCTTGCATTGCTCATTGGATCCATTTGACTTAATGAGAGCCAAGTTCATAAATTCTACAAATCTAATCAATATGCACCAACCCCAGCTCTTTCTCTTTTTCTTCAGTACTAAATTGGCAAGGATAGTCCTATACTGACATATTTCTACTTCATAGCTGAACCAGTATGTGATGCAGAGCAATTTGAAAACCTCCAGCACTTGGTTACAGAATGTAGTATTAATTTAGCATCAATTCCCAAATGGGCAATCAACTTGGCTCTGTATTCCCTAGAGCAAAGGTTAGGATAACTCACCTTAACCATTTCGTCTTTTGCTTGTCTTCTGTCGTTGCCCACAGTTACAACACATAATAAATTGATATTCAAGAAGATGATTGGTGTTCTGCTTGAGATAGATATTCAATCTGTAATCCAGGCAAGCCTAATTTAATCTTGAATAAAATAGCTGAAATCTTAATCTGGGTTGGAGGCAGCTCTTTGCATGTTTATAATATCCTTCTCACACGGGTCTAGGGCAGTGATCACAAACCTTTTAGAGACCGAGTGCCCAAACTGCAACCCAAAACCCACTTATTTATGACAAAGAGCCAACACTGCAATAAAACCTGAATATGATGCTGCAGATTCAAATATGCCAGGGGGACAGCACATTAAAAGAATCTCAGTCTGTTGGTTAGAACACCTCTTTGCTAAATCTTGGATATTAAATTTAAATTTTTCATAAGAAAACTCAAAGCCAAAATCTTGTGCTAATAAAAACAAATGTATTAAAACTCTCAGTCAGTCCAAGCAAATATATATATATATCCTTGGCAGCACACTGACCAGCCATGTGAAAGCTCAGATGAGTTGCGGTTGAGTAGCAGCTCATGATGTCATTGTCTGGTGCTGCTACTCTTTCCGAGCATGTGCATGGCCCCTATGTGCGCTGTTATCTGATGCTCGGCTGCTGGGGCGATGCTGGGGCGACTTGGCTCGCGTGCCGACAGAGAGGGCTCTGTGTGCCAACTGCGGCACACATGCCATAGGTTCACCACCACTGGTCTGTGGCATAGTCCGAAGGCACCTCACACTTGGCAAAGCTGTACAAACCTGGTTCTGATTGATGATTGGATAGGAGAACACCATTCTGCTGAGGGGCCTTGGGTGGATCAGTACCAAGCAGTACTGAGAAGTTGGATGGATCAGTACCGAGCAGGATAGTCTCAATTTAATTTTCCGACAATTCCTCCTCCCCCATATAGCATCTGTCTCAGCATTGTGTGAAATTCATTGAAAATAATATATAAAAGGGTGTATGATAGAGATAATGGGCAATCCTGCTGTGGCAGTGAACTCCAGCAAACTTCCCCAATTCATTTTTTCTCCATCATCCAAAATTCTTGGTTATCAATGATTCTGCTTATAGCAGTTGAAAGCCTAAGAATCTGGAGGGTACTATATCAATTATCATGGGAAAATCTATACATTCAGAGTATGAAATCAGCATCAATTTATCATGGATACCGTGCTGAAAGATATCCAGAGATCCTGAAAGCATGTCTGTATCCACTTTTAATGCTGGATTAAGCGTCCCCTAGCTCCTCTGTCATTACCCCTTACTTAAAACATGCTCATCTAGTATTTTCCAGACCTGTATTTATGCTACTTGGAGCTTTCCCCCACATTTCTGTGTAATATGGGGCAGAAAAGTCAGCATTTGGCTCCCCTCTTCCATTTAATAATGCATTTCTTTGTGCTTGTCACCTCACATTTACATCTGCTTGCTGCAATGAAATTTGTTGGTTAGGAAAGAGGACAAAGGAACATCAACCAAAGCATGAGCGTGAGTTGCAGCCATTATCCCAGGCTTTAGATAATTCTTCCATGACAAAGGAGAGCACAATGTAGGATTCCACAATAGCACAAAAAGCAAGACTAGAGGTGAAAAGTTCAGTCTGGAAGTTACTCCATTATCTTTCTGTGGAAGCTGCAGCAATGAAAATACCCAGCTTTGGCTTGTTCTATTTATAGTTTTCTCATTTAATTTATAAGTGTTAGCATAAGGGAAGTGTGATTTATGGCTTCACATTTCTCATCTCTTCCCGCTTCCCTTGTAGATAATTCAGCAGTTTTGACTGCAGACTGCCATTTCTCCTATAGAGGAATAGTTGCTCATCACAGAACATAAGGCTGGTGTTTTCTCTCCTGCTCTCCAGTAATAGACAATGAAAGATTGTCAAAGCTGTTACAAACCCCAGCAAAAATAATAGATTCTGTGTCATATCCTCATATTCTTTGCCAACATCAGAATTCTGCAATCTCTAAAGATAATCTGCAATCTCTGTATAAAATCTATACAGATTTTAAAAATTTCTCTTAAATTGCATAGTTTTTATCCTGACTACGCTTATTAGTGAGGAGCAAAGAGATACTCAGGGCATTTCAGTCCCTCCTGCTTGCCCTTCCACCAACCTCTACACTCAGCTAGTCAGACTTCTTGAGATTACAGCAAATTTACCTTTCAAGCATATTTTGATAGCCATCAGAGCTAGAAACTTGGATTTTATATATACACACACACACGGAAAGATGGAATTTGTGCACCTACGTAATAATATGTCTTTCTGGGTTGGATCCAGGTTCTTTCCTTGAGATAAAGGGCTCTGCTCATAGAAAGTTCCTCTACTCCATTTTTTGGTCTTTCCCATCACCTACATACAAATACAGCCAACAACAGGTTGTCTTGACTCTCTGAATAGCATTTTTAGGGGACTGGAAGGGTTGCTGTGGGAAGAAAGGGCAGTAAAGTCTACTTCAGCTAATCCAGTGTAAATCTTGATTAAAGCCCTATGTTATTTAAATCTTCATCAAACCCTACATTATCAGTAGTAGTAGTACTATTTGCACCCTGTCTTTCTTTCTCTGGCAAGGAACCCAAGGCAGCTTACCAAATTCACTTTTGGCCCTTCTGATGTTTTGGCTTCCAACTCTGATCAGCCTCAACCAGCACAGTTTATAAAGTCTCCTGTAGGCTAAAACATTTGGAGGACCAACTTTTGCCCAAACCTGCTCTATATTGTATGGAATCACAGCATGCACAGTGCTTTACTGTTTCGGAAACTCTCCATGTGGAACTGCAAGTGGAGGTTTTTTGTACCCTCTCCAGATGACATTACTTTGCCTCCCTTTGGTTTTGCTCTGATATGGGTTCCTGGGTGATGGTGCTGTACTTTCCCTGCTGCTTTGTCTTGTCAAGTTGCAGAGAGGCAGTCTTCATGCAAGGCACAGAAAGTAGTAAACCAGCACAGCTGTAGGACAAATTCATTTTGGGCTGCTTTTGGTCAGATTTTACTCAGTTTCACACCTTTCAGACCAAACATTAGCTATGGCCCTTTTCTGCATGAAGAAAACTGGTCCATGGCATTCAACAATCCCATATTTCTAAGGTATGACGTTTGCATGTGCATGCTGCTTCTATGAGAAAGGTCCAGTCATGTGTTCTACTATTGTCATGCAGCAGCTCATGGAACAATAACTCCTTGTAGGCATGCATGTGGTTTAGTAGAACCAGGAATTAAAAAGTTGGAACACAGGGCCTTTTGATTAATAGATGAGGATGTCATCTCCACTTCAACATACTTGGTTGATCGCTCTAAATTGAAGGATAATCCCTACAGTAGTTGGGAGAAATAGATTTCCTCATCATGGCATAGCAGTTAGAGTGCTGAACTGGGACTTGGGAGAAAGGAGTTCTAATCCCCACTCAGTCATGAAGCCCCCTTGGTGACTGGATTGGCCACTGACTTCCTGCCTAATTTAACTCACAAGGGTTTTGTGAGAATAAATGGAGTGGAGAAGGAAGATTATGTAAATTGTAAGCTTGGGTTCCTTCCAGGGAAAAGGGTGGTATAAAATATAATAAATATATGCATAATATGTGTTACATGTTACCTATAATTTAATGCAAATCATTTGGGGCCAATTCATTTTTTTTAAAAAGACATATTTTTCATGGAGATGAAAATGGTCAAAACTGAATTGTTAAGTTTAGGGTTATCCTCCTTCCCACTGTTTCCTGTTGCTAGAAAAAATAAAGAACTTCTAGAAAACCTTGAACTTCTTGAAAATCTTGAGAACTTCCTAAACTGTTTGGGGACATGTAGCATCTCTCTCCTTTCTCACACAATCTCAGCACTTTCCAGCCAAAGTCCAACATGTTAACTAACATGGCATTATGCTATGGTGTTATGCTATGCTTCCCCCCCCTTCTCTCTCTCTCTCTCTCTCTCTCTCTCCCTCTCCGTGTGTGTGTGTGTGTGTGTGTGTGAGAGAGAGAGAGAGAGAGAGAGAGAGAGAGAGAATATCCATGTACGTGTGTGTGTGTGTGTGTGTGTGTAAAGGAGGAATAACCAAATCTATCCACTGAAAGCTTCTTTTCCAGGCCATGCCTCCTTTCCCTGACAATCAATACTATGATGGTTTCCCAGTACCATTTCTAAGCTAAATTATGCTGGTGGCTTGTTTACTTTATTTTGTTTTTGTATTTTAGACTTGCTTTTTTACATTTGGTCCAGCACAATGTTGTAACATGGCCTAAGAACTTCTCTAAAGAAGAACATCTCTGATATTGGTCAATTCAGCAACCTGCCTTTGGACTCTGCTTGCAGGTGTGACTATGGGAAGCACCATGATGTGTATCTGCAGCTGAGCATTTGTCTCTGTCCTATGTCTAACTTGAACATGGGGAGAGTTTTACAATCCTTCCAGTTCTTTTTCTGTTAGGATTTTTATTTTTATTTTTTTTAAACTTAAAATATTCTCTCCTATCTACCTACTTTTTTTGGAACAATCCCCAGCCAACCTGTTGAATGTTTTTTCTATTACTGCTGCTGCTCTGGAATGGGGAAGTGGGGAAGCTCTGTGCCTGACACTGGGAAATGGTGAACCATCACTAATCCATTCATAAGTTCAATTGTGAGCCATCAAGGACCAGGCTGCCTTCAAGGGTAGGCATGGTCAGGTACCTGCCTAAGAATCACACCATCTCAACAACAGCCCCACTGGTATGCTCTCACTCTCTCTTGTTGCAACTTACTTGTTTACCAGCCTCTTTCTCCAGGACCCACCTCTGCCTGTCAAGCAAGGAAACAGGAGCACATAGCAGGGGGAGGAGAAGCAATATCAGCTGGTGACAACAGAAAAGAGAAGGTCAACTCATTTAGGAAGGGATCCCACTATGGAACTCTTGTCCAACCTGGTGGCAGCTGTGATCGAGGATCAGACAATTAAGGGATGAGAAGTCAGGGGAGGAATATTCCTGTGTCAATCCACCCTTTGCTATCCCCCAGCTGCAACAGATCACTGCCACAATTATATCCTCATGAACCTGCCTCCTAAACATCAAGCACCATTTTGATACCATTGAAATGACTCAAGAAACAGTATCTCTGTTCTTCTATTAAAGCATTAGTCATTTTAATCTTCTATATGTTAATAACCTTGATGGGGGAAAATGTCCTCCCCCGCCTTCAAATCTCATCGCATGGTCTTTTTACTGCACATCAACCCTCCCACACATCCCCATCGAGGCACAATTCTGTTCATAAATGATTTTCTTTCAACCCTCTAATTGCAGAGAAAGTTCAAATTAGATCCTGAAACATTAAGAATTCATCCACTGACCTCCATCTAATATATCAGAGAACAGTGCAGTAAGCCACTGTAAATCGAAAGGAGCGGCTGTACTGGATCTTAATTGCCCCCATACGGAAAACAGCCTTTGTGCTGAATTACTGAGGAAATATAGAGTTCTGTACAAAAAGGAATGGGGGAAGCAGCAAACACTTTTATTCAATATATATTTTGGATCAAATTATTATGGTTACTGCAATTTCAGATCAAGCTCTGAATGTTCTGGAAGTTGTCATAGAACCGGTTTCTCATTTGACAAATCTGTTGGAGTCTTACCCAAACAGAGACATCAAACCTACTTAATTTCTTTTATCAGTGAGTATTATATATGACCAGTCCAGCATCACTCTCATAATCTTTTAATAATTTCATGTCCAACAAGCTGAAGTATCACAAGACTCCTATTCTTGAGTTTAAACCATTTCAATTTTCTCAACAACAACAATATCCATTAAATTCCTTGTACCCCAAAACAAAATATGGATGTGCATAGAGGGTTTGGTCTATAGAATCCAGTGTGACCTAGAATGAAACGGCATGTCAGTTGCATGGGTCATCTATGCACCAAGGTATCTGCCTGTGAGTGAAATTTCTGAATAAGGTCAAGTGCAAGTACCTCCGGTGGTGCTCTTGACATGCTTTGCTACATCAGAACTGAAGGTAGTGTCTCTGAAACAGATAGTCAGTTCTGGAAACAACCACTTGAAAATCAGGGAGACAAATTTCAAACAACACCAACAAAATGTTATCTGACTGATGATGCCAGAAAAGAAAGTAATCGCCACCTTTTGAGTGGGATGTATTGATGAACCTTTTGAATACTCCACTGCAAGACTACAGCTCTCATACACAAGTATCTCACAAACACGCTTATGGAATGATCAGTATTTTCCCTCCAATGGAATTATAGGATGGATTGTACATGAAGATCATCTGTCCCATTTGTCCACACGTCCATACACAGAAACACACACACACACACCTGCTCTCTCTCTTTCATGCACATGCACAGAAGCACAAGTACACACACACACACACACACACACACACACAGAGCCCACAATATGGAACCTGCAGTTCACATTTTAGCCATATCAATCCATTCTTGTAAGACATTATCACAAAGTGCATACTCTAAAATATCTCCAAGTTCCCAAGTTTTAGCTTCTTATCTTTTTAAAAATGAAATAAACTACCTTAGAATCTCCATAGGAATAGCTGTGTGGGGGTACTTTCAATGCCTTCCCCCAGAAAGGCTCAAAGGTTCAATCTTGGTCTCATTTTAAAGCTAAGATTGTTGGCTAAAACCTCAAGCAAACTGAATTAAAATCTATTGAGGGGAAAGTGTGTTATAAAGTTAGTAGGTCAAATTATAGTTTTATAAAGAGAAAAAGTTGATGGGTCTCTCATCATTATGCAGATTTTCTCATTTTGCACAGCTTCAGGAAGAATTAAATCTTACCTTACCTGTGCTTGCTGATAGTTGAAAACCATTCTTATATTGACCAAACTTCCTGGGGAAGGTGGGGCAAATTTCATACAGAATAGAAATTTTTTTTCAGTTTCAACTTTTTTTTCCTTGCTGGAGGCACCTTCTACTGTGGTCAAAAATGACCCCACCATATGACTAGTACTACCTTTTTGTTAATGATGCATGAGGGCTGACCAATACTCACTACATATTTGTTGTTGTCGTTGTTGTTAGTCGCGAGGTCGTGTCCTCCTCCACAACATTCCTCCATGTGTCCACAACATTCCTCCATGCCTTCCTATCCTCCAGCATTCCCTGGAGTCCACTTAAGCTCACACCAACTGCTTCAGTGACTCCATCTAGCCACCTCATCCTCTGCCGTCCCCTTCTTCTTTTGCCATCTATTGTTCCCAGCATTAGGCTCTTCTCCAGGGAGTCCTTCCTTCTCATTAGGTGGCCAACGTATTTGAGTTTCATCTTCAGGATCTGGCCTTCTAAAGAGCAGTCAGGGTTGATCTCCTCTAGGACTGACCGGTTTGATCGCCTTGCGGTCCAAGGAACTCGCAGGAGTCTCCTCCAGCACCACAATTCAAAGGCCTCCATTCTTTGGTGCTCAGCCTTCCTTATGGTCCAGCTTTCACAGCCATACATTGCAACTGGGAAAACCATAGCCTGGACTATATGCACTTTTGTTGGCAGGGTGATGTCTCTGCTTTTTAGTATGCTGTCTAGATTTGCCATAGCTTTCCTCCCCATGAGCAGGCATCTTTTAATTTCTTGGCTGCAGTCCCCGACTGCAGTGATCTTGGAGTCCAGGAAAATAAAATCTGTCACTACCTCCATTTCTTCCCCATCTAATTGCCAGGAAGTGAGAGAACCGGATGCCATGATCTTAGTTTTCTTAATGTTGAGTTTCAAGCCAACTTTTGCGCTCTCCTCCTTCACCCACATCAAGAGGCTCTTTAGTTCCTCTTCACTTTCTGCCATGAGAGTGGTATCATCTGCATATCTGAGCTTGTTGATATTTCTCCCAGTAATCTTGATTCCAACTGGTGATTCATCTAGCCCCGCCTTTCTCATGATGTGCTCTGCATATAAGTTAAATAGGCAGGGCAACAGTATACAGCCTTGCCGAACTCCTTTCTCAATTTTGAACCAGTCAGTGGTTCCATGTCCAGTTCTCACTGTTGCTTCTTGACCCGCATATAGGTTTCTCAAGAGACAAATAAGATGGTCTGGTACTCCCATGTCTTTAAGAACTTGCCACAATTTGTTGTGATCCACACAATCAAAGGCTTTAGCATAGTCAGTGAAGCAGATGT
>NW_025335349.1:19858877-19970357 GCF_004798865.1 Varanus komodoensis
TTGACCCGCATATAGGTTTCTCAAGAGACAAATAAGATGGTCTGGTACTCCCATGTCTTTAAGAACTTGCCACAATTTGTTGTGATCCACACAATCAAAGGCTTTAGCATAGTCAGTGAAGCAGAAGTAGATGTTTTTCTGGAACTCCCTAGCTTTCTCCATGATCCAGCGAAGGTTGGCAATTTGATCTCTAGTTCCTCTCCCATTGACTTCACATTCCAGGATGTCTGGCTTGAGGTCAGTGACCACCCCATCCTGTTAATCGGGGAAGTAAAGCTCTTTCTTGTATAGTTCCTCTGTGTAACCTTGCCACCTCTTCTTAATCTCTTCTGCCTCTGTTAGGTCTCTGCCATTGTGGTCCTTTATCATGCCCATCTTTGCATGAAACATTCCCTTCATATCTCCAATTTTCCAAAAGAGATCTCTGGTCCTCCCTAGTCTATTGTTTTCTTCTATTTCTTTGCACTGTTCATTTAAGAAGGCATTGTCATCTCTTCTAGCTATTCTCTGGAATTCTGCATTCAATTGGGTGTATCTTTCCTTTTCTCCCTTGCCTTTCACTTTCCTTCTTTCCTCAGCTATTTGTAAAGCTTCCTCAGACAGCCATTTTGCTTTCTTGCATTTCTTTTTCTTTCGGTTGGTTTTAGCTGCTACCTCTTGTACAATGTTGCTTACCTCTGTCCATAGTTCTTCAGGCACTCTGTCTATCAGATCTAATTCCTTAAATCTATTTGTCACCTCTACTGTGTATTCATGAGGGTTATGATTTAGGTCCTACCTGAGTGGCCTAGTGCTTTTCCCTACTTTCTTCAACTTAAGCCTAAATTTTGCAAGCAGAAGCTCATGATCTGAGCCACAGTCAGCTCCTGGTCTAGTTTTTACTGACTGTATAGAGCTTCTCCGTCTTTGGCTGCAGAGCACATAGTCAATCTGATTTCTGTGTTGATCATCTGGTGATGTCCATGTGTAGAGTCGTCTCTTGGGTTGTTGGAAAAGAATGTTTGCTATGACCATCGTATTATCTTGACAAAATTCTACCAGCCTGTGCCCTGCTTCATTTTGTACTGCAAGACTAAACTTGCCTGTTATTCCAGTTCTCTTTTGGCTTCCTACTTTAGCATTCTGATCCCCCATGATGATAAGGAAATCATTTTTGGGTGTTAATTCTAGAAGATGTTGTAGGCCTTCATAGAACTGGTCAACTTCAGCCTCTTCAGTGTCAGTGGTTGGGGCATAGACTTGGACTACTGTGATGTTGAATAGTTTGCCTTGGATTCGAACCGAGATCATTCTGTCATTTTGGAGATTGTATCCCAGTACTGCTTTTCCTGCTGTTTTATTAACTATGAAGGCCACTCCATTTCTTCTGAGGGATTCTTGCCCGCGGTAATATACCTGATGGTCATCTGAATTAAATTCACCCATTCCTGTCCATTTTAGTTCTCTGATTCCTAAGATGTCGATGTTCAGTCTTGTCATCTCTTGTTTGACCATGTCCAGCTTGCCTTGATCCATGGATCTTACATTCCAGGTTCCTATGGAGTATAGATCTTTACAGCATCGGACTCTCCTTTCACCACCAGATACATCTGCAACTGAGTGTCCTTTCGGCTTTGACCCAGTTGCTTCATTCTTTCTGGCGCTACTAGTACTGCCTGTCTCTTGAAATTCCAGAATGTGTTGAAAGGAATAGAGAAAGTGAACCCAAGATTTATTACATTAATATTTACAACTTGCTATATGCAAGGATGAGCAAATCAGTATATTTCCTATTTCTGTCACAACTGCATATGTTAACCCATAAATCCTTTGTCCTGGTCTCAAAATGCAGATTTTTTCAAATGTATCTTGATATGTTTTTCTGAGAAAAGAACTGTAGCTAGACATTTAGTGGTGAGAGTGAGAAAGCTGGCAGAAACACCCCACTTTACAGTAATTTGTGAGGCTTAGATGAGGTCAGCTCCTTTTTTGATTTACAACAAATTCCTTAAGCATCCCTACTCATAAAATCTACCAGCTATGTTCATTGGAATGGGATTTTAGTTCAACGTCTTAGTAAATATGCAACGAAATACTGACTTTTTCCATGAAATGATGCTAAGGCTGCAGCTCAGCACTCTCTTAACCAGAAGCAAGCCCCATTGAATTAAATAGAGCTCTCTTCAGCAAATAATGTATAAAATTGCCCTGTAAATTGTTAAAGCTACTGCCAAATTTTTTCAAATGCACAATTAAGGAGCTTTTCACTTAGTCATCTGTAGAAGTAAAAGCTGCACACAACTTGAGCCTGTGCTTTTAACCACCTGGGATAAAAGACCCTATTTCGTGTGCTTCTTTGTATGCAGCAAAGCTTGCATTATAACAGCTTATGCTGAATTACAGGTGTTATGTCCTCACATAAATGCCTGTAAAGGGTAGGTTTTCAGATGGTAATGATAAAGTATGCCAATGTTTTGCATATAAAACCTTATTTTCTTTGTTGCTTGAGGTTATAATCTGTTTTTATTTTGCCTTATTGGTTTCTGTATCTGTTATGTCTCAAATCCATTGGTTATCATCTTGTATTTATATGTTTGTGGGAACAGCTTAAGTGATGCTTTTCCCTAAACTGATGTTTTCAGGAAAGAGTTTAGACAAATAATGGTGACAAAAGATGAAGTTCTCAGCTTTATTGACTCTAAAATCTAAGAAATCACTAGGCCCAGTCAGTATCCAACCTACAGCTTCTAAAGAATTCAAATATGACATCCATGATCTTCCAGCAAAATTATGTAGCATGTCCCTAAGAACAGCCTCTGTCCTGGAGGACTGGATAATGGCCAATGTAACACCAGTATTTTAAAAGGTATTATTTTACTTATTTAGAAAATTTCTATGCTGCCCCGTTCGCCGAAGCCTCGGGGCGGCTCACAAAACATCAATTAAATTATAATACACTAAAAATATAAAATGAATTAACAATATAAGTCGCCCTGGCCAAAGAATAAAATAAGCAAATAATATTAGCAATTAAAATGACATTTGAATAAAAAGGTCTTCGCCTGGCGCCGAAAAACAAATAATGATGGCGCCAGGCGGACCTCTCTGGGGAGTGCATTCCATAGATTGGGCGCCACCACAGAGAAAGCCCTCCTCCGAGTACCTACCCTCCTAATTTCCTTCATGGAGGGTTCCCGGAGAAGGGCCTCTCCTGCAGATCTCAGGGAGCGGGCGGGTGTATATGGACGTAAGCGTAAGGAAATGTTCTGAGTAAATTGGAGACAAACATTATTAAAGTTAAATGAAGTGTATAGGAGGGCAATCCCTCTAGGTGACAAAAACAATCAATGTGGCTTCCATATAGGTAAGTACTATCTCAGTAAACTTTTAGAGTTAATTGAGAAGGCCAGTAAAGATGTGGATAAGGTTGATCCAGTAAGCATTGATTACTTTGTTTTCTGAAAGTTTGTTTTTAAACAAAATCCTTCATTAATGACTCCTAAGCAAACTTAAGAGTCATGAATAAGAGGACAGGTCTTCTAGTGAATTTGTAACCATTTAAAGAAGGAAAAAACTATAAGTAGGAATACCTAGTAAATTATTACAGTGAAGAGTTCTAAATGGTATGATCCCATAAAGATCTATAATGGAACCAATACTTTTCAATCTGTTCATAAGCAATCTGGAATTAGGACTGAGCAGTGAGTTAATCAAAGTATTTAGGGTAGTTAGAACAAAAAGGGGTGTGAACAAACACCCACATCACAATTGCCTCTCTAAATAAACATCTAAGTTGTTGCAATTGTGGTTCAATGAGAAGTGATATACATTAGGGCAAACTATTATGGCTTGGGTATTGTACTGGTGGGTTCTGAATGAGTGACAAGGGACTGACCAAAAGTTGGTGGAGTTGTGGTGGACAGTTCAATGAAAAGTGTAGAGCTCTGTGAAAATGACAAATTACATGTTAGGAGTAATTAGGAAAGAATTCAAAAATAAAAGTGCCAATTGCATACTGACCTTATGCAACTAAGGTGTAGCCATACTTGGAAAGCAGTGAACATTTATGGCCACTGTATCTCAAAAATGATATTGTAGAACTTGAAAGGGTGTAGGAGAAAGGGATCCACATTATCAAGGAGGTGGAACAACTCCCCTGTGAGCAAAGGTTACAGTGTCTAGGAATATTTAGCATAGGAAAAAGGAAAGTAATGTGAGATATGATAGACATGTACACAATTATAGCTAGAATGTGGACAGGGAGGCATTTCTCCCCCCCTCTCATAATTATAGAACCTAAATCATCCCATGAAGCTGATTGGTAGGAGATTCAGTATTGAGAAAAAGATGTGCTTGTTCAGAAAGCGCATAGTTAAACTATGGAATTTCCTAACACAAGACAAAGTGGTGGCCATCAATTTGAATGGCTTTAAAAGGAGATTAGACAAATTCATGAAGGATGAAGCTCCCAATAGCTACTAGTGCAGAGGGTTATATGCCTCCTCGATTATCAGAGGTAGACTGTGTGTACTAGTTACTGGATAACAGAATTTAACGCATGCTGTATCACTCCTCCGTCTGACTAGCAGGCTTTCCATGCATAGCTAGCTGGGCAGTGTGAATGAAATGCTTCTTGCTCCTATCCAGCATGGCTTCTATTCTCTAACAGCTTCTTGTGCTGTTATATTTTGTGCAAGGTTATATTTTCAAGTGTTGAACTGGTAACACTGCATTCCTTTTTGTTTGTGTAGATAAAAGGATAGGCAGAGAAGCAGGCAGGCAGCCATGGACAATGTTTCTTGATAGTTCAGATCTGTTTGTGCATGGCAGGGCTGCATGAAAAACCACATGGACTAGGAAGCACACTTCCTCACCTGAAGCAGTATGAACCTCAGCACTAACCCTATCAATGCAATCCAGGAAATCCCAAGATTGAACATCTCCTTCTGAATCCAGTTTTTAAGATCATACACCAAACTGGATGAGTTTGTAAGCATTCCAAACAGGTACAGTCCTGACATCAAGACAGTTTCCACTTATCATGCAGAACTCAATGTTCGGGTGATGTACTTCTGCAGTATACAGCCTGAGAATCACCAGAGGCCATTCTGATGTCTATTGAAGGGACACAGGTTGCCATTCAGAGTATGACCTTATCTCCCACAAGAGCAGGGCAGCTTACTCCAATCAGCAAGGAAAGCGAAGACTGCAATAAATCTCTGTCTTTTCTCCTCTTTGTTCCACACCTTTGCTGCTTAGCTCCAATTGTATAGAAGACGCTGAGCTGCAAACTAAGTGCTCTAAAGAAGGGGGGATGGGGGGAGAAAGAGAGAGAATGTTCACTCTATCTTTTTCCAGCACCAAATTTGATGTATTTGTGCCTCTCAATGACACATTCAATTTTCCCTACAATACGGAAAACCTGTATTTACTGCAATGTATAAAGTGGTTTATGAATGTATTGAAGAATAAGGCAGCCACTTCATTTATCTGCTTAAGTGTCATTTTAGATGGTCATTTTTCCATATCTCACTCAGTTCTTCATGATGACTATCAACCTTTCTATCATGACACTGGCAAAAAAAAACATGGCATGCAGCTTTTCTCTGCTCCTCTCCATGCCCTGGTGGCCATGTTCAGATAGGAGAGAAAGGAGGCATGTCACTGTGGCACCAGAGCAGCGGAACGAATGCCAGACTGATCCTGGGTGGGGTGACCATGGTGATACATCAATACAAGTCTGCACACATATTGTGTGTGCTGACTTGCAAGTATAGATGCAGATTTAGAGGTAATGAGTAAAGTTTAAAGAGAGGGTCTTTAGATCTCATCACAGTAGGGAAGATTGTGACCTGCATACTTGCTGGCTAGTCTATGGTAGCTGTGCAACCTTGAAGCCCCTGCTTTCCCATCCCATGGTTCTTTACATGGGGCTTGGACTGGATAGCACTTCAAATAAGGGACTGTCATCTTAGACAGGTTTTACTAGCCCTTGAAATAGAGGTTTGCCATCTCTTAACAGAGAGTAGGTTGTGCATAACTGCATTGTACTCCACTGGGATCCTACACACTCAACCTATAGTAATAATGAGCATTTCACTAGTGCTATTGCAATTGATTGTATTTATGTCCCATCCAATATCCAGGAGAGGACTAAAGATCATTTCCCGTTCATTAATAGGTTAGATCGAGAGTTGTATACCTTGAGTAGCATCATTTAGCCTGTTGCTAAATTTTCCTCATCACTAAGGAATGTGTGTGTGTGTGTGTGTAAGTTTCCTGTGCCCATTAATACAACTGAAAATCACAAAAGCCCTTCAAGCCATGGAGACATTATTGGTATATAGTTGCTGAGAATGGATCATCGGTCACAGATATTGCATTTATTCCTGTTGACATGCACCACCTCCAGCAGCAATAATTTAGGACACCCAGAGGTCAAAAACAGAAAGCATACAAGTGGTTAGCAAAAAAGGGGGGAAATACCCACTATTAATCAAACAAAAGTATTTTTTGTTGATTAATGGCTCTTTTCTCTCTTTACTTTCAAGAACTATTCATGTACTGAATTAAATACACAAGAATATACAAATAGCTTCTAAGCAATAAATTTTGCATACAAAAACGGAAAAGAGGAATATTTATCATGATAAGTTATTCTTTCTTTCTTTCTTTTGTTAAATGGTTGCAGAAGAGAATCTGACCCATGATGTTTTAGAAAAGTTTTTCTCCTCCTGGCAAAATGAAACCCACAGGAGGGATTCCATTGCTAGTGTTCCTCTGATCAAAAGGAGTAGATTTCCAAATGGAAAATATTGCTGGCAATCTGAATTTGGGTGATGTGGACTCATCATTCATTGACAATGGTTTTTTTTGGGGGGGGGTTATTTTTTTAATTTTTAAAAGAATACAATTACAAAAGCATCCTACAATAAAAAGAAACAACACAATATATTTGTGTTTTAAAATATTTATATTTAAAAATAAAAGAACCCCCCACCCTGTCCCCATACACACTTAGTGTACCTCTCCACTGGGGCCATGGCTGTATAACATTTTTTCCCTTCCTTTTTTCCTCTAGTTCATGGTTGTTTAGTACAAATTGACTCCTTTTCTTGCAACCATCTCTGTACCACTGATTTTGCATTTTTTGCCTTGCACAACACTTTCCATATTTTATTAAATGTAATATCACAATTCCATACCAAATCAAGACTCCATGAAGTCTTTCCTGACTATGATCAGTGACTTCCTAAGATGAACAATGCTACTGCAGAAAGCATTGGGAGTCAAATATCCCAATATATCCCCATATAAGCAACTCACTGCATATAAAGTAGGCCATACTAGAAAGAAGGGCTGTAGCCTATTCTTTCCCCTGCTTCGTTTTTTTATGGAAGTATAAGAAGATGCTTTTAAAATGAGACAGAATTTTGAAAGTTGTACAGTTTCCAACTAAAGTAGTGTGCTCAGTAGCATCTATAAGTAACACAGGGAGATGGTCCTAAACTAAGGAAAACTACTGACAAAGTCAAAAGGACCTCTATAACTATGAACAATGGATATTATACTTACCAAATGCTGTGTGCATATATTCGTATATAGAACTGTGACACATTGTCATAACAAAATGATATTATGAAGCAGGATGTAAATTTAGTAGACAGGAATGGGCAGTCATTGGCTCTCCAGATCAGCTCCAGCCATCATATCCAAATGTATATATAATGGGAATTGCAGTCCAACAATGTGGAGGGTTCTAAGTTACATTGCCCTAATGTACAATAACCCAATAGTAACATTATATAAAAGGTAAAGGTAATGGTAAAGGTTTCCCCTTGACATTATGTCCAGTCATGCCTGACTCTAGGGGGCGCTGCTCATCTCCGTTTCCTAGCTGAGGGAGCCAGCGTTTGTCTCCAGACAGTCTCCGTGGTCATGTGGCCGGCATGACTAAACACTGAAGTGCACGGAACGCTGTTACCTGCCCACTGAAGTGGTACCTTTTTATCTACTTGCATTTGCATGCTTTCGAACTGCAAGGTTGGCAGGAGCTGGGACAGAGCAATGGAAACTCACTCCATTGTGCAGATTTGAACTGGCAACCTTTCGATCAACCAGCCCAGCAGCACAGCGGTTTAAACCACTGCGCCACCTGCTGTCCCCAACATTATATATATAATACCAAAAAGCTGCAGAGTATGTGGTTTAGCTCTCAATTCTACAGCTGTGTGCGTGTGAGGGTGGGTGGATGGATTTTATTTAAACTCTTTCTGAGAATCTCACCCACTACCCAGACTTGGCATACCACTTCTGCAACAAAATCCGATGAAACAAGCTGCATTTTCCATTCTTCCTGCCCTAAGACTTTTTCATAACCTGCAGTAAAAAGCTGATAGTACTATCATATTTTGAACAAATGGAACAAGTTGCCTTTCTTCTTCAAATGACTTTAAATAGGTTAAAGTATCAGGTATTCTCCTCTTACTGATGTGTACACGATTACCGCCAATGAGAAATGTTTGACCAAGGCTCTGTGATGCAAACTGAAGCTTTGGGCCATACCTTCCCAGATATTTCTGAAGTCAAATTTGTTCAACAAATATAAGAGCATATTCCAAGATTATCTCCATTTATTATTTTGGCATCTTAGTGCAGATGGTGAAAGATGAGTCAATATGCTGTGACTGACACAAAGAGTTCTTTGGTTGACAGTGAGCTCAAATGCCATTTGGAATGATGCAGCACCTGTCCTCTTGCCAACTATCAAGCAGTTTTCCTTTAAAAGCAAAAGAAAGGGGAAGAGGCAAGCAATATGTTTTTTGGTTTGTGGTTCACTAATATTTTGGGGAAAATATTCTTCCAAAAGTGCAGTATGACATATAGTAGTTTCAGATGCTGTATAACCTTAGTTAACCCTGTGTGCTCTTCTGTCAAGTATAGTTAGAAATCAAAAAGAAGTACTTCTTGAATTTTTTTAGCATGCTCTAGATCTCACTACTATCAATGCATCAGTCTTCCACGACCTGGTGTCCTTTTCAAGTTTTAGACTTCAGCTCCCAACTTCCTTCATCAATGGCCATGTCAGGCAGAGCTGATGGATGCTGAAGATGAAAAAACCTTGGAGGACCCAGTTTGGGGATAGCAGATACATTCTAATGCACTATTTACTCCAATTTTCTTCTTCCTCATCCTTTGTTTCAAATTGCATCATGACTCTTGCAGTGGCACCTCAAACCCTGCCTCTTCCATCCCTATCCCTGAAAACATGAAAAACACTACCAGTGATTCAGTCAGTATTTTACAAAGAACCTTGTTCCTCAAACTCACATCTCCAGTCATATCCTAGAGCTGTACTTTGAGCCTAACTACACATTCCATTAGTTAGAAATCCTGATGATTCCAATGTAAGTGGGGCTCCATATTGATGTTAGAGCGGATTATGAATTTTGTAGGAACTACTGTGGTGCTGAACTCCACTATCAAGTTTACCATCACAGCCAGTTCCCATAAAGTTCAGGGAAACTGTTTCAGTCCACTCCCAAAACATGATCATCATGCATGAGGCCATGAATGCCTGCACTTAAGTAAGAAAAATATGGTTAAAAGTTACACGCTACATGGTTGGATCATTTTCTCTGTGTGTCCATGTGCATGTGTGTGTGTGTGTGAGAGAGAGCACTTTAACTTAAACATTACAACGACCGTATTCCCAGCTGAACAGCATCATTGTATGTTCACTCAGGTGTCAAAGTCTCATATGCTCATTTTGGTCAACAGCAATCTCACTCTTTGGCCAACTCTGCAGATCAGCTCACGACATTGCAGAGATGCAGTTGCCACACAAAGCTTCTGCTGTATCTTCCAGTAACCAGTTGCCCCCATTGCAAGTAATTGGAGAAGCTTAACCTATAGGATTTCTGCCTGGCTGTACTCCCTGTCAGGCGCTGTGGCCCTATATTAAGCTAAAAGATCAAGACAGTGCAGATCCATTTGTAAACCAGTACAATATATAAGTACATACTGGTGCTTACTGCTTATTTGATGCCTAAGTCAAGTACATACCTTACCCTGCAATTTGAGCTCTATGCACTTGAGGTGGACTTGCACTTGGACAACAGAAAGCTATGCACAGCATGACAAAATGCACGCATCCCCATCCCTCTTTTTCTTTAGCCTGCAGCAAGAGCAGCATTTATGCAAACACCCACAGCAGCTACCGCCACATCACTTTTTCAACCCTTGTTTCCCTGCTCAAGGCCATGCACTTGTTAATTGGAGTGACGAGTGGCCTTCTGAGAGAGATGTTGCTGCTGTTCTGTGTGGGAGGCCTCATTCCTGCTGAGTGCAGTCCTCATTTTTGGAAAGCTGGCTGTGAGGAAGGGTGCTTCCTCCTCCCAGTAGCATCATAAGAGAAGGAAGGGTGGAAATGGTATTTCTACTGTTGCAATCAAGGGAACCCTCCTCCGGTGCAAAGACAGGGGTGATTTACTGGTAGCAACTCCTAAGACCTACATGCACTGCAAATGCAGCAGCTAATAGAGGAGCTGATAAAAGCAAATGGGGTAAAGTTTTGTGCGTGTGTGATCCTACTGCATACGTGGAATGCTTGCTTATGAAAGAGCAGGTTGTGGCTTTAGTACAGCAGCAGCAGCAGCAGCAGCAACTTGTAGTAGTGCAGAGATCATTCATTAATCCTTTACAATGGGACAGAGAAAGGAAAGGATTCCTGTCCGTGAACAGGTGGAAGAGGCTGCTGCCATAGGACTATGTCCATGGAATTAATCTACTACTCGTGGCAGTTACCCTCTCACACTGAGTAACCACCATCAAACAAACATAAAGAGTACCTAAGCCATCACTGTACTCATTGGGCCAGGAGGCACAAACTGGGGAAGCATGAAGACAGACCAAATCAGGATGTGTGTCTGGACTTTATGAACTGTAGTGCACTGGTTGTTTGGGAATGCCATGGGGTGATCATTTCATAGGCTTCATAATTTACAGTGCCATAAGTAGTACCTAAGTAGTACATACTGTAAGTAGTAGCTGAAGAATTGACACCTTTGAATGGTGGTGCTGGAGAAGACTTCCAAGAGTCGCTTGGACTGAAAAGAGATCAGACCAGTTGATCTTAAAGGGCATCACCCCTGACTGCTCTTTAGGAGGTCAGATACTGAAGATGAAACTCAAATACTTTGGCCACCTAATGAGAAGGAAGGACTCCCTGGAGAAGAGCCTAATGCTGGGAACAATAGATGGCAAAAGGAGAAGGGGACAGCAGAGAATGAGGTGGCTGGATGGGGTCACTGGGGTGGATTCTGAGGGTTGGTGGAGGACAGGAGAGCCTGGAGGAATCTTGTCCATGGGGTCAGGATGGGTCGGGCATGACTTTGCAACTAAACAACAAAAGTTGTACCTGGGTGGATGAAGATGAGAATAACAGGTGTGTGTTTATTACAAATACTTAGGATATCACTGTTAATTTCTCTTTGGCATAACACCATTAGAACAGTTCTGCAAAGCTAACTGTTGAAGAAAGTAGCAGACAGCCTGATGAAGTAAAGAAAATTCAGATAATTGGTGCGGGAAGTGGCAACTCAAAAATATAGAGACTTAATTGTTCAGTTTTACATTGTTGTATGGAGCTAACAGGAAATAGCATGGGTCATTATTGATATAATTTGCTTGTTGTGCTGTTGAAGCAGCTCATTTTTTCAAGAAATTTTTCAAGTTCCCTTCAATTCAGCTGCTTTGTTGTATAAAGCTCAAGTATTGGATTGCCTGCAAATACATTGTGCAATGAATTTGTCCAACATAATTCATAATTCATAATTAGGACACAACCTTATGCAATTTGGTTAATAACTAGCAAAATTCTCATATTACTTCTGAGAAATATGTACGGGGTTACACTATTGATACATATATTGGAGTACCTTGCAGTAGCAGATAAACAATAAAGAGCTACTGGCATGGAAATGCCATTAATCTAAATCTATAAACCCCTAAATGATATTCCACAAGGAGCAGCATCTTCTTGATAGCCCTTCTTATACATCATGTATTCATGAAAAAAATTCCCTTCCACTCAAAAAGTAAAGAGACCTCAGACATTCATATCTGGACATAGCTCTATTTAATTGGTTTTAACAAGGGTTGCTTGGTCTGTTGAACCAGTAAGTTGACCAGAAATGCAAAATACTCCTTAGGATTAATCACAGGTGGTTGGAACATCATTAGTTATGGTCCTCCCTAAACGGCAGCCTGACATCCTCACCCCCTTCATTAATGACGGAGAGAGCTCTTTAAACTGCCCCTTTATTCTGTAACATATAACAGAGCAAACCAGGAGTGACACTGCTATGTCAGGGGGTTAACTGGGTGACTGGAACAGAAGAATCATCTCCATGGAGAACAAAATTGGATTCTGAGAGGCTACCGGGGCAAGTTCGAAGCAGAATTTTGAGGCAAATAGATATTCTATATATAAAAGTGAATTTCTTCTGATGTGATGTTGAGGGCAGAAGGTGAAAGTGGAACAGACATCAGTTCAGCCATTGTACTTACAGGCAAATCTATATTACAAGCCAAACAACCACCAATGGCCTGACCTCAAGTGCTGGAAACAGAAGAATGGACTGGAAAATAATGCTTATGGGTCCATGGAAAAATAAATACAAAATCAAATATCAGGAAAAATAAAATAATAGTCTTTCTCAGCAAAGGTAGTACTGAGCAAGGAGAACGCAATCTTTTGTGCTGTGAAATGAGAATTACTAGGTCTAACTTCACTGCCGAGAAAGCCAACTTTATTTTGTATGCAATGGATAAAAGGGTAACAAGAAAAGGGCAACAAAATTGCACACAGGCTTTCAAATCAGATATAAAACTTCATCTATACTGAAATCCTGTGCATGTTTAGAAAGAAAGGAGTCATATAGCATTTTTAGGGTCCCCTCCCCGTCTAAACATGGATGGTCAATCCATTTTCTGGTTGCTCAGTGAATACTGCAGGGTGGTGAGAAACAAAATGGTAGTGCCCATAATATTTCCCAAACTTGAAGCCCAAACATACTGGGTTCATGGAAATCTGTCAGACCCTGGGCTATCTCCTTTCTGTCCAACCCTCCCCAGAGCATCTACAATCTAGGAAGTGGGGTTCTTACCATATCCAATATTCAACGAACTATTCTGCTTGATACCCTGAATTGTGTGCATCTTTGATGTGGAAAAGAAATTAATGAACCTAGATGAGAAAGCAATTGCTATTGAGTCCTGTTCTAATGCACATTCTTGTTAATTCATTGTCTATGCCAGTAATGGTGAACGTTTTAGAGACCGAGTGCCCAAACTGCAACCCAAAACCCACTTAATTGCAAAGTGCCAACACTACAATAAAACCTGAAAACTGAGGTTTTAGTTTAGAAAAAACAACTCACAGCCAGTCCAAGCAAATACACACACACACACACACACACACACACACACACACACACTTGGCAGCGCACTGACTGGCCATGCAAAAGCTTGGATGAGTCGCGGCTAATGAGTTGTGGCTTGTGATGTCATTGTCTGGTGCCACTACTCCCTTCTGAGCATGCACATAGCCCCTATGTGCACTGTTATCTGATGCTTGGCTGCTGGGACAATGCTGGGACGACTTGGCTTATGTGACAACAGAGAGGGCTCTGCATGCCTCCCGTGGCACGTGTGCCATAGGTTCACCATCACTGGTCTATGCAAATGTACAGCATGGCTTCATGCTCTTTGGAGAGGGAACTGCTGTGAAAGAAGGTAGGTGTACAGGAAGGCTAGAAATGCACTGGCTAGAGTAGCAGTTTACTTCAGCCAAGCATCACTCCTCTAATGTGCCAGTTCTAACTGTTGTGTGTGTGGGCCAGTATCTCTGACATATGAGCTGGCAATGATTGACTTGTAATGGCCCATGATCCTTCTTCCATCAACACTACCACTGCAATTGTGACCAAAAAGTCACTCTTACTGGGGCCCAGGCTTAGTCCTACTCCTGAGTTATACTTGGAATAAATTCCTCCTGGCTTAATACAGATTATTTCCAAATTTTGATTTGTTGCACTGATTTAAATGCAGTTGCTTTCTGGTGGTTAAATTTAGACATTATTCTAAAGATGATCATATAAGGAAAAAGAACCATGAAGTACCCCCATGCATTCAGTAAATTTAGGAAGGGAGAAAAGTGGGATCTTTCCTACTAGCTATGCCTGCATTGATTGATTCTTACATTGAATTGAACATGGCTACTTCATAGTGATCACAGTGGCATCAACATCATTCAGATATATCTACTTCAGATGAATATTAGAGTGGGCATTGATATCAAACCTCCTGCCTCTGCCCCCTTGAATTGAGACTCATCTGAACAGGGCCTACATCTGACCACCATGACCATACAATCTGAATGCTGGGATGGGGGTGGGTCAGTATGGGGAAAAAAACACGCAAGGCCCCACATCAGTAGGTCAATCAGTACACCAACTGAATTTCAGAGCAGGATTTCCCCTGCATAGACATGCCGATATCAGTATTAGGTGCTATTTCATATTGCTTGGATTTGATCTTCAAAAGGGTTTGCTTGCTTGCTAGTCGTGAAGTTGCGTCCGACCCATTGAGACCCCATGGGTAACATTCCTCCAGGCCTTCCTGTCCTCCACCATCCCCCGGAGTCCACTTAAGCTCACGTCGACTGCATCAGTGACCCCATCCAGCCACCTCATCCTCTGCCGTCCCCTTCTTCTTTTGCCGTCTATTGTTCCCAGCATTAGGCTCTTCTCCAGGGAGTCCTGCCTTCTCATTAGGTGGCCAAAGTATTTGAGTTTCATCTTCAGGATCTGGCCTTCTAAAAAGCAGTCAGGGATGATCTCCTCTAGGACTGACCGGTTTGATTGCATTGCGGTCCAAGGGACTCACAGGAGTTTTATCCAGCACCACAATTCAAAGGCCTCAGCACTCAGCCTTCTTTATGGTCCAGCTTGCACAGCTGTACATTGCACCTTCAAAGGGCAGTGAAGCATTTATGTACCTTAATCACCACTGGCTGGCATACATGGAAATCCTAGTTTGATTAACACTGATCTGTTGATTGATTGATGTTCCCTGCCTAAAATCACCATGAAATTAGAAGTGTTTCCATAAAAAATAGCCATGTGTTGAATTTGGTTTTCGTGGCAAATCACTTATGAAATGAAAGCATTGGGTTTGGTTTGATCTTCCAGAACACTTCAACTTTTATTGGATAAACCACAGAGGAGTGCTGCCTAACTCCTTTACCTGTGCTGGTTTGAAATACATTTCTACTTCATTTGCTCACCCCATGCAGGCTTCAGGCTAAGGATTAGCTCCAATGTGAAATCAATGGGAATAATGCAAGTCCCATGGATGTTAGTCAGTCTACTTTAAGTAAAACCACTTCTGGAACCCATTGCTTTCTCTGACTGATGTTGTCTCATTTCAGCACTAACAGAAGTAGGATGAAGAATCTCAGTCATTCTATAATACTGTGTCTTAGCAGGTTGTCCAAATTTTACATGAATATCCCATTGATTAACCTGCTGCATTGCACATGATGCACTTCCACCACATGTGGCACAATTTCCATTGATGAAATCGAATTCTGATTATTTGGAATATTTATTGATCAGCTTTTATCAGGGATTTCAAGATTCTTTTCATGAATATACTTAGAATGTGAAACAGATTAAAGTACAATTAAAAATCAAAGAATTTAAAATATTTATAATAGTCAAAATATTCTATGTGTTGATTAAAAGACTTCTGTTTGTCAGCTAAAAACAGTAGAGTTAGACTAGGAACAGCTCCTAGGAATGATGTCAAGTAGCTACACTATTTTAAAACACTTATTTCTTCTGTACAGATAGAACTCTTATCTTCACATGGAAGCAGCAAATGGAAAAGGACATAGGCTCTTAGCTGACCTTAAGGTTGTGATCATCACAACCTTAGCCTGTGAGTAAATTGGCACGGCATGTGCTCTCTCAACTAATGTGTGTCTAGTCTGGATATCCCTTTTGTGACTCCAATCTCTTTCTCTTTCTCTCTTTCTCTATGTCTGCAATGTCTCTATGTTATTTTCTCAACAGCAGATATATTTACATATACCAAGTCTGCCTAGGTATCTGGAAATAATATGAAGAAAATAAGAACTCCTTCAGTTGCCTAATAGTAAACCTTCAACCTTTTTCATAGTCTTTATTTTGATCCCATGGCCAGACAGGGCATGGATATCTTTCTTGACTTGCTCCATAGTGTTTAGTGACTCAAGGTTTAATCACTACCCATCCAGGTGAGTGCATGTACTGATAGAACACTAGATGTTAGAAGTGTTTTCTTGTATTCATTTGGCTCTTTAGTTTGAAAAGTGATGATTTTACAATTACCAGAATAAGAATCAGATCCACCTTGGGCAAGCTACTCTCAGTCAGTAAGCCTGCTTCTTCACTGATACGATGGCCAACTCCTCATCATTTTTGCATGCTTGAAAGTGAGTAGGTTAAGTTACCACTACTCTTTCTGTATACTGCAACTGACTGGCTTTCTCACTCATTCTGAGCTTGAGAGACAAGTGGGTGAGCGAACAGGAAGAACAGGTTGAGGAGGATCCTCTCAGTGGGTTCTCAATCAGGTATTGACACTCAACAATTTCTGAGCCATGCCAGCCTTTGCCCAGTCTCACAGAATATTATCTCCCTGGGATATGGATATTCATAATGTCCTGGTTCACACACAAGAATAATCTATTGATATTTAAAATATTTTTTAAAAAATTACTGAGTTGCAGCATAATCCAATCACACTAAAAATACTTATTAACCACAAACAATCCAGAATAAGAACTCATGGATTACTGTTAGCTTGTGAATTCTGGATTATTTAAACCATAGGTTGTATGAATTCAGAACCATGGTTTGTTCATTGATTGCATTGCCAGAATATAGAGGTGGGAGGCAAGATCAGTTAAAAATAATACTGGTAACAACAAAATCAATATAAACAGCTGCTGTACATATTAATACCACAGTTCTGCATAACCTTTTGGAAGAAGCAGGTATAGGAGGGAAATCCAAACCAAATCAAGGGTTTGAGAGGAAAAAAACGTATATTTTGTTCCATTTGTCTGCTGGACAAACCCTATATAGGGCAATAAAACATGGATTAAAAGGAAATTATGGATAATATCATGTCCAAGCAAGTCATTAAGTTACATACATATAAGTATATGTAGTTATAAGTACAGAATTTGATAGGCAGAACATTGCTAAAAATGATTAAGGTGTAGGAAATCATGCAGAGAAAACTGATCATTTCTTTCTTCTGTATGAATATGCAAGTGAGGAAGCCAAGGAATAACATTTCCATGCCAAGGCTTGACAGTTTTTGTTGTCCAATAAAGATATAATATCCTATGTTAGACACAGAATGATTGTATTCTAATAGACTATGGAGCCATATGTTAAATTGAACCTCATGAATTGCTCTTTGGATACCTCATCTATGCTTTGTTACCAAATCAATCACACTCTGTCAGGAAATTAAAGAATGGTGGAAACAGAATTTGACATTTCCAGAGCAATGTATGTTTCTCTTTAAGATTTCATTACTAAAAGAAGCTAAACATCTGCTGGGATACCCAGGTGTCCTTCTTTACAAAGGACAGTCTTCTTTTTTGGAGAAGTAGCAAAGAAAACCCTCTATTGAAAGGAGTGTCTGGTGTAAAGACAAGCATTAGAAGGAAGACCTGGGCCCCTTGAAGTTGCCCACTACCACCTGGACAAGAAAACTGAGCAGCCATATAAATCACCTGGTCACCTTTCCACTATAGTGAAATGTATTATATTTGTGTTTATAGTTCTTATTTCTAAATTTTCATCAGTGCATATATACTTTCATATGCATACATATTTGGAAATTAAACATTTCTCCCTGCTGGGGTCCCAGTCAAAAACATTCCCCTCTGTGTAGCTGTTTGAACCAGGAGAGAACTGTCCTTTGGAGAAAAGTGTGTGCTTATTGTAAGAGCTTTGGCCCTGCATTCAGAAGCTTTTGGTTTGGTCCCTGACTCCTGTAAAGAGTGCAAGGAAAAGAAAAGGAAAGCAGAACCAGAACCAAAAACAAACTTCCCAACTCCACTGTTGGTCAATGTAGACTCTAGGGATAAGTGAAGAATCAACTTTGGGAATGGGAGCCCATTGGTTTCCCTGGCCCTGTTCCTTGGACTGAGTCTCAAAGTCCTAAATCTGACTTGCTGGTGAGCACACAAAATGTTTGCACGGGTGCCCACTGGGAAGTGAACCTATGTAAAAGCTGTGCAAGTGGCATCCCTCTTCTGCACATGGCTTGTGGCCTTTGTCCTGCATATACTGCAACCAGAGTTCCACGAGTGCTCGTGGACTTCCTCTTAGCTTGGCTCACCTCAAAGGCAAAGGACAAGGACAAGAAGAAGTCCACTGAACAGAAGTGGGCTGGGTTTCAGGAGGACCATCACAACCCTAGCAGACGTTCTTGAGCTACATGCATTTCTGGTCTGACTCAGTTTGCATGTGTTCACAAAAAACCCTGGTAGGAGATTTATACCCATTTTACCTCTCACATCCAAACCCATCTATCTATTACACCACCCTGGCTTTCAAATAATGTATCTTGGTTGGAACTTCAACACAAATTCCAACACTGAATGTAAGAAGAAATCCAGAAATATTGATTGCGGCACTAAATAACTCGCATTGATTTTTATTTAAATCTTACATTGGACAAATGCCAGAATTAAATGGCTGAATTTCTTCATGCTCCTGTCACTGCCTCTGGCTTCTCCAACTAGTATGTTGCTGTAGAAATAATTTATATCTAAAACTAGATTTGTTTGCATTTGAACTTTCCACTGTACAGTGAAGTTTGTCTCGGATAGGGAAAAACAAATTAAAAATACAACAGATACAGCCAATGGAAAGAAAATTAACTTCTAGGAGAAGTAGACATGGACCATTCTTTTGTTTTCCAGTGTGATTGGGAATGTAGGGCTGTCTTCCCCAGGGCTATTTAACTTGTAAATGCACATTGTCATTTATTTATGCAAGTGGATTTGATGTGGATCTCACCAAATGTAGGGTAGGATGTTAGTGCTGATCAGAAACATTGCATGGGGAAACAGTTGATGTCATGGTGCCTTCTCACTGTAAGTGCTTTTCAACAGATAAGATAACAAGTATAGTTCTGCTCTGTAGAATCCATATTTTACAAGTTTGCTTGTTCAAGTGTCAGAATGGTTTGGATTTATCCCATTTGCTTGTCATTCTGTATAAATTAAATTTAGCAGATCTTTAACTAAGCAGTACAGGTTTGGAGCTTGATTTTCAGGAAAGTGGGGGCCAGTGCCTGAGTAATAAACCTATAGTAAAGATCATATTCAGAATACAAGCTTCTTTTTCTTTTCACAAAAAGTGTCACACCTCTTCAGAAGCTGTATAAAATTCTATTATGAGACTATCAAATTTAATCAACCAGTTGATTTTGAGCCAGAAAGACCGACACACTCTACATCTTAAACCTGTCAATGTAATATTAAACAGGCATAGGGCAGTTTCCATTTCAGAAAACTTAGTTTGGTCACAGAAGGTGCCTCAAGCCAGGATTCATGCCTTTGTCTTAATACACAACCCCACCTTTTTTTCTTTTTTGTTCAACTTTGACTCTTTCCCATCCTTGTACTTTAATCATATGCTGTTGCAACTACATTACACCTTTGAATTAGAAGGAACATGTCCCTTATTAATGTTGATCCTACTGCAAAGTACTTCCTGAGGGGAGTACTTTAAAGAATCATTAAGGCTACAATCTTATACAAGTTTAGACAGAAAAAAGACCCACATTTCCCAGCATGCTGTCTAAAGCAAATTAAAGGAATAGTGGATTCAGTTCCCACATTCCTGCACTTCCTGATCGTTACAATATCATGAACTATATTGCATTTAGAAAAGTTTCCCCCTTCTCAAGGCATTGATGACTCCCCAAAGATTTTCATTAAAATAATTTCCAAATAAGTCATAAAATACACCATCTGTGTATATATCTGCTGGTCTGTCTATTTTTCTAATGAATTAGCAACATACATAAATCCAAACACCTTTCCTGGATTGCCAGCATTGCTTCTGCAGATGGTAAATTCAGACCCAGTGTTAGACAGTTGTCATGACTGAAGCTGATGCCCATCTGAGATCTGTCAACACATAGAAAAGCACAGCAGTCCATGCACTGTCACCATTCTGGATGTCACACATTCATGCATTAAGCTTCTACCCAGCGGAAACTGTCTCATGAGGAATTGGGCCATCCACCCATTTAATTCATGACAGACTAAGGCAACCTGGTACCCTGGACATTTTGGAGTGCATCTCATCATCCTATGATGATTGGCCATGCTTTCAAGTGCGAACAGCAATCATACCCCCATCTATAGAATACGTTCCCCAGAGAGGTTCGCCTGGCACCAAAGTTTTATTCTTTTCAGCATCTGGTGAAAACCTTTAAATTTTCCCACTATGTTAATGTTTAGTTTGTTTTAACTGGGGTTTTTATCTTCATTGCTGGATGCTGTGTTGTTTTGCTATTTTATTGTTCTTTGTTGTAGGCCATCATTTGGACAAGGGTATAAATGTTTTAAATAAATATATATCCCAAAATTTCTGGAAGGTACTCGCTTGGGGAGGGGCTGAAGATGCCAAAGGAAGAATCTGGAACTTCCTGCAAGCACAATGGGAGAATGTGTACATTTTAAAGATGTAAATGTACACAATGTACGTACACTTGAAGAAACACATATGGCATACCTACAGGTGGATTCTGATGTGAAAATGTGGCTGGAAATGGCATGGGATAGGGATGCTGTTTGTGCTTAAAGTTAAAACTCATTTTGAAATGGAATTTGGAGTTCCACACAGACACACAGAAAGATGTAGCAGAAAGCAAAACTTAGAAATTCATCCATAGCTCCTATTTGAGAAGTGATCCTAATGGCTGCTTAGGTAACTCATGTGCATAAGTGCCTCAGGTTCAACTTTGCAATTAGCCCCTAACTTTTAATTTGGTGGTGTAGCAAAGAAAAGAAAAAGTGAAGGCTCCTGTAAGACAGTTGATGCAAGCAGATTATGTTTAATATATGTCAAAAACATTTCAAACACTATTGCTAAATTATGAGAGTAACCATTTCTTAAGTACATGGTTTTCTGGGAATAACCATTATTTAGAAATATCTAATTACTTGTTACATTACAATGGTTTGAACAGAGAGTTAAGGAAACCTCCATGGCCATGGATTATGTCTTTTCTCTTTCTAATCTTCCTGAACTGTTCAGTAAGATTAATTTTCTTTGTGTTCATTGATATCTGTAAGAATATTGCCAAGGCATTCAGTGTTATGAAACAATAGACATAGACCACAAAGTTGACGTATAAATGATGGTATTTTATTCTACATGGATGGAGATACTGCATACGGCATAAGAGGTGTCCTTCTGTATCAACACAGGAGGGAATTTAAATGCCTTTATTTACCAATATCCTATGACATACTTTATTTCCTTGCCCCCTCTGCAAATTGAAACAAATTAATCTAGGCATTTTTGACTTTCAGCATTACCTGTTAGCAAGATTAGAAGATTCAAACTTTGTGGTCATTTATTGTTTATTCATTGTAGTCTTTTGTTCACTCTTTTCATTGGTGAATCTTCAAGGAAGATTCCCAGGGTAACAAAACAAAATGGATCTCTCTCTAGTTTTTAATCCTTATTGCTTTCCTCTATAACAGGGCTGGGAAACACCTTTTTTCCCCTGTCAAAGGTCATATTGGCAGGTGGGTCCTCCACTGAAGGTCATGTGTTAATGTTTAGTGGGATCAAATCAGTGGTAAGCAGAGCTAGAACTAAAATTGCTTGGTCTCCCAATTTTCCTCTCTCTTTTAGACACTCTTCTTCTATCAACATCACTTTATCTCATCTTCCTCTTCATTTTCTGGCAGGAAATAACCACAGAAGGGGAGCACATTCTTGGGGGGGGGGAGGTCTAAACTCATTGCATTCAGACAGTTCCTAAAATATGGTTGGGAAATGATCTTCATGAACTATGGCCTAGGCCAGGGGTCTCAAACTCGCGGCCCGTGGGCCAATTGCCGGGACGGGCGGGGCACAGGAGAGGGACCCTGCAGCCTTCAAAGCACCGGCGGCACCTGGGCCGGACTCCGGGAGCAATGCAGGATGAGCGGCCCACCACCACCGCGGTGGTGGAATACTTGATGAGGCCCAGCCTCACCCAGACTGCCCCCAGGTAAGTTGAGTTTGAGAGCCCTGGCCTAGGCTGTAAGTTGCCCACCTGTGCTCTAGTCAGTGTTAACTGAACATAGGAGTATTCCAGCTCTTAGAAAACACAGCGGACTATGGCCTAGTTCTTACACAAGTGATAGAGCCATTTCTGGAGCACAGCAATTCAGTCTGTAGTGGGGAGGACCACATGATCTGTCCTGGATAGGAACAAGAGATGTATGGACTTTGTTCAATCCACAACATACAGTTTGTATATTGTCAGAAACCTTTCATTCCATAGTTCACTCACTGACAGAATCAGAGCGTTTTCCATTACTCAAACTTGCATTCTGTTCCATTTGTACAAATATGAAGATGCACAAAACTGCACTTCCTATAATGTGTAAATCTGCCGAAAATGCAGAAACCCATAGATTTTTACAACCTAGCATATGGGAAGAAATGTTCATTTGCAGTCAGGTTTTTAATAGTATTTTTCATATTTCCCCCAACTAATTAGCATATGTTTCCAAAGCCAGAGGTGTGGGGGGAATCCATCTCCATGGAATTTGTGTGTCCCTGTTACAGAATCTTTGAGATGGGTTCAAAAAACTCCAAAGTCGTTTGGATCTTTTGCTGATTTCTCCAACATTCTCAACATGAGCTTGCCTGGATATATTTTCTAGAGATGCATGAATCTACTTCTGGCTCAATAAGGTTGGATAGACAGGGATTCAAACCCAGATTTTAAGAGCTAAGCCAGGGCTCAGTATTATTCTTCAGCCTGAGGACTGAATTTGAGTTCTGCGCACTCAAGTAATGGACAAAGCCATAAGTGAAAGGGGTGGCCGCAACAATCCACCCATGCCAAACCTAACATATTATAGCTTGAAGCTCCTACTGAAGGATTCAAGCCTTAGAAAAGCATTTCAGTCTTTGGGGAACCACACAATGGTTTGTAGGCCGGGAGAAGTATGTAGAACCAGGGAAGGGGGGTTGCCATCTGGGACCCCAAGCCTGAGGTTTTGCATGCTAGAGTTAAAGCATCTCCTACAGCATGACTGTTAAGTGACCTCCCAGTTCACCAGACCTGAGCTAAGCACGCAAAGTCTTGGGACTTGCATAGCAAATCTGTCAGTTCCATTTCATCTACATTAATTTCAGATACATCATGTCCTCAATATTAAACAATGAAACTTGGGGTTTTTTAAATCCAAAACAAACTGAAATGAATTTCTCATTTATTTCTGCACTGGTAGTGCTTGTTTCTTTGTCCTGCTTCTGTTTTCTGGCAGCCCACATTTTTTGGGTTTTAAGAGACTAACAGCTTTTAGACTGTTAGAGACTAATTGGTTTATTTTGTATGACCTTTCCTCAGCAAGTCGCTACAAATAAGCTGAAACAAATGTGCTCACACAATCTCTCTTGTACACATTTTGATGCTGAATATTCTTCATCATGCTCCCTGGACATCTGCTGCATCACTGGTTTTTGCACTTAAAGTCCAGCGATATTAAATCCCAATTGCTGATACTGTATATTACATAGATAGCTGATTTCAGCATTACTTGACAGTGTTTGATACTTGACATGAAGTAATATTTAATATATGCAATAATATTTAATGTATGTCAGTATTTGATAGCTGACATGAAATTACATTTAATACCACAAGGATATTCAATAGATTGCATGATATTTGTCAGCTGTCAGCTTGTGAAATTTCAGTATTTCAGAATGGGTATTCAGAGCTGGCATAGGCTATAATTTTCACAAGTTATATAACTATTGAAGAGTTATTCCCATCAGATATTTCCTCTGGTTCAGTTCATTGTGACTGTGAGAAAAATACAGATCCAACAGTGACTAGAACAATGTCCTTAGTGTTAGTGAAAAAGGTTGTAGCAGATGGAATAAACACATTACTGTAAACACATTGTTTAGAAGGAAAGCAACACTGCAATCACAGTACTTATGCTGATCTTAAGTAGTAAATAAGAAAATACTTTTGTGAATCAGATACATCAATCAATCAGTATGATGGAAAAATAAGAAAGCTTGCTCTATATCCATTAAAAGACTGCAACAATGGCATAATACAAAGCTGTATTTCCTACAATTTCAGGGTTTCCCCCCAGGAGAAAGTATGTTTTCCAGCATTTGTACTATATGAAAATTGCTGAACATGAAGCAAACATCTTAGAAGTATATTTTGAGATGATGAGTAGTATATACATTGATTAAAGAATAACAAACAGTGAAAAGTGGGCAAAGTGCCCACTGGGTAGTATCTAGGATAGTTTGGATTCAAAAATCCAAGGTGGGAAAAGAGTTTCAACCGGATATCTGAATCCAGGTGCCCCTCTGCACTGTGCTCAGGCAACACAGGAAGAACTGCACTGGCTGCTTTTTTGAGGGCACCAGAGTGATCTTGCAGGAGGGGCAGGGATTGGTGGAGAGGGGAGGAAACAGGAGCAGACAAGGTGTGATGCATCTTGGTGGTGCCTCAGCTTCCTTCTCTTCCCTTCTGAAATGGCACAGCTGGAACAACTGAAATCATCCCCTTTGAAGAACAGAAGGAATACAGAGGCAACTTTTGCCCTCATGGGATGCTCATAACCCTCCCCACTGAATTGCAATCTTAGAGTCATAGTTTCATAGAATAGTAGGGTCAGAAAGGGCCAGGAAGGCCATCATGTCCAACCCCCTGCTGGTGCAGGACATTTAGTCACACCATCTCACTCAGATAACTGTCTGGTTTCTTCCTGAATGTCTCTAATGTGGGACAGCCCACAACCTCTCTTGGCAACTGGTTCCACTGTTGTATTGCTCTTACAGTTAAGAAGCTTTTTGTTGTGTCTAACCTGCACCTACACTCAGGGATGAGTAAGAAGAAGGTATTTTTCCTCCTCTTTGTGACAAACTTTGAGGTACCTGTAGAGTCCTAACCTGTCCCCATGCAGTCTTCTTTCCTTGAGGCTAACTAGCAAGAAATGAAGGAAGGAACTTTTGAAAGTGGGTATTTTCTGAAGAGAACCCTGTCTAGGAGTATTCCTCAAGTCCTATCCAATTCCTACTTGTGTTCTTATGTACACAAATCATGACATCTTCAGCTGAGTTAAGTCAACTCCATGATTAGTAATAGCACTGAATCAAAGAATCTTAATCATGGGAGAAATTGCACTAATATCCTTGGCTCAACAGCACTGAAAAAGAACCAGAAGTTCTTGCAAACCAGAATGAAAACCAACAATATAAGGCTAAACAAGTATGTTTCCTGCAAATACACCACTGCTGGGGCTCCAAAGGATAAATTACACCATACCTCTCTCACAGCCAGCATGGAAATGACTGTACTAGCTGGCTGTCCAAGCTTGAAAACTGGCCTTGGAGAAAGGAAAAGGAGCATGGCAAAGGAAGGGGAGCAGAGAAAGCTGATGGTTTGCAGCATATCCAAACAACGTCCCAGTGTCCTTGGCTCTTCCTCTGCAGTATTTCATCAAAAAAGCAGAAAATGGCCATCTAGATGGAATACAGGTTGTGTAGACCACCACCACCATGTCTTTTGTCATGTGTTGGACATAAATAAGCTTCCAAGTTCAGATGGTGGCATGCAATCCAGGCAGAGGACATTCCCAGTAACCTGAGTACCTGCTCAGTCTACTAACCCCGTGCTAAGTGTTGATGAACACCTTTGAGGCTCTTTCTTACTTGGATTGGACAACCTTTCAAAGAGAGGACACCATGAAGTAGAGTATTTTCTCCTGACAGGCTTTCAAATGGATATCTGTCCTTTGTAAAGTAGCACATATGCCAACTCTGTTGGAAATACTTGTGAGAAAATAGTATAATGTTTTAAAACAGAATGGAACAGGCCTATAAGTGAAAACATGTGGAAGTGGCACAGGCCAGTGTTCGTTCATCTCTAACTATAGTTCAGAGAACTTCTTGCTATCCCTGTAGCCCTGTTCAGTATTATTCAGGCATCATGTCTATCCTTTTAAAATTTCCAAATTAATTGCAGGGAAATATATAACAATTTATTTTTTATGATCACCGGCCTGCACTAGAAGCAGGGATTCACCCACTAAATCATTTACACAAAATGTAATATTTCCTTTTATTCTTTAATGGGAAACTGTCCTAGCTGTGCATGAGAATTGCTACTAGACTAAAAGCGTTTTCATGTGCTTACTAAGATTGCTTAGATATGGCTTTCCATAAGCATATGTAAACAAATTTCCCTTCATCATTCATTTACTAAAATAAGTTGGATGTACAAGGTATATCTGCAACCAGAATTTTTCCCATGCATTCTCCTGAATGTGCATATCAGCACATTACATACAAAACTTCCTCATCCCTAACTATGTGATGTCAATTTTTAAAAAAAGTCCAGCCCAAAAATACACGTTTGGAAAAGTGTGCGTTGTCTTTTTCCTCTGCATGATCCTATACCTGTCTACTGAGAAGTAAGTCCCACTGAATTAGGTAAGATTTGCTCCCAGGTGGATGTGCATAGGAATATAGCCTTAAAGTGTAATCCATGCATATGCACAACAGAAGCAAACAAACAAACAATCCTACGACTCTAGCCTGCTCCAGGCAGTATGGCTTGCTGAAACGTCCTGAGACTTGTAGGTCTTATTTATGCCTAAATATGCATAGGATTGCACCTTCATTTTGGTAAAGTATGCATTTGGGAGGTCTGCTTTAAAAATGTGTACCAGATGTGCACTTTCCCCATTCCCCATTCAAACAACAACAATAACAAGCTTATAATCAGCAGCAAAAATGAAGCAAACTGAGCTCCAGGATGCTCACAGAATTTTGATGAGCTCAGGTTTCACTAATTCTTCCATCTCTAGCCAGAGGCTTTCCTCAAATGGATCAGCTTAATCGAGCAGATATCGATGTTGTAATAAGATAACAATGAAATTGAAATTTCACAGAATATTCAAGAAGTAGAGCATTTCTTTTTCAAACATGCAATAGACAGTCTCATCAATGTTTGTGAAATATGCAGCTGAAATCAAAGTTGGGAAGAAGATGCATTTGAAATACTAATTATACAATCACATTAGTGTCAGTGCTGCTGCTGCTGCTGCTGCATTTTTAACCAAAACTCTTACAGCAATGACTAAAAGATGCAGCAAAGGGGGGGGGGGGGGTTTTACTTGCTGCCACTGACTTATATCACATGGAAAAGCAAAAGGGGGGGGGGAGGAGCCAGTGCATAGAAGTGCTGACGACTTTCAATGCTACCAAAAACCTTTACATTGCTTTTTGTAAAGGATTGCTTTTCTTTAAACAAAAACTAAACTAAAAAAAAATAAAGAAACATCCAACAGTCCTTTCATATTTTTAGCTGATGGACTTGGAAACAATATTATTTTGAAGAATTTCCTCTAATGGATGCATCAATGAAAACTTCTTAGAAATTTTTATAGACATCTCCATCTGTTTGTTTGTTTCCCTTTTCCCCAGTCCTTGATGATTTATCTGTTTGTTGCTGCTTTGGCAACTTGTGCATACAAAATATGAAGAGAAAGCCAACAGTAATCTTTTTTGTGTTTGTGGGAGTTCATTGAAGCAAGAATTATTTATACCTGTGGCCTTGATTTGCAGTGGGAAAAATGGGAACATGACATTTCTACTGCTCGCTCCACTTACAGCTGGACCTTGAGGCCACAGTGCAGGGACTCATAACCACGAGCCTCCACTGACCACCCAGAAAATAGCAGATGAGCAAGGCAGCAGGGTAGCAGCTTATTCCTGCAGTTAGGTAGAGGCATGATTAAAGTGAGTTCAAAAAGTGACATTGCACATGTTAAGAGCATTAGACCAGTAAATTCAGAGTCTAATTGACCTAGCTGCACCCCTGAGTGGCTGGAGCAAGAGGCTGCAAGGATTTGAGTTCTGGGCACTTGGGGAACCACCCTAACTGAAAGCACCCTTCCTCTGGTGCTTTCTCCTTTTTGGGCTAGAGGAAGCAAACCAACCAACCCTTTTCTCTGTTTTTCCAAATAAAGGCACATCAGCAAATGCCTTTACCTATTGGAGAAAAAGTAAATAAGGCTTTGTTACTTTCCCAGTGCCATGGCCCAGGCTTTCATTTTCCTTGGTTTCCCACCTCAACCATTTCTCAGGCAGGGCAGGGCAATGGCAAAAAGACAACCACCGTGGCCTTTTATTTCACTTTGCTAACCTTTTAAATAGATGTGAAGGAGCGCTTACGTCCATATATGCCCAGCCGCCCCTTGAGATCAGCGGGAGAGGCCCTCCTCCGGGAGCCCTCAGTGAAGGAAATTAGGAGGGTGGCTACTCGGAGGAGGGCTTTCTCAGCGGTGGCGCCTAAGTTATGGAATGCACTCCCCAGAGAGGTCCGCCTGGCGCTGTCGTTATTTGTTTTTCGGCGCCAGGCAAAGACCTTTTTATTTAAGCAGCATTTTAAATGTTAATATTATTGAATTTTATTTGGCCAGGGAGGCTTATTTTATTTTACTGTATATATTTTAATTGTTATTGTTTTAATGTATTTTGTATTTTATTTGATGTTGTAAGCCGCCCTGAGGCCTCGGCAAGGGGCGGCATAGAAATGTTTTAATAAATAAATAAATAAATAAATGTGCAGGCCTGGAAATCTCTGGGAAGGAAACAAGAGAAAAAGAAATAACAGGAGCTTCATTGGATCCCTTCTTCTTACTAGTTGGCCCCCTCTAATGCTCACTAGGTGGATGCAGTGGCAGGTGACAGGTCTGCTTGCTTGCTTGCTTGCTTGCTTGCTTGCTTGCTTGCTTGCTTGCTTGCAGAAGGTCAGGATGTTCCGGGGAACAAAAGTGCAGCTGTGTCTTCCACTTTCCACTGAAGAAATTAGGATGGTGGATACAACAGCGGCTTTTCTCTGTAACAATACCCAAGTCTGTCTTCCTGCCTACCTGTTATCATTTACCCATGAAGGGCAGGGTAGGGCAGAGCAGGGATGGGATAGGAAAACAATGCAGTGACTGCTGCTTTAGACCTGCTTGGGGATTCCATGGTATGATAGGTCCTCATTTTCTGCTTCAAAGTCTGGTGTTAATAGCACCATTGACATCCACTCTACTGTATCTTTGGATAACATGTCCAGGGGAAATATCTTCACCTGTCCAAGAGACATTTCCAGGGAAATAGACTGCTTCTGCAGGCTATGCTAGTATGTCAATTCTATGGCTCTGATCATCAACCTACCTATCTGCCTGAAAGAGGTAGGAATATTTGAGGGATTCAGTCTCAGGCCAGACTATTGTGAACATTGGGATCCAGTTATCCAGCTTTCGTACTTCATAATGTTCTGATTCAGTTCCCAGCTCAAGTAGCATGTATTAAATACTGAAAATTTCTACCCATCTATCCAGAAGTATATCTCATTGTGTTTAACAGAACTTACCAGTAGCAGTGAAAATATGCAATTAAATATGCATTTTCTGCAGATTGTTTTTTTTTAAGTTGAATAGACCAGAATGATAGGCCAAAACATGACAAAGGAGATATAGACTTTTTAACAGACTTCCATTTTCTTCTAAGGCTGTTATGCATCACTATCAGCATAGATATTTTAAATCATTATGTGGAGTTGCAAAACAGTGGATTTTTAAAAAATTATTTCCCTTTTTTTTTAAGAGGAAGAAGCAGATCTACTTTTTTCCCCTCTTCTAGTGCTTAATGATCAGCTGCAGGTTAGAACAATCCAGTAAAACCTTTTAACCCATTTCAGGTTTCAAATCCAAGACGATGTTAATTCAATGACTCCAAGTTTAAGGAGAAGAAAAAAAACCAGATGGTTACATTGTAATAAACAGTAGTTCCTAAGTAAACAGTAATTTTATAACTTAGCACGTATGTGCATTCTTAAATGGAACTTCTTCATGAGGGAACAGCAGAGGTTCTGCAAGCAGAGGGAGACAAACACTCAAAAGCTACCCCATTTTATGGTGTTTCTCAGAAGCACTATGATTGAAAGATGAGGACAAGCATCGAATCAGACATGGTACTGGGTTTCCTGAGCATCCATAGTCAGAGCATCCTACAAGATGGATGTCAAACACTTTGCTCTTCACAAGAACTCAGGAAAGACAGGTGTGATTTGCAAAAGATGAATGCTGCAGGTAAGAGGGGCATATGATGCATTTTGCTCCTATTTTATTAATGGTGTAGAGGCTCTCCTCAAGTCAGAGCTTTCCCTGGAAGCAAAAATTACAAAACTGAGTCAGTTATACTTTGGGCACATCATGAGGAGACAAGACTCACTGGGGAAAGGAAAGCTGAAGGCAGAAGAAGAAAAATAAGACCAAGTATGAGAGGGATTGACTCCATAAAAGAAGGTACTGCCATAAATTTACAATAGCTGAGCAGGGCTGTCATGGATAGGATATTATATATATCATTGTGTATTGTTGTACATTGTTGTTTTATTGTTGTTACATTATGATATATCATTGCTGTTATATTGTTGTCATTTTATTGGTATACTGTGATTTCATTTTCTTATTTCATTGCTGTAATCCACCTAGAGAGTTCTACAGGACTATTACTGCAGAGTACAAGTTTTATAAATAAATAATAAATAATAATAAATTTTTGAGTACTTCCATTGATCGGCTTACCATAAGTCATAGATTATTTAATGGCAGATGACAACAACAAAGAATCACCAGGACACACAAGAATTTTACACGGATGTAGAATTGAGCCTTTGTTTTTGTTATAGAATAGAAATAGACCGGTTTTGCCTGGCCCTAAAAAGAGAAAAAAATGGCTGTTAGTAAGAACATTAATGTTTGAAATGGTACTCTTCTGATGAACAATGCGAATGGATTTCTTCATTAGTATTTGACATGGAAATAAAACTGATAAACAATAAATGACATGGAAGAAGGGGTGAACAGTCTGCTGATCAAATTCGCAGACGATACTAAAACTGGAGCAGTGGCGACAACTGAGGAGCAGGTACTCCAGATCCAAGAGGATCTGGACAGACTATGGAAGTGGGCAGGAGACAACAGGATGGTGTTCAATGTGGGTAAGTGCAAGGTCTTGCACTTGGGGCATAGGAATAGGTGTCATAAGTACAGGTTAGGGGACAAGTGGCTGGAGAGCAGCACTTGTGAAAGAGACCTTGGGCTACAGGTTGACTGCAGGCTAAACATGAGTCAGCAGTGTGATGCAGTGGTCAAGAGGGCGAACACCACCCTTGGTTGCATAGCCAGAAGTGTGACTTCTAGATCGAGAGAGGTATTACTACCACTCAATATGACTCTGGTACGCCCACAACAGGAGTATTGTGCTCAGTTTTGGGCCCCTCATTACAGAAAGGATATAGCCAGGTTAGAGTCAGTGCAGCAGAGGGCCACGAGGTTGCTGGCCAGTTTGCAGGGGGTGGGGTATGAGGTGAGACTGAGGGAACTGGGTCTTTTCAGCCTGGAGAAGAGGAGACTCAGAGGGTATATGTTGGCGACATACAGGTATGTGAGGGGATGTCACATGGAGATGGGTGGAGACCTGTTCTCCCCTGCAGAGGAAGGCAGGACGCACTCCAATGGAGCAAAGCTCAGGGAACCGAGGTTCCATTAGGTGCCAGGAAGCACTTCCTGACAGTTAGGACCCTGAGGGTGTGGAATGGGCTTCCACAGGAGGTGATTGAGGCCCCATGGGTGAGGGTGATCAAAGATAGGCTGGACATGCACATGTTGGGCATGTCGTGAGCAGAGCCGTCTGGAGCCAGGGGTCAGACTAGATGGCCCAGGAGACCCCTTCTGACTCGCTCTGTTTCTATGTTTCTATTTGCTTAGAATTTTTTTCTGTGTTTGTTTTCGTTTCATTTCTTTAATTTGACACACAGAGGGACATGCATGTGACATTTCTAAGCCATTTGTAACTGATAAACTTTAAAATGAAGTATATAAATGATCTATGGTATGAACAAGATTAAGGATATAAGTCCTTCAAAAGGATTTTTGGTTTGGGGTGCATGTGTTCAGGGGAGTGTCTGTTCACAAATACAGAGATAGGAAGCCAAGTTTCAGTGAAGCAGTCTGTTTTGGGAAATCCTTGAAGAAGTCTGCTGGGCATGTTCACTGCTTTTCCAAAGATTTGCCTGAACTTTGTTAACCAACTTTCTACACTGAAACCTGCAGTCAACTTCCAATGCTGAGCAGTTTCTAGATAACATGAAGTTTAACAACTGTAAGACTATTTTGCTATCAACATCATCATAAAAGGATAGTAGGACGAGAGGTAGGCCAGGGTGCACAGGCTGAGAAATACTGTCTGAAAATATTGTACATTATCTGAAATAATGTAAAATATTGTACAATATAATCTGAGAGTAAAACACAAGCTCTCCCACTACAAGGGCATCCAAAAGCTTATGGTGTTATGTCCTCACCAACAGTTAGGAAATAATGGAGTAATCTGAGTGAATAGCATCTATGAACCACTCACATTCTCTGAGCCTCAAAGATATAGTATAGAATGGAAGATGTGACCAATATACCAACCAACTTGGGGCATCAAATCTCCCTGCAAAACAGATTTTAAACAATTCCAGTTCCCTGTGTTGTTGTAGAGTTTCATACCCTTTCCCTAGCTCACCTAACTAAAGACATGGTTCTTAAATTCTTCCAGGCTACAGAAAGCCAGCCCTGTTTTCATACAAGAAATTGTGTGTGCATCCATTTTTAATATGGAGACAAATAAGAAGCTTGCTTGCTTGCTTGCTTGCTTGCTTGCTTGCTTGCTTGCTTGCTTGCTTGTCTGGGGTATTTCCTCCCTTCCCCACATTAATTAATAAACCAGCACATCTATCATGGCCCACCTGGCCATGAGAAATTCTAAGCATACCCACAGAATCAGGGCTGATTGCATGGAAGCCCAGTCCTCAGTGTATGAAGCCAGACCATGAGATAGTTAAAAAAATTAAACCTAGCTGAATCATAGCCAGATAATCATTCTAAAGAGGAGATGCAAGGAAGATATTCCATACACAGCTAATGTAGAAGCAGGAACTTCAGTTACAGAAAGCAAGATACTGGAAGTAACAATTATAATTTGGCTGGTATGTAATATTTATTAGGGGTGTGCAGAGAAAAAAAATGCCTTGGATCCTCCTTGTTAGCTCAGTAAAAACTTACATCAGCTCAGAGCCTTGGAATGGCATCCTACTTCATTTTACAAAAATCACCTAGCCTTGTTTTTAAAAAACTTGGGTATGTTGCCCATTAATTATAATGGGGAAATTAATAAATGCCTCTAATTTTTCATTTATTGGCATACCAGGATTAAATATGCAGGTGCAAGAGCCCTTACTGAGGAGATGAAGCTTGCCAAATATAATACAAAAAGGTTTGGGATATGTACTAAGAAGCTTTAAAATTGGTTTTTTTTCCCCTTTAAGGATGTCTTCCCCTGTGTGGTTTTACTGTCTATTTTTTCATGAATATAACATTCAATGTATAAGCTTTCCTAGATAAATTCCTTGCAACAATTGGTGGAGAATTAAGAAGTTATGGGTCAGGAGTGGAATAAAACAATGCTTAAATGCTATGACTTTTTTCCCTGCTAAGTTGCTACCAATGTCACATCACCTATGCAAAGCTGAGTGGAAGCTGGTTGTGGCCACAAAGCAAAAGCTCTGTTTAGCTTAGACTGCTGATTGCTAATCAAGGTTCTGTATCTATATATATATTTTGTTGTAAAGCTAACAGCATAATCCTACAAATCTCTGCTTAGAAGAGGTATACCCAGGTAAATGGGAATGAAATTGAAATTCATCGGGACCAGTTGGACAAGCAGCAAACTGGTCCCAAATTCATTGGGACCAGTTGGACCAGTCACTAGTATTCTAATCACTGCTTTTTCCTCAAGTGCTGCATGTGTTAGGTTGTCTCTGGCAAATTAGTTCCCTGCACATTGCTATCACATATTGTCAACATATGTTAGCAATACACCATAGAAAAATCATATTTATAATAGAATATAAGGACACTTTCATGACAAAAATAGATATTCAGCTCAGTTGAGCACTATAATCTAAGTAAATCATGATCCATTAAAAATAAAATGTGAAATTATTCACACTAAAAAATCACACCTCTTGTTTCTCAATTTATAACAGCAAGCAGTGCTGGATAATATCTTCCTGTCAGGATGTGCAGTTAAGCCAAAAAATAAAAGGAAAAGAAAAGTCAGATTAGTTGAGTAATACAAATTTGAAGAGTAAGGTAGGCGAAATCTAATGAGGCTGCCTCTAGCCCTGCAAACATGGAGGGTTACCCACCTCTTGGGCAGAATGAGAGGAGCGAGTGATCATTTTTGGAATCCTCTAGTCTGGACCTTCTGGTCAAGTGAACCTTTGAGCCACATGGCAGGATTCCTTTTCCTCTTAGGGTAGGATAAAACTGTGGCAGAAAATATAACTTGTATTACAGTGTGAGCCATTTTTGCATTCTAAATAACTTTATGGCAAGATCTAGATTTTAAAAATAAGTAAATAAGCATCCAAGTCTTTTTGTTACAGACTTGGACAGATGTTGGGGCTTTTATTTATTTATTTATTTATTGGATCAGTTAGTGGGAGAAGGTGATGAGTTTTTGTCACTTTCTGATTTGAGTGCCAAATACCATTTGCCTTGTGGCTTCTGAGCGACAATACTCACAACTGCAACATCTGCTAACACCAGAGTTGCCCCTGCAGCATTTTCAGCCTCATCATGTTCCTGCTTATCGGAAGGACTACTCCAAGATCCATTACTAGGTTCCTAGTGAATGTAGCAGTCTAGAGTACGAATGTGTGAGAAATCTGTTTTCAGGACAGGGAACTGGGTCCCACTCTCCGGAGATGATGGGCGAGTCTGACAGGCCAGACTTGAAAAGGCTTAAGTCTTCATTTGGCTACCAATGAGTCAAACTTTGATTTAGCCTGTGAAGGGCATGAATCTTGCCAAATGTGTTTTAATTATAAGGATAATAGAGTAATTGAATATAATTGGACCCACTCTGGGATCAAACATACAACTGAGCTACAGTGGTACCTCGTCTCACTAACTTAATCCATTCCACGACTCTGGTCGTGACCCGAATTGGTCGTGAGCCAAGTCAAATTTCCCCATAAGGTTCAATGTAAAATAAGGTTAATCCATTCTGTAAATATTTTTATCACAAAATTTTGAAACGAAGTAACAAAGAATGACAAA
Organism: Varanus komodoensis; assembly: GCF_004798865.1. Taxonomy (NCBI): domain Eukaryota; kingdom Metazoa; phylum Chordata; class Lepidosauria; order Squamata; family Varanidae; genus Varanus; species Varanus komodoensis. Next base: position 19,894,435 of record NW_025335349.1, read on the forward strand.
GTAACAAAGTACAATATAGTAGAGAGTCCCCCTCTATAAGGACATCAGGGCGATCTCTTTCAGGAGTTTCCCCTTTGTCTCTTAGCTGCAGGGTCAATTTTGGTGAAAAATCTGCACTTTCTTGTCACCTTCATTACCACTCTGCATGTTCTTTTCACCACCATGCTTTCTCTGGACATTTTTTGGAGCCATTATTCAATAAGCTTCACAGCAAGTGACCACAGGTCTGTCTGTGACCACAAGCAGGGAAGATGGCCACGATCGCAATTGTGTTCATGCAGGAATATGGCCATGATCATGGTCATCACCTGATGTGGAGTTCATGACATTTTCCAAAATTTCTGTTCGCAACCTGATTTGGTTCTGAACTGAGCCAAGGTACCAGTGTACTTCAAAGTTGCTAACATGCCTTGTTTCAGAAGATGCTAGAAGATGGGTAATTGAAACATGAAATAAATATTTACTGTATGACATATTTATTTCATAAATAAATATGAAATAAAGATTAAGATACTTCAATAATCTGTAATTGGAAGAAAACACAGATTAGAACTGGGACAGAACTGGGGGCCCTCAGAGACTGGAACTTCCAGTGCCTGTTGATCTGAAGAGGAACCAGGATCAGTTCCTGGACCTTCTGAATTTGGTCTCACTGTCTCTGATATCCATTCCTATCCATGAAAACCCAGGAGGTGAAGCGACTCCCTGACTCTGATGATTTGATCTAGAACTCCTCTAAAGGGTAGGAGCACCCTGAGGAACAGTGCCGCACCAGCTCCACACACTTCCAACTTTCACTCTCCAGCAGAAATCCATGCCTGTGGTAAAAACCTGCCAGATATATCATACCTGGTGAGATGAAGAGTCCAGACTGCAGCTAGTTCAGATGAAGAGATGAAGAGTCCAGGCCTCACTACAAATCCCTAATCATTGTTCCCAGTCAGCGATGGAGAACTGTGTTGGGTCTTCAGCTGCAGGCCTGCTCAGTGGTTCTCAGTTCACTCCCAGCTCCTTGGATAAAACCTGCAGTGTTATCTGTGGCAAACTCTTCCTGTTTGATGATGTGCCTTCCCAACTCATTTCCTTAGACACATGAAGGGACTGAGACGAAGCAGCACAGTGATCTTTGAAGAATGAATAAGAGTATTACAAGAGCACACAAGCATAGCCACAACCATTGGTGAAATATCAAAGGATACATTTTAAATCCCAGTGCAACTATCATACTGATGTGGGAAATAACCACAGTACAGGCCTTTCTCAAGTGATCTTCCTTGTTTTAATGAATTATACTGGAGTGATGTAGGGAAAAGCTACTAGAGAGAAAGGCAGACATTCTCTTTTAGCAGATATGCTGGGAGAGCACATGGAGAATGAATGACCACAAATGTGGTGAATAAACACAATCCATATTGCAATCCCTGTGACTATCTGCAGGGTAATGAAACCTAGTTGAGAAATGCAAGTACTAATCTGATTATAATTGTTATTATTACCATTACTATTATAGTTGCTATATTGCATTTATATTCTGCTTCTTCTCTCTTGTGAACTACCCAAGGTAGCTTGCATCACTCCCTTTTATCTTCACAACAAACCACCCTGTGAGGTAGGTTGGGCTGAGAGTGAGTGACTGGCCCAAAGTTACCCAGGGACCTTCACAGTTGAGTGGTGATTAGAACCCAGTTCTCCTGGGTCAATAGCCCGACCATACAGCATCGGTCCCCAGGGAGAGGGAGTGGGGGGTTCAGTGGAAAAAGGCTGTGCACATACACAGTAGGCATGTCATGAGCAGAGCTGACTGGAGCTGGGGGGTCAGACTAGATGGCCCGAGACACCCCTTCTGACTCATTCTGCTTCTATGTAAGCTCCATCCCAATGTTCCCATATGCCCAGCTCCCTAGTAAATGTTTGCACATTGTAAAGGGCTCTGTAAATGTATCCAGTTCCTTACAGAGGCCTTACAGGGAGCTGGTTCTGTGCAGAAATTGAAGGTGGGGACTTATGGACACACCTGCATTGCATTCCCTTGCCTGTGCTGAGGAGAATACCCACAGGGCTAATCTTAGCTCTTAAAATTGCTTCATTTTATGCATGTATTTTAGTGCCCAAGTTCTTCTGCTACTACTTTATTAGTATTGAGTGAATTGAAGAAATAAGTGATGACTTTGTCCTTGTTATGATTGTATTAATACATTTTGTCATAGAAAGGGTTTTCATTTTGAACATGCATTTATTATTATTTCTTCATAAAGCCCATGAAGTTTCATATTCTGTGACCAATAGAATAAAACAATTGTCAAAACAATAGTCAATAAAACAATTGTCTTATTCTTCCGAATAAAAAGGCATGCTTTGCATAACTAGGAACCCCATCACCCACTTCCCTAACACCTGTGTTAAACTTGTTCAACTCACTAGGCTTGTGAGTGATAGAGAGATTGATTCTCATTTGCAAACCTCCTTTTTCCATTGGGAAAAATATGGAATAGTAACAACAACATTAAAAGGAGTCAAAAGAAAAATGAGCAAGGTTTTCTTTTTTTCTTCTTCTTCTAGAGTAACACTGATAGAACCCTCCTTTAACTTACAGCTGGTTCAATCTTGCTTTCATTGCCTACTACAGTCTAGATTTCCAGATGTTCTTTAATTTTGCATTTGCATGCTCTCTCCGTCTCATTCTCTCTCCCTCTCTCTGCTTGTGTGGTTGTTTGCTTGCTTGCTGTCTGGCTGGCTGGTTTATTTGCTTGCCTGCAGCAAATAAGGAGCTTAGCTTGTCAAGTAGCAGCTGGTTGCCCTGGCTTTCCTCTTAGAGGCAGTTGTGTTGGGTCATAGCTGTTGGCGATGAATGGAAGAGGAACAAATGAGCAACTTTCTCAAGAGAGAGCATAGGAGTGAGAGGTATGCAGCTATGAATGGGCCTTGGAGCCAAAGTCTAGGACCCCACAGCCCACCACATTCATGACCACCCAACTTGCAGCAACAATATGTCTGGGGATCGCAGCTGTAGTTGGATAGCTGTCCAAAGAGCTTTGGCAGAGAATCCACTGCAATATCCATCGCAACAACACAGATGCAGGGAAGGATTGAGGTTTGCAAGAGGACATTTGCAGAATAATTGGGCAGAATGCCCACCCACAAATATAACCAACCCAGCTTACACAAAAGTCTTCTGAGTTATAGAGGAATCTTAGACAATGGGGGCTGATGGCTCCAGTGACAGTAGAACAATGTCTCCACTGAAAAGTTTGTGGCAGTAACTTTTAAGGAGCTCTCCAAGATACCAAATCTCTTTAGGCAATAGCTTACAGAACCATGGACAGCTCCTTTAAAGTTCTGATCAAATCCAAATTGGTCCCCTTAGATCTTGGGCAGGGGTCCTCCAACTTTTTCAACAGGGGGCCAGTTGAAAGGTGCCGGAGGCATGTGTGGGCTGGCACAGGGGCAGGGGGTGGGGCGCACAGGTGAAGTGAGGCGGGGGCACACACATGCATGGCAAGGGGAGGCAAGGTGGGGACGGGTGTGCATGGGGCAAGGCAGGCGGCAGCAGCAGCAGGCGCAGGTGTGGCAAGCCCAAAACCTCTGAGGCTGGCTGGATAAATGGGCATGACAGGCCAGATTTGGCCTGTGGGCTGTAGTTTGAGGACCCATGATCTTGAGCCTTGCACCTTCCTCTTCAGAAATAGACCACTAAAAGTACATTTCTGTGCACGTCTACTCAGATGGATGTCCCACTGAAATAAATGGGGATTTCTGTCACATGCCTAGGTATAATATGACAGCCTTAAAAGTGCTTTTGTGAACATTTTTACAAGAATTAGTCCAAGAGTTTTAAACTTCACTGCAACAATTTCTGAATAGTGGGTTGAAGGCCCTCCATATTCAGAGCTTAAATATGTTTAGTATTTTCAGCTTTTTCACCCCTAAGTCACTTTGGGAGAGCTTTTCCCTGAAAGGCAACACCTAAATTTCACATGTCTAATTAGAGGTGATTTGGGAAATAATTATGAATTGAGGTAATTCATTGAAGATAAACTAATTTGGAAGAGCAGGATCTGGATGAGCAATTCATTGGGAAAATTAATTGGGAAGAAATGGATTAGAGGGAAACTTGAGTCAGGGTTCAAATTGGCTAATTTATCATCTTAAGAAATTATTCAGGATGATTCGTATGGGAAATTTACCGACTTGCATTTTGTCAAGTTTTAATTCTAATAATGATTTATAAATTTGCATCTGAATTAGCACAGCCTTCCTCAAACTAGTGTCCTTCAGATATTTTGGATTTCAGTATCTGTCAGCACCAGCCAATGGTAGGGCATCAAATTGGATTGAATTAACATGTGCAAATTTGATACAAGTGTCATCCTTTTTTCCCTTCCGTTTGCGTGATGCATCAGTGACCACCCTACATTTTTCATACTTCCTGCCAAAGAATACATTTTCTCAAGATGTAGTTGCATTAAGAAAAAAAAAAAAAAGAAAATAAAACTCTAAAGAGGGATTTATACATTAACAAAGACAGATGCAAACAGTTCAGAATTTGTGGTCCACTTTTCCTAGCCAATTTGGCTTCTTCTGGACATCTAAGTGTTCCTTTTATCTCACATTAATTATTAATCATAATCCATTGCTTGCTGAAAAAACAAAGAGCTGTCAATAAGAGGAAAATTTACTTTTATTCTTTTTATTGCCACTTTGGATCTTTTATCCTAATGTAAATGCAAAATAATCACAGTTGAAAAGGCCCAACTCAGCTCTATGCCGTAGGCCTGCAATCAGCTTTGTGTGTGGGATGTGGTTAACCATGAAACTTAACTAACTCAGATAAAGAAAATCTCATTTGCAGGGTACCCAGGGATGAACCAGAATCATTTGCTCTCTTTCATTTTTGCATTAAGAATTCTGCAAGTGGGGAGAGGGTGGTGGTGGGCCCCTTCCTTGCAAATGTTCATTACAGAAATTCCTTGGTCTGCCATAAAGTCAAAACCTCAGTGGAGTCTCATAACATTAGCTAGAAAAATTGTGCATTCAGGACTCCAACAGCAAAGAGAAAGTTACACAGTCTTTCCTACTTGGACATAGGAGAGCTGTAGGACTCTAAACTGAATTTCAGGAAATTCCTTTCTGATCTGGTCCAATAGTCTCCATATGCAATAGGCAAATAAAAATTTTGCTTCACTACATTTTTAAGAGAATGTGCCAAAAAGCACATCTTTCTTATTTATTGATTTATTAGATTTATTAGATTTCTTAGATTACCCTGTCCGATTAGCCATAACTCTCCCCTCAACATATTCATGTTGTAGCTCCATCTTCATACCAAGTTGCACCATTTTGTCATATTCAGGATGGAAAGGACTTCAAGCTTTTTTTCTTTAATCTGAATGTGGGAAAAACTGAACTGATATATTTGGCAATCCAGGTCCAGGACTTTGAGTGCAGAACCCATAAAAGACCAGGATTAGACCCTGAGCATTCAAACATGTTAGTACTGGATTTGAATTGGTACATTTTTTTTCCCTGACATTTTTCACATTTGGACAGTCAACAGCAGGTACAACATGAATAAATTGGCAGTACTTCACCGGCATAAATAGATAAGAAGTTTATTTCTGCTATTTTTATATGAATAGACCGAAATTGCAAATTTCTTTATATGCATAATGGAAAGAATTTTAAAAAACTGTCTGTAGCTAAAAGAAAAATTGAAAGATTAATCCATCACTAATGCATAACCTTTTTATATTTTAAAAGCGTGAGTGTATATAAAAAAACCAGTGATATGTTTATATTTATGTCTCCATAAATATTGCCACTGGACTAACCAGTTCCACTGCAACCATAAACTCCCTTTTATATCTAAAATGATTGTGTATAGCCATGGAATGAAACAACCTATAGGTTCATTAAAAGAAAGGTATAGCCTTTCTTCATTAAGGAGAATGAAGCAATAGTATGATCCAAAGGCACAATCCTGACTAGGAAATGCTGAAAGTTGTAGAAATTTTATGTCTAACCGTACACCATTTGTTTGTTGTTACTGCTGCGTGTGAGAGAGTGAATGTGCGAGCACATGCACATTCATAGTGCTATTGTTACCCATAAGAATTTATTTATGGAAGTTAAATTTAATTCCATTCCATAACTAACCACAGGCCAGTGCTCTCATTCAGATTCACCTTAATTTGCTAATATTTGCCATTACAGGAATGATAATAGTTGTCTCTCTGGTTGTCATTGTCTTTTTTTATAACAGACCTTGAAACTCAAACCTCACATAGCTGGCTTCACTACACTTTCCTCTCCATGCTGCACTGGCTCTTGATCCTACTGTGTTTTCTTCTGTGAGTGGGCAGAATATCATGGGAAGTTAAGCCTGAGAGCTTTTCTACATGAGGCATTCATCATGCACTTTCCTACTCATGGTTGTTTACAGGTTCCTGAAATGATGATGTCTGCATCTAACCAGCACTTTTAGAAAGTTTGTTCGGTTTGGGGATTTTTTCAAGAGCAAAGAAAATGTAGCATTTGCTTGTGAAAGCAAAAGTAAGCAGGCATTCCTTTTGTCCTGTTCTGCTATGCTGTGCCACCTTGAGGTGATGCAATGGAAAGGAAAGGAAATATTTCTTACTGCACAGATCTCAGTTCTATGAAAAAAACAAGGTAGATGCAGCCAATTAACAGCAAATTGACATGAATCAGAAACAGACTGAACAGAGAGCAATCCGGGGATGATCAGAATTTTTGGAGCACCCCTCCTGGACTGTAGACACTCATGACCTTGGGAGAATCACTGTGAGTTACAACTATTAGCCTCAAACCTGCCTCATCACCATAGGAAAATCTTTGGCAGCATTTTCCAAAGATCACAAAAGCAACGGGGGGGGAGGGGTGTTAAAAAGGTATTTTTCCAGTGAGCAGGGGTGAAAAGTGAAGCCTTGATCAGCAGTGTTGTGTAGCCCTTCCAGCCCAAGCCCCACTTCTTGCAGCATGATCTCTTGCGAGATCTGGAAGAGACAACAAAAAGGACAATGGAGAAGCACAAGTTGTTCCTTTTGCCCTTTCTGCTTTGCATGGTGTTTTCCTGCAGAACAAAATATTTGGAGCACTATGATAGTAGAGTGCTCATTCAAAAGTCATGGGATTGCCCCCTGATTCATCTAGCCCAATTCTGAATTCAGTGCTAAAGTGAACTTAACATTCTCTGCACTGCAAGGCAGCTATGAAGTCTGGCAAGTTTTTCTTTGTGTCAGTTGTGTTTTGTTCTGTTCTTTCAATGTGAATTTAGCATCAGTATTATGATACAAGATTATGTAATGACATTACTTCAACTACCATCTAATTAATTTGGATCACTGCCATTTATGTTCCTTTAGTCAAAATAGGACTGTCACATATTAACTTCTGTGAGCAGAGAAAATTAAATAATTTCAGGAAGCAGTTTCAATGAATGTCTGCCCTCTTCCTGTTCAAAGAAAGAAAGAAAGAAAGAAAGAAAGAAAGAAAGAAAGAAAGAAAGAAAAGCTTCCTTAAATCACTCTCTATTCAATGTAAACCGAGATACCCCAACAAGCCTCAGATATTTGCTTCATAAGAAAAATATCAGTGGAGATATTTTCCCTCAGAAGCTTGGTACATAAATGAGCTCTCCTCTAGTAATGGTACTCATTATTAAGAGTGATGTTTCCAAAGCAGAGTTCTTGCAAGCAATGGAAAGTAAACTTTGCTCATTTCTAATAGTAGTAAATGGAAAATGCAAATGCTAAAGTGAACTGAGCTACCATTAAGCACATTAAATGAGAATTATTCCATGATCTGTTACTACTTGAGAAATGAAGAACCAGTCTCAATTGTATAGATCCAGTATAGTCTAGATTTTTAAAAAATGTTGGGAAGTCATGGGATTGTGCCTTAAAGCTTTAACATTTAATGCATAGACACTGAGTTGTGCCTTTCAAACAAGTAACAACTGATGCAGATCTTCCAGTATGAGGATACTATTATCACAATACTGAGCACCAGTGGGCAGCCTCACTGCACAGTCCACCCCAGTTGAAGCTCTTTGATACTCTTCATGGATAGCCCAATACTGAGCATGTTCCAATTCACCTGCCACCATCTTTGTTTTATTTTCAATGTCAAATATACACCTTTTTTCCTTCCCACAGGTCTTCTAGTTGCCAATGCAGTTGAGAAGTTTTATACTAGTGTATATTATTTGGTGTTCTATTTTGTTGTAAATGCATTTATAATTTTAATTGTTCTATTAATGCCTTTCTTTTTTGAGCTTTTCTGCTTAAAACAGGCTAGTCAACATTCTGAATAATCATTTTAAAAAATCAAAACAATCCTGAAGGACTCCTGTAATCAAAACCAACCCCCTCAATTTTGCTGAACAATTTCACCATAGGGCAGTTAAAAGCAAAGCAGCTTTTGCATTTGGCATGTAGCAAGCCATTAACAATGAAACCAGAAAGATTTGATCATGACAAGAAATCTTCCTTCCCAACAGCATGCTATATGTACTCCAGTGATCTTCATCTGTACTCTCTTCTATAACTTTGTTCGCAAGCCCTGGTGATTTTAAGTTCCAAATTATTCCCTTGATTCAAATTTTCCAGTGATAGATGTTTTTTGTCTCTTTCTTCTTTCTCTGGCCAAGTTTTCTCAACATTCTTCAGGCTCCAGTGTCTTAACTGATACTGTGTATTGATATATTGCTTAGTATGGTTTACAAGTCCATCAGTAATGCAGCCAAGGTGATGATCTTTCCAGGCTATTCCTTAAATTATTCCACATTACAGGAATACTATGCTTTTTTTACTAGCAGATTTAAGCTCACATCATGCTTAGACTTGATTGAGGTAACCCTGATTGTATAATTGCTGGCAGTCTCAGTGACTTCACTGTAGTTTTAAGCACCACTCTTGTCATCAGGGTACATGGCCACTGAATCACATTAGTATGGAACAAGATCAGTTTAGTATATGACTTCATAGTAGCTACTCACACTCATGGTTGCATGATGTACTATTAACCCAAAACTGTAGGAAGTGTTTAATTGTTTGTTTTATTTCTATACTGCCCATTAACCATTTCTATACTGTTTCACAACACTTGGCTAGAACAATGGACAATGTGGACAGGAAAAGAACTGACCAGAAAATATCTGGCACACACAGATTTTTCATCCATGTGAATAGAAACTACCCATTTTCTGGAACCCAGACCAAGTTCTAGTAATCCCAATTTGGAAGCAGCAAATTTGACCGGTTTACACAGAGCTGTGTGTTCAAGGGTCTCAGGGGGACAGTAAGCTTTACAGCATGTGACCAATATTATTACATCACATGAGCTTAGGATTCAGTGGACATGCAGTTAATGGTCTTGTCTTGCCACATCAACAGCAGATGTCTGTGCATGTATGGCTGGAGCCAGTGAAATGCAGTGGTTAGAGTGCTAGACCCAGAAATTCTTGATTCTAACATTTACTGAACTATGAAGTTTATGGCATGATATTGGACAATCACACGCACGCACGCACACACACACACACACAGAGAGAGAGAGAGAGAGAGAGAGAGAGAATAATCTACTTCACAGCATTGTTAAGATACAATGGGTGGGTCATTCCTCCTTCCCCACCTCTAGTAGCAACTCCAAATGAAAGATAAATAATTGTTTGGATTTTATAAAGCCAATATCGGGCAGCATAACATAAGGGAATATTTGAATATCAATGGGAAAAGGTATTTCATGAATGCTAACCTTGACATCTTTGAGTTGAAATACCAGCAGGACAACAACAAAGAAATGTCAGTGAGACAACTAGAGAAGGCCACAACAAGGATTACTAGAACAGGTTACCATTTTAGAGTGGACAAACAAAGAGGCCTAAATAGCATAACATATCACCATTCCCCCTAAAAGATAGATTGTAATCAGTTACAGAAGTCATTCCATCCTTTCAAAATACAAGAAAAATTTCTATGAAGGAGGAGACCTCTTGCAACAAATATTTGAAATCCAGAGCCTTTGAGAAAGCCCAGGACCTATAGAAACATAGAAACAGAGAGGGTCAGAAGGGGTCTCCCAGACCATCTAGTCTGACCCCCCAGCTCAAGCTGGCTCTGTTTATGACATGCCCACCATGTGCATGTCTTGCCTATCCTTGAGCACCCTCACTGATGGGACCTCAACCATCTCGCGTGGAAGCCCATTCCATACCCTCGGGGTTCTAACTGTCAGGAAGTGCTTCCTGGCATCTAAACCGAACGTTGGTTCCCTGAGCTTTGCTCTGTCGGAGCGCATCCTGCCTTCCTCTGCAGGGGAGAACAGGTCTGTTGGTCTGTATGTCGCCAACATATCCCCTCTGAATCTCCTCTTCTCCAGGCTGAAGAGACCAGGTCCCTCAGTCTCACCTCATACCCCATCCCCTGCAAACCAGCCACCAACCTTGTGGCCCTATGCTGCACTGACTCTAACCTGGCTATATCCTTTCTGTAATGAGGGGCCCAAAACTGAGCACAATACTCCAGTTGTGGGCACACCAGAGTTGTATAGGTTGGTAGTAATACCTCTCTCGATCTAGAAGCCACGCTTCTGGCTATGCAACCAAGGGTGGCGTTTGCCCTCTTGACCACCGCATCACACTGCTGACTCATGTTTAGCCTGCAGTCAACCAGCACCCCGGGGTCCCTTTCACAAGTGCTGCTCTCCAGCCACTTGTCACCTAACCTGTACTTATGACACCTATTCCTATGCCCCAAGTGCAAGGCCTTGCACTTATCCACATTGAACGCCATCGTGTTGTCCTCTGCCCACCTCCATAGTCTGTCCAGATCCTTTTGGGTCTGGAGTACCTGCTGCTCAGTTGTGGCCACTACCCCTGTTTTAGTATTGTCTGTGAATTGGATCAGCAGACTGTTCACCCCTTCTTCCATGTTGCTGATGAAAAGATTGAACAGGATCAGCCCCAGGACAGAGCCCTGGGGGACCCCGCTTTTCACTGGCCACCATCCTGATGATTCCCCACTAATGGTTATTTTTGTTTACAGAAACCCAGCCCAGAGAAAAGTGTTGAAGGTGCTGCATTTGGGTACTAAATTTTAGTGGAAGCTAATAAGTAGCTGGCAGAAAATTGCTTAATTCCCTGAAGTGTTCTGTGAGCATTTGACTAATAGCCAAGAGGGACAGCTAGAAGCATGTTTTCTGGGGTATTCTTTTTTTCTCATATAACCTATTTCCATGTCTTTCTTCTCCCCATATGCATGTCCAAATTATTAAAGCAAGTGAACCTATTACATTGACAAGGGTGAAGATCACTAATGATTTGTCAGACCATGCTGTTAATTTTCTGCCAATGAAATGTACTAATTTTGAACGTTGGCTCAGTCTAGTTTTCCATGAACACAAAGTACAGGCCAAGGTGAGGTATCATTTTGTCTACATCTCTATTCACCATGAAAGGCCCGAATTTTGTCACTATATGTAATTAACAAAAATGTTGTTCCTTTAGATCACTTGTGCTTCCAGTAAGACTCCAATAAATCACACTGTCTTGGCAAATTGAAACTACTGCCTGCATCCAGTTTCCACCTCAAACTTTTCTCTTTACTTTTACTATTCTATACTGCTAAATATTAAAATTGTCCACAAGGGATTTATATATAAATAACAAAATCAGATTTAAAATGCAGGTCAAACGCAAAAGCAAAGCAAGAGTAGCATCAGCAGCAGCAACAACAGCAACACAGAGCAATACAGGAGCAGTAAACCTGAACAACTTGGCTAGTTTGATTATAAGGAAAACCTGCATGAACAGGTTTGTTTCAGTAGGCATTTAAAAGACAAAAGATTGCTTTACTTCCCAATCTGCACATTTTCCCCCATGGCGGGAGGGGGACCACTATCAAGAATACCCACCACCAATATATTGCACAGCAAAATTTCAATCATTTTGGAATGACCAGCAAGACCTCTTCCAATCTGCTTAACAGTGTATAGGATATACGTATGTAAGGAAAGGCAGTCTGCTGGGTATCTTGGACCTCAGTTCTTTAGGCTTTTTATAGCAATACCATACCTCTGAATAAGGTTTGGTAGCCAATAAGCAGCTGGTGTAGTTCCTTTAGCACTGGCCTTATGTGGACATAGCTGGGTGTTTCCCTGAACATTAGCCAGTTTACGAACTGTAGGGCATGATCAGATACTAAGTCTGTATAACAGGTAAGGCTAAGAGAAAAGAACTAGCCATGGAAGTGAAACTAGCAAACCTAGAAGAAGTCAGACTCCTTCTTCAGGCTATGCCATGATCTGCTGCTTGTTGGAGCAATATTCTGACAAACTTGTCTGGCTTCCAGGCCCAACATCATGAGTTCTCTGTGGTGCTGACTGCTTCCCATTTCTGGGAAACCTCTTATGCCCCAAGCCCAGTAAAGACCAAAACCATTGTGGAGCTATAAACCCAGGCCTCATCGGCACCCAATGATACTTAACTTTCACTGCATCAGAGGCAGAGCAGAACAGCATACTTCAAAACTGATAGTCAGGCAGTAGGATAATTTCCTTTATAACTACTGTCTTTCAAGCATCTGTTTGGAACAGCAATGCATGTTCTTGTGCTTCTGATTTTTAGTTGTCAGGAGCTCAGGAAGTTCTGAGCAGCTTACTTTAATGTGTGCCAGCAGTTGTGATCAATGTTAATTTGGTTGCTGTGTTAAGACATGGTCTTTTTCCCTAACCACTCAGAAGTACAATCTAAAATCCTAAATTAATAAATAACTACACATGCCTAAACAAGTATAAAAAATTGTTTGTATATTTGTTATTTGTTTTTCGGCACCAGGCTAAGACCTTTTTATTTAAAACTTATTTTAAGTGTTAATTTCTTGGTTATTTGTAAGATTTTAAATTTTTTTTTAAGCCAAGATGCACCGGGTTTTAAGATTTTTTTGTATAGTTTTGTTCCTGTTGTAAGCTGCCCTGAGGCTTTGTTGCAATGGGGGTGGCATAAAAATGTTTTAAATAAATAAATAAATATTGGAGCCAAACTGGGCCTTTTGAGTGTGGTACGGTCTGTACCTATTGAACAACTGTGTGCCCAAATGTTTAATAATCTATTTCCCCTTCCTATTTATTTTTATTTAATTTTTATACTGCCCAACAGTCAAAGCTCGCTTCTACAGCTGACTCCCCAAAGAATGTGTATTCTCTGTGCTCTTATCTGCAATTAATGATGCTAAAAAGCCTATTTCTTCCTGGACAAAACCTTACCCAACAGGAATATTTTACGATGACAACATATTACCAGCAAAATACTATGTTAATTGTTCTGACATCACAACAGCTCCTTGGCAACCATTATGCTCTCAGTAATGCATGCTTTGCATGCAGTTAACACATGATATATTAATGTAATCCTGCTGTTGCCTCCTTTGAAAGCTTCAGAAACTTGCTGCTGGTGTTAGTATGGCATCATATGTATGTACAGATAAAATTTCTGTGAACTGACTCTAGTAGGGGCATTCAAACAGTGAGAAGACATTGCAATGCTCAGTCTATTAATTTATTAATTTTCTGTGAAGTGTGCTAATGTCTTAAATAACAATTTTGGAAGGACCTTCTGAGCATTGCCTGTTCAGATGCTGTTGTAACCAGCATTTGCAAGTGAAAGAGAGGAAGAATAAAGAAACAGATGCATTGTATTTTGGTATGTGCTCTGGGCACATTTATTTAAAGCAGATCTAGAGAGATTGGGGAAGATGCCGGCTGCTATTTTTACAGGTGACTATCCTGTAATATTATCAGGAGACACATCCAGCCCTTGTCAGGTGGCTTCGGACCACTCACCACCCTGCAGGTTGATACCATCTTGATATAGGGAGAGCTTCCCATGGCATTACCCTCCCACCCCAGAGCTGCTGTGGGTGGGATGAGTCAGACTCAAAGGAGACCCATCTCTCCACCCTGGGATTCAAAACCCTGGGCATGAAACTTCCGGATTTGCCCATCACTGTAAGGGTACCCATGGATGCTCACCCACCCTAACCTCAACTGAATAATGCCCACACCTATCCTGTACACTACAGACTGTTCTCTTCTGCAGCCATATCAAGTTTCCTGCCAAAAAAATCCTGCTCATCCCCTGAACAGGTAACCAGACACAGACACACTGCATAAAGGGATAGAGGAAGAAAGCCTGAAAATCCAGAGAGAGTGAGCGTGGAGATCCACACACTAATATTACCCAATAAGACCTACCCATGTCCTGATAGAACATGCATATATTAAGCGCAACGCATTGACCCATCTGTCTCTTTCCCCACCCATCCCATCCAACAGACAAGCTGAGTACCTGTAGAGATATAACTCAGCCTACTTCTGCACCACATTTTAAATAGTGCCTGATGACCTGGTAGGAATCCACAGTGTTTTAGAGTACAATCCCTTAAAGCTATTCATCTCAATGTAAGGAAAAATGCATAGTGTGTGTATCCAACTGGATGTGGCCCAACAGTTGTGCCTGTTGCCTCTTCATCTCCATGTCTTGGGGTCAAAGTCTGAAGTAGGGAGCATTTATGGATGCACATAGGTTCCCCACATACTTTGGAATGCTGTGTATGTACAATTCTAAATCACACAACTGATTGCACAGAGTAGGCAACATATTCCAGACCTTCAGCCACAAAGCAAGGACAGCAGACAGTGATGCCTGGACCAGTAAGGGACACAAATGCAGGATACAGTCAGTTGACATGTCCTAGTTTGCCGAATGTCATATGCAGCTTAAAGGAACTGCCCTTACTGAAGTACCCATGAGGCACAAGAAGATGTGTGTGTGTGTACTTGCATCCATGTGAACTGATTGATACCATAATCCCTCTCATATCTCTGACTGCTTGGGATTGGGGTTGGCCCTAGAAATGCCTGAGCATTTTGGAGTTTTTGCTTGCAAAACATGCAAGCATGCCCTGTCCAAAGCCCCAAATGTGATCTGAGCATGTGCCCACCCAAAATGTTCATGAACTGCTGAACATGCACTTATGTCCTCAATTTACACAAATTTCCCCTGCAGACTGAAAACCTTTCTATAGCCTAGGGAGCAAATTTAGGGAACAGTGCACACATGGGGAAAACTCCATAAATCTGATGTTTGGTTGCAGCATGGGTTGTACAATTTTCCCATTTCCACAGAGAAAGCAGCAATCACACAAATGAAGATGAATGAGGCATGAGACAAGCAGCCAAACAACATTTGTAGAATCCTAGTGATCCTGAACATTAATCATTCACCCATCCCTAATTGGCAGCAGATTCTTCATCTTGGAAGAAAGGAATGTCGTGGGCCATTCTAACATTAGTCCCCAAAGTGATACCACTTTATGGCATTCAAGAGAAGCAACAGAGACAACATGAACTATGGGTGTGGGAATATTCTAAGACTCTTAATAGATTGACTCTATTTTTCTTGAAAGTTTTATCCCCATACCAATTTATTAAAAAAAAAGAACAGAAAAAAAAACCCTGGAGCCTATCCAGTAGCTCGGACAGTTCGCCATACTTGTGCTCAGTCATTGTTGCATCCTGCTAGCCATTTCCAAACCTTTTGATTAAGACTGTTTAAAAACAAAACATGAATCCATGTCACACGTCCTGCACTTGAAGGGGTACTCAAATGAAATCTGCACTAAAATTCATATATTTTTGAGTCTACAATGCAATTTGCAAATCAAAGAAAAGTTCATTGAAATGCATATATTTGAAAAAAAAATGCACAAGAGTTGCATGTTTCTGGAGAATGAGCATAAGCACACCTTCATGAGAAAAAAATGTTTACATTTTGCACTAATTTTCATGCCAGCAACCACCTCCCATCAACCTCTCAATCTAATATGGCTTCGGCGAATGGGGCGGCATAAAAATGTTTTAATAAATAAATAAAAAAAAATAAAAAATATGGATATGGGTTAGATGAGCTTCAATGTGGAAGTAAATCTTTGCTGGTTCCCTAGCTGAGTGTGGTCCTTATGGCATTTTCAGTGCCAAGTAGAACAATCTTCTGATTTGCCTATGTCTTTTCATTAAATCGGATAACGGTTACTTTTATATGCATTGACCCTGTGAGGCAGATCAGGCTGAAAGTTCCTGAGTGGCCCAAAGTCACCCAGTGAGTGTTCTTGCCAAGCAGAAACTAAAATCCAGATCTCCGAGTCCTGATCAAACCCTGAATCCATTATACCACTTGCGAAAGGAAGGTAGGCTACAAGTGCTGGCCGGGAGTACTGTATGATTATGCTGTGGCACTTTCATTTTAGCCATTTAGGATTGTGGGCTGATGTTTCAAAAGTAATTCACTGGAAGAATTTCCAAGCCCTAGCCAAGGTTGTGTATTTGTAGTTCTAGCTGATAGCTTGTGTCAGGCAGCAAGGTCAATCTGACACTATGCTTTGTCATGGTGACATCGCTTGTCTGCCATATGAAATGTGTACAATGCACTAGGGCTTTGGAGACTTAAAATAGATTCTTCGTGTTTCATACTCTCTGTTGGAGCAATGAGATCTCTGCAAGGTATTTGTTAAGATTTCTCTCTAGTTTTCTGTAAATTAGGGGTACCTTGAACCAGACTAAATAGCCGTATTACCTATCTACCAAATTGTGGAGAATCCTGCATTAGAATATGCACTTTGCAGGGCTTATATTGAAGTCTTACTGGGAAATATAAAGTGACCCATATTTATACAGCTTGTTATCACAAGATCTTTAGTTATTTCTAGAGATCAAAATAGCTTGAGAACTAAAAGCTGACTGCTAAAGAAAAGACAGTAGATTAAATAAACATAAACATTTGTTTGTTCAGGAATAACAGTTTGGAAATACTCCTACTTAACCATGAATTGCAAATCTTTTGTTCACAATCAATGAGCTTCCATTTAAGACTTTCTGAATCTGAGGAAGTGGACTCAAAGCACAAGTTGGTGTAATAATGGTGTAATAATAAGGGTGTTAATTTTTAAGTTCTGTTCAGTACAGTACTCCCTATCTGGGGATCATCTCCAAAGGCAGTTCGGAAACTACGCTTGTACAAAATATGGTATCCAAATTGGTAATGAGAACCTGGATGCTTCAGCATAAAACTGGTTTTGGCCTGCTTGAACTGGCTGGGTGTACATTTCTTAGTCCAATTGGTTGTAACTGTTGTGGTACCCTGAGTATTTTCCCACATGCTTTCAACTATTCCCATTCAATCTGATAGAAAACAAATTGTGTTTTTAAAATGAATTCAGTAATAAAGGACATTTGAGAAAAGTCTTATGGGTCATATCTGACTTTCATGTATTTATATTATACAGCAGATTACGAACAAGTCTTCTACTTTTTATTAGATAATCACCTCTCTTGCAGCCTGGGGCTTCTTCTACCTTTAAAGTCCAGCAGAGAGAGCTTCAGGTGATTTCTCCCATAGGACTTTTTCAGATCAGAAAATGCAGGCAGTCTCAGATGCTGCAGAACAATGACAAAATATATAGCAGAAAGAAAACACACACAAAGCAGCTGCCTTGGCCTCTTCACCATGCTTAGGAAAGACACCAAATATTGCAAAAATAAATTATACTCTTGATGCAAAATGTGTATATCAGTGTATGCTCGACTTGTACTACTGTTCTGTAGACCAGGAGTTGTAGCTCTAGTGAATTGTTGGTCTTCAGTTGGGGACGGAAGGGCAGAGGTAGTATCTTATTGGGCATTTACCAGATAGCAGCAACTCCAAGAGGGAGAGCCTTCCGTGGCTTTCCCGTGTCCCACACTTCCACCACCACCACAGCATAGCTTCTTTGGCACTGTCCAGTGAACTGGGCAAATGCAATGCTAGGTCCCCTCTCCTTTGTCCCGTCCCCTTTGAAATAACGCGTACCTATTCTTTGGCCCTGAGAAGGAACAATTCATTGAGAAGGAAGGAACAAACTCATTCTTTTTCCTGAAAAGGAGCAAAAATAAACAAACAACTGATGGTAAAAGGAGAAGGGGATGGCAGACGATGAGGTGACTAGTTGGAGTCACTGGGCAGTGGGTGTGAACTTGGGTGGACTCCGAGGGATGGTGGGGGAGCCTGGAGGAATGTTGTTTATGGGATCATGATTGGTCGGGCATGACTTTGCAACTAATAACAATGAATCCTACAGCCCCAGTGCCTCAAGGAAGATGAGGTGAGATATGTGATTATTCAGAAAGGATATCATATTCTCTACCATGGCCTGACCCAGAACTGATGCATAGTAATTTCTCTCCCCATCCCTTCCTCATTTCCTATGATTTTTCATGAGGAGGCAGGAGGGGCTGGAGAGAGAGGGAGAGAGAGAATTAGAGATCAGAATTTGAGATTTTGGAGCTACAGGTTCTAGTTTCCAGTTAGCCATGGAGCTCACCGGGTATCCAGGGGCCAGTCATAGACCCTCAGCTAACCTATATCACAAGGTGGTTGTTGTGAGAATAAAATTGTGAGGTGGAAGAGAATTGTGTAAGCCACCTTCAGTTCTTTGGAAAGGAAAAATGTGAACAATAAATAAATAATCTCTGTTCTTTCACATCTTCACACAGATGGGTTAAACCTTTGTAAGGGCCATTTCCCTGCACACATCACATTCTTAACTCTTCTTGTGTCTCCCACAATTGTATTGGTGTGTGACAAAAGATCAGTCTTCCAACCCAATGAAAACTGTGCCATATTTGGGCATGTGCCCCAACAGCAGCAGACAGGTTGCATTAATACTGACAGAGCTCCTGATTAATATTATTTGATTAATGGAAGAGAGTCTAGTGGAAATCCATCCTGCAATCCACCTGTATTCTAATCCTTTTTCTACAGCACCAGGTTCTCATTTTGTTTCAAATGACAGCTGAATGTATCAATTTTTCCCAAAATTTCTTTCTCTGCCCTCTTTCCACTTACATTGCAGATTTTTTTGACTTCTAAATTCACTTCCACAGCTTATTGTGAACAAGCTGACAAGAAAATTACACAAAGTACTTCCTTTGCAAAGCTTATTGCTGAATTGTAATTGGCAAAAATGCCATTTTGATCCAGTTCAAGAGCTGCTGATTGATATTCAATAAGCAGTTAATGAATGTCCTGGTTTTGGAGAAACTAGGGAGAAAAGTGAACAAACCAAAATGAAGTCAGAAGCCTTGCTGTTAGTTATAAAATTAACCATTTATCTTCTTTCCCTTTCATACCAATTTGAATCATTGGAATAGTCACTAGCTCTACTGGCACTCTTCATTTTGAAAGACCATTCTTCTTTCCCCATCAAATATTCTGTAACACACCAGAGGTTTAGATATTCTAGTTGGATCTATACTAAGTTAGGTGAAATTGTCCCCATATAATAACATGTAAGTTAAATTATGACTAAGTTCCATTAATATAACCAGGGTTTCATCCTAGAACATTAGTTTCTACAATTCTGTATTATCTAAGACTTCACTCCATTCTGTCTGGATCTCATTCTTACCTTTCAAAAGACCAGCAAGCTCATTGATTCAGTAAGAAGAGGCAATCAGCAGCACCTTATTTAGCACTGCTTCTAGCAGAAATCACACTGTGTTAGCCTGAATCTCACAGGTAGGTAAGATATGCAAATACAAAATGGTGCTCCACAGTGACTACAGAGTGCTAAAGTAGACATATTTATCTTATTTGCAAAGAGTCAAATTAAGGGATTTTTAAAAATCCATTTTTTCCCCAGTGAAGCCTATGGGACTGAAAGTGCCCCCGCCACACAAACACACACAATATACCATGAAAACAGCAACAACAGTGAACTTTCTAAGAACTTTCTAAGAAGCAGCATAAAATAAAACTTACAACAGACAGCTGTAGCTGCAATCTAGCCTCAATACTTGGGATTGGTAAGAATATTCAGCCTCAAGGAACAGATGCTTGAGTTTCTTCATACCAGGGTATTTAATTCACTATGCATTTTACTATGTGGAGAGACAGAACCATTTATTATTATGCCAACTAGCTTTAAGACATCCCAAACTCAATATTTCTATCATGATCATGACCAGCTATGCACATTTACACTCATTTCCAATATGCAGGATTAATTAGGCCTTTAAGTCTCAGGAAATCAAATTAACAAAAATTCTGCTATAAAGAAAATAGAGATAATTTGAGAAAAACAAAACCGCCATTGAATTCTACCAGTGACCTCAGCCTGTCCCAGTGCATAGTACTGATGTTTGCACTCACACAAAAATGGAATCATGTTGTTCTGCATTTTATCAGAATGTGAATTTTTACTCAAGATAGTTTTGGCAAGTTCCATAACAGGCTCTCTTGATTTTATTATTCATTAATGCAATTTATTTTAATGTGTTCTTTTACATCCCTGAATATAATATGCAACCACATGCCCTGTTTGGCAGTACTGCAACATTTTAGAGACAAGAAGTGTTCATCAAAGTCCAGAAGGAATGTCTTATATCTGACATGTTAATGCCTGTTGTAGAACAGCTTTTTCTCCAGCAAGACTATTCCAAAGCATATCATTATTAGAATTAGCATTAACTTAGCATTTATGTAGCATTTAGTATATGCATTATCTTATCAACTTGAAGATGGACCTGCAAATTCGGTCAATATGAGTGATGCTGCTGCTATCTGAGATAACCCGTTTCAATGGATCCATTTATTCAACTGATAAGGCTTGACTGTAGTGCTTAGGCTGATCCAAAATCCCCTCCAGCCAAAAGGCATTTGCCATGACAGTTGTAAATGGAAAACATGAAAGTAAGTTTACAGGATTATATTCCAGTAGGAGAAATTTCATGGATTTCTTGGTAAGGACCTACAGGTGTGAAGGCTTCTGGGAAAGTAGCATTCTTGGGGAACATTTTTATCCCATGAAAAATACCCCTCAAATGTTAAATCATGCTATAGTGTTGCTCCCATGGAAATTATGGAGTGAAATGGTGGCTACAAGAGCACTTGTAGGAGTCAGCCACTACCTGTAGGAGCATCAAGGCCATTTTAGCAGTGAGGGAGGTAACAAGATTCATTACCATTTTTCTTCGTAACCCATCCCACCTTCTGAAACTCATGTTCCCACATCTCAAAATTTACAAGGGAGGATCACCCCCCATTTCGCCCCTCCAATACAGCTATTTCCACAAAAAAGTGAACTCAAAACTTCTTTTCAGTTTTAATATTCTTGCAAGCCTACCTGTTTGGTGAGTATCCTGCCTGTATTGGTCAATCATTTTTCTTTCCTGATTCATTTTTTTCAAAGTGCATCTGTTTGATCCCTACCAACCCGAACTCCTGTCCCATACATAGACATGACTTTTCTTGCTCTCCATCTTTTGTCAGACAGGGTAGTTGAATTTACAGGAGGCTCTTAGCTGGTGTTGTGAGATAAATCCAGGAAATGTGAATGCAAACTATTGTCCTAGAGAGCAATGCAATAGCACGTACTGTACCTGGGTGCTCTGGTCTGACATGTGAAGTAGAACCTTGTTGTAAGCCGCCCCGAGGCTTCGGCGAATGAGGCGGCATAAAAATGTTTTAATAAAATAAATAAATAAATAAATAAATAAATAAATAAATAAATAAATAAATAAAAAACCTCCCAGAGAGAAAGGAAGCTTGTTGCAAACATGAAAGTTTGACACTAGGTAGCCAAGCCAAATGGAATTTACTAGATTATATTTTATCATCCCCATCTTCCCAATTGGAGATGGAGCACCTCAAGGTTACTTTAAGTCAGTCTTTTTTTACAGAACATTCCTAAACCTGGAAATTCCTTATCCACAAGTAAGGGTTCAATCCCACCTACCCCATGTCAGATGCTTGG
This sequence comes from Varanus komodoensis, assembly GCF_004798865.1. Taxonomy (NCBI): domain Eukaryota; kingdom Metazoa; phylum Chordata; class Lepidosauria; order Squamata; family Varanidae; genus Varanus; species Varanus komodoensis. The sequence goes on from NW_025335349.1 coordinate 19,916,295, forward strand.
CAGCACCTGAATATGGGCGCTTATGAGCATCCGAGGACAGGAACAGTGCAAGAGACCTGCAGTGTCCATTGCTGTCATTTTTATGCCCTGCATTTCTAGTCATCTAGATTTAAAGTCACGGGGAAAGAATGTTGCCACGACAGCTGGAATTGGCATGAATCTGCAGCCACAACCTCCTCCCTGCTCCCAGAATGCCCCACCTTCAAGGCCCAGTTGTGACAGACATGAGGGGGCAGAGTAGTGCAGGGCAGGGTGTGGTGCACTGGGGTGGTGACTTGGCCTTCGGGTTCAAAGGATCTCGGAGCTAAGACTCCAAAGAATCCTATGGGCAATCAGATGATCTCAGGAGGCCATAGAATTGTACTGCAAATATATATAAAAATAACATAAATGTGATGCTAAGATGTAAGTGAAAGATAATAGAGCAAATTGACCCTCTTCTGTGGTCCATAATCTATTAAACTATTGTTTTTTATGCTGAAAACACAATTTGATAGTGGGAAGAAGCCTGAGCTCAGATGTGTTTATCCTCTTTAAAACCCTGGCAAAAATAACATGGTACAATCTAATAATAATACCCATGCAAAGACATAAGAATTTATTTAAACACCCTTCTCACTCATCTTTATCAAATTTTCAATAGACTATCTAAGCATCAGCAAAGACCTTCTCCCTTACAGTCTTCCCCAAAATGAATACACAGACCACAGAAAGGAGGAGGAGTCAAGCAGACAACATTAGTTGTTCTTTGTCTGTAGGGTAGCGATTCTGAGAGGCCATACAGGTGGCTTCCATAGTGTGGGCTTTTTCGTTCTTCATGGCCACGGTGATCTCGCCTTTCATAAGGGGCAGTGTGTGGCCAGCAAGCCACACCATCCTTCATCTTTCTTTCCCTGCTTTCAGGTCTGTCCTTCCTCAGTGTTCTCAGCTGATGGTGCCCTTGTTCAACTTGGCCATGACCCACTTAAACCCACAAGAGCTGCCTCACAGCACACCTTGCCCCTCACTGCTCCATTCCTATTTCCTTTCCCAACTTAGGGCTGTCCTATTGAAATTAGTTTATGTGGTTTTTCCTGAAAATATAGTCATATCACTTCTTACCTATGTTAATTAATCTGATATGGTTTAATTACAGAATTTATTGTCTCTAGTTTCAGAATCCTAAGCAGGTCAAATTTAGCTTGTTTTCAGGCTAATCTGTGCCTTGACTTGCTAATGGCTAATTTGTTTTTGTTGTTGTTTTCTTAAAATAGATAAGGTACAGAAAGGAAAAGGGTATAAGAAAAAAAGTGAAATAAAATTGCCAAGGGATTTTAAACCAATATAACCAATAAATTCATAACCTGCAAATTTCCAAAGAGACCAAATATTTCTATATTTTTGTCAATCAAAGACCTAGTTGAAGCTTGAAAAAAGAATGACTATAGTTCCGGATGACATGAGTGGAGCCAGCTGGAGCCAGGAGTCAGACTAGATGGCCTGGAGATCCCATCTGACTTGTTCACTTTATTTCTATGTTTCTATAGTTCTTTACACCAACATGTTTTCCAGTCACATCGAATCAATTATAAATCAGCAACAACATTATAACGAGCTTGTACATCATATTAATTATTCTGGATATAATAGATTTTCCATTTATCATTAAATTCTTCAATTGGTCTTCTGTTTACATAATTAGTTAATTTCGCCATCACTGCATACTCTGCCAACTTACTCTTCCAGTCTTCAATTGTTGGAAATTCTGGTGTTTTCTATTTAGAAGCAATTGTAATTCTTGTTGCAGTTGTCATATATTTGAACAAATCTGACATTTTCTTTGAAAGAGTCTCTGGCATTATGTTCAAAAGCATAATCTTAGGGCTCATAGGAAACTTAGTTTTAAAGGTCATTTGCTGTAAAAGATTTATTTATTCATTTATTTATTGCAATAGTGCAAGAGCATGCTGGGAACTGGAAGGGCCACGTAATCTACAAGATATAGTTTACCTAGCCCTGATCTAAAGTGAAAAATACTATTCTTGCATCTGTTCATTCTCTTTGATTGCTATTGTTGGGTGCATTCCTTGCCTTTGTACCCAAACAGTATCATTAGGTGATGTCTTCAATTTGTAGTGTATGTAACTTGTACATTATAATTTCTTACCCTTTTTATTTATAAGGCATCTGTGGTCACAAATTGTCCACAAATTGTAATCTGTATGACTGCAGAACTAAAGTCAGTAGACTGGAGCCTGATCTTGAAACATTTTGGCAGGAAAAATATCAGTCGAGTGGAACAATGCCTTCATTCAAGATCACAGGTCAAATTCGTAAGAAGAAAAAACAAATGAATCTTTAGATCAAAAGATGCAATATCAGTTGCTGGTTTACAGTGCAATCCTGGGGGTGTTTGCTTGGAAAATAATGGTGTTGTAAACCATCCCAAGACATCTGTAATGAGACGGTATAGAAAAGTTTTAAATAAAAAATAAAATAAAATGTTCCTCCTATTTTCAGTGGGGCTTATGCCCTCTAGTCAACTAGTCAACTATCAAAGGATATTTCTGATGGGCTGCATGATGTTATAGAAATAGGTGGGAATTTACTGCTGCACATGAATCACGGATCCTTTGATGCACCTGTGGAAACGCCATGGATGTCGATGTACCACCATCAGTGTTGCCACTGTGATAAAGTTCAAAGCAGGATGCTCCATGAATGTGGGATGGGTTGGATGCAGCCCTAAACTGGCAGGATCCAAGGTGCCCTCTGTCCCTTGTTACTCTCTCCCTGTAACTTCTTCCCAGGTCTATCTACAGAGTGAGGTGGTTGCTTCATACAGCAAATGTTGGGTAGCAGAGAAGGAAAGATGTGTGTTCTGTATGGCCACCCTGTACAATGAAGTGGTGGACACTATCTCATTGTCACTGTTGAAGAATACCCAGCTGCCATTCCAGTCAGCTTTTGCGCATAGGAATGTTCTCATGTACCTTCCTTGAGCAACAAAATGTGCTGGGCAGCACTAAGAGCTACTCCCTGAAAAGGATCTAGGACCACTATGCCTTGGAACTGGCCCAGTGGATTTCCCTGCCACTGCTGTAAATGCGAATGAAATGTGCAAAACATTCAGGCAGGGAATAACACAAATGAAGCATCCTCCAGCTCCTGTCCTGACTACAATGAACATAACAACTGATATTAGTACTGTAAAGCAGTAGTTTTCAACCGCAAGTCTGTGGGTCAGTGCTGGTCTGCGGGAGGTTTTTTCCCAGTCCAAAGCATCCTATTGTCCTGCAATGCTTTAAGCAGGCCATAAAGAACAATAGGAGGCATACAACCAGGCAGAATTCCTTTCCAACTTTTGTATTCTTTTTCGTAAGCAGTGGGTCCCACCAATTCTGTTTGCACAAGGGAGATTTAGCACTTTCTCGGAAAGCCCTGAAATGAGAAAAATGGGTGTTTCTGCACGGATGCAAGATTTGATCGATTTGATTTTTTTTTTTTATTTGAGTTTTATCAGCCTGCCTTCTTCAGGAGCTAGTTTTTTCTGCAAATTTCAGTCTTTACCAGAAGTGCTGAAGTGCCATTGCACAATGGAATTGGCAATATGGCAGAAAACTGATGGAGACACTAGTCTGCTCTAAGATTATTTAAACTCCAGAACAGAGGAGATAAATAAAAACTATTATAGAAACAGTATAAAAGGGAACCGTAAGTGAAGGCAATAAAAACTTCAGAGAGAAGATCATTACTATTTTTGCTTAATGTTTTGATTTCAACAGAAGACATCCAAGATGACAGTCAGTGTTTTGTTCTATTCAAATTAGATATGCAGAACAAGTGAGAAAGCAAAATTTTGCATCAGAACTGATAACGTTTGTGCATTAATTTGCCCAGCTGCTCCTCCATCGCAAATGCTCAGACAAAATTAGCAGTGCACATTTTTCAGCTATAATTTTATCACATCCTCACAAATGCCTCTGTTTATTTTAAGAACTAATTTTATTATACTGTAAAAAGGAGTGGGGAGAAGGAGAGACATGGTTGCAGTATTCCAGACAGGTCTCTTTCTGTATATTGATAAATCTAAAATTGACCTATTGGGCCAAATATCGAATTAAGGAAAAACAAACAATCCTGCTGCCCTTTGCAATGTGGAAAGTAGAACCAAGAGAAAAAGTAGATTATTTCTGTCAAGCTTTACAGAAGTGGGGGAAAGATGTTTATCCATTATTCATGAAAACAATGGAGAGTAGTATTAGATTATTGCAATGTATTCTACATGGGATTTCTCTTGGAGACTTGAAAACTCATGACCAATGCAAATTCAGTGGCTGAATTGCTTTTTGGTGAGCACTCTGTTGACCATATTATTCCAGTATCAACTGCATGGACTGCCAGACACAGTTCAAGATGCTGGAGCATACATATAAAGTCCTTCCATGACATGGGGCTAGGCCATTGAAGGCTTACTTCCCTGCCTACAAATCTCCATTGCTTAAGGTTTTCTTTGACTGTCCTGTATATCTTCCCACCAAAAGAGGCTGGACAGGCTATATAGCCTTTCTGTGGCATTATCCCATCTGTGGAACTCTACCCCAAAGAAAACTGGGATGGTCTCACCTTTATTTTGTTTTAAGCATGGCTGTTAAAACATTTAACATTAAACATTGTTCCATTCTCACCTACTTTTAATTCTACTGTTGGTGAAGTTTAAAAGTTTCAGCTTTAATTTTAAATGTTTTTACATTGTTGAAAGGTATACTGATTTACTAGAGCTATAAGTTTTTGGATTCACCATATTGCCCTACCAAATATTCAAGAACAGAGAGAGAGAGGGCCTTCTCATTGGCCCTGCTTATGGGACAGTTAGATATGTGACTACAAAAGAAAGAACTTCTTCTCCCCAAATAAATTTCCATTGTTGGGAAAGTCCAAATAAATCCTCAAATAGAACAATATGCTTTTGTGTGTCATTTAGTATAAAATCTGGCAACAGAGCCCTTAGTCCATCTCCCCATCCACAGGGTTTTTCCTTTCTCATTCTTTCTCCAGGAAAAAAGGAAAAACAGCACCAAGCTATGCTAGTGATCCACTCACTTTCAGATAGGGCAAGCTCCTAGCTTGAAACAATGGTGCAGCTGTGCTTCCTTTGCAATGTAAAAATACCTAGCCAGCTCATGCTTTGTCTTAAGGAATTCTGTATCTCTGATTGAATAAACCAAAAAATTTTAAACCTGTTAGATTTCTGCAATTCCTGATTGTTATATATTACTAAAGCCTTTGATGGGTTGTGATGTTTTTCCCAATGTGTATAATGATTTCTCAACGTATCTGTATTATTCCCATTGTCCTCACCTTCTCACCTATTCAGAATCTCATAACTGGCCTGAAACTGTGTACATGGCCCACAACTTATAAAAAAAACTCCTTCTATGTTCTAGAAGCTCGTGGTCAGTTTGGTATAGTGGCTACTGAGAGCGCTGTTGTTTTTTCTGTCGGAGAGGGGTACCTGGGTGTTCCACCAATAAACTACTGAGGCTGAGAATAGTGTCGTTCTGTGAATCTGAATTCTGCTAATCAAGATTTCCTGACACCATGTCACTTCTTTTCAGGCTTTTAGGAAGGCCCTGAAAATTCAATATTTCACCCTGCCCTTTCCCAGATTATATTTTAGAGGATTGGGTACAACTACAGTTGTATGTGGTAGGGCTTGTTTTTACACTAGGATTTGGTTTTTAAGATTTTTACTTCTATTTCTGTTTTTACTGTTTATATTGTTTTTATTACATGAGTGTTACTATTGTGTTGGGTTTTCATTTCTTTTTAGTACCTTATCATGTTTTATTTGGTGAGTGTTATCATTGTATGATGCCTTGGGAGCACTGAAAGGTGGCCTGGAAATATTTTACATTCGTAAATAAATAAAAGGATAATTGTGCTGAAGTGCAAGCAGATAAGAGAGACTATGGCCATGACCAATTAATAAAAAGGTGAACAAGAGTAATACTTTAGGTAATATTGTGGTGGCCCAAGGAAACACTAATTTTGGCTCCCAAAACTAAGTCAGCAAACATTCCATTCAGTCCTTGTTCAAACTCCTAGATAAATACACAGTCCTGTACCTGAACTGGCAGATTAAACCAAACTCAAAGGAAACTTTTTCAGGAAGGCTGACAGTGTTAACCTACATTGTACTTTATAACAGAAATTTTGCTGACAGACGTCTTCAGGGTTCTTCTTTTTTTGTTTTTCTTTTTTTAAATGCTACAAGGTAGAACCATTCTGGGATTCAATCCAAAAGGCATTAAGAGGAGCTTTGAAGCTTGGAGAGAGGGAGATGAATTCCATTTTGCCTCTCATTCAGACAGTCTCCATAACAAAGAGAAGAAATTAAACATTTCCTTGGAGTGTTTTTGTCTAGCTTAACCCCATTACAAAGTCAACAGCTTGGCTGTGCTGCTATTCATCCAGACCATTTATGCAGTAATGGCACTATGCTATGCAAAAATAATAGTCCTCTAGTATGTTTTTCCTAAGCTGATATTTTGACTGGATGCACAACCTCCCCTCACCCTATCCATTAAGGTTTTAAGAATCTTTCAAAGCCTATATAACCCGGGGGCAGGACATTTCAGCAAACATTTTCTCCAATATTTGTGGCCTTCTGAGTTGATATCTAAAGGTGATACTCAGCCATGGTTACCAGTACTCATATGGAAAGCAGGAATGGTTAGGCACCGGCCAAGGCCCCACAACTCAGTAGGGTACCACTGACAAGACCCTCCTGAATTTTCCCCTGTTCTTCATCATTGCAATCTCCTTGTTCTCCCACCACCAGTTTCTGAGGTGAGACCAATCATGCTTAATTACTACTAATAATTGATTAGTTAATTGCTGTTCTTCGCCACTGCAAATCTCCTTGTTCTCCTGCAACCTATTTCTGAGATCAAACTAATAATGCTTAATTGCTACTTGTAATAAGTATCATAATAATAAACTCTCCCATAGGAAATGCATCAGAGGAATGCTGTTGCCCCACCACCACCTTCACCAAGTAGTTGAATTCTTCCTATGTTAGGAATTCAATAAAACCTGTAGGTTTTATGCAAAGTTACTCCTATGTTGAATAGTGCCACTAAGTTAAACTAAGTTAGTTAAATTTCAAATCATCCATTAGTTTGGAATATGTGGATCAGGTCAGTTCACATTAGAATTCACAAACATCAAATTCCTCAAGCTTCCCCTAACTGCAGATAAGCAATCTTGATTCAATTGTATATATTATTATTGCATCAATATTTTTGTGCATGATGTTGTATTGCATATTGGTAAAGCATTGTGCGTGTAGCGGGGGGGTGGGGGGATGGGGTAGGGGGTGGAACCAGCCATGAAACAATATTATTATTATTATTATTAGAACATTTCTATGCCGCCCCTTGCCGAAGCCTCGGGGCGGCTTACAAACACAATAAAATACAAAAATAACAGCATAAAATTAAAATTAACAATATAAAATAAATAAAAATATAAAATATAACATAGTCACATCCATTATCCTATTCATGTCATTCATCACTAAAAAAAGTACTCATGAATAGTGGTAGGACACAGTATAGGAAAAATTTTGATTCTTCCAAATAATCAACAAAAGAAGATAAGTGGAGACATGAAAGGTCATACCATACTTTTACAATGTTATGCTTTGCTGTAAACTGCCCAGAGAACTTTGACCACAGGCAATATAGATATAAAACAATAAACAAACAAACAAGCCCAAAGGGTTATTTATTCCCATTAGGATTTCACGGGTTCCATTGTGATGCAAACATACCTAGTTGCCATGTCCCAAAACCAAAGAGCAGAACATGGTCACACTCTAAAATGGACACTTTCCCAGTGAATTCAAGTTTATACACTGCATTGTGTACAAAATGCACATAATAAAGAAAAGTGCTCACAAAATAATTTTAGTCTATTGGAAAATATATGTACAGTTTAAAAATGTAAGTATTTGGGAGACCACCTACAGATATGCATACGTGAAAAACTCACACAAAATACGCTCCATACACAGGTCAATTTTCTCTCCCTCTCCCTCCCCCTCCCTTTACACAGTGCACAAATTGATTCACAAATGGGACAGTGCAACAAACTGCTCAGAAATGAAGCAGACAGATTCAGCCTTTTCTATTCTAACACTCTGTTCCCATGATGACATTGTCACACTCATACCCTTTTAAACCATCATAAGATTCTCTAGAGTAAGTGATGGTATAGAAATGTCTTATCATGTGTATCTTATGCTCGAATCCTAAGTTACGGTACTTTTCCTATCACATGTGTATAATCAAAGGCCCTAATTCAACAAAAAGTCATATACTATTAGTCTTACTGAAATCAGTGGTTGATTCTGTGGTTTCCTAACTATGCCTCAAATCTGTTCTGGATGCTGAAACCTCCTTTGTATTAGAGAAGATACATATTTGCTCGGAGTACAGTAGGATCCAGCTTCTTTTGATGGTAGCAAATGGAGATTCAGAATACAAAGTGTCAAGTGCCAATAAATACAAGTGAAAGCAGCAACTAACAACAGCCCAAAGCTATGATTTTGTTCTTGGATGTGTCCCAAGATCCATGCTAGACAAGATGTCAGCAATGCCACATTCAACATTGTTATGAGCAGACTTTGCTTTCACACTGTGGAAGAAAAGTTTCACACTGAGTTTCTTTGAAATGTACAAGCTTCCAGTCTTCACAAGTTTTAATAACACTTCCTGTAGCTTTTGTCATTTATCATCTCTTCCTTCACCCTCATGAGGTTTACATGGTCTTCCTCCCTGACCCAGCAACAAAGTCATCAAGCAGACAATTTAACAACTCACTTTTCTTTCCAGCAGTGAGCCTGTCACAACAAAAGGTGGTAACTGGAGGGTGATGGGTGCTGCTTAATCTGAAGACAGCCCACATTTAGTCAAAGCTGTCAACAGCTGTAGCAGGTATAATGTGAGAAGGACTGTATCTCAGAGATGCAGCATGTACTTTGTATGTAGAAGGTCATACATTCAGTTCTTAGTATTCCAAGTAGAGGTGGCCTCAACCTGAACAGTCTCTAGTCTGCAGCACTGCAGAGCAAGGTAAGTCTGACTCTCTGTAAGGGTGCTTTCTGTGTCACTAATATATCATTTCAAAAGCATGAGTATCCAGCATGTAACACAATCATACTCTTTCAATAGAATAAGAAGATAGGTAGCTAGTGCACATTGATGCATTCTCTAATGTAGCCAACAGCCTGTTGAACAGAGTTCACTTTTAGGCCATATATACTAGGTCATTTGTTATTTCAAATACTTGGCTCCCATTGTTGTTTGGTGATGGTGGTACATGAGACTTATTCCACCTTTACTTAGATATAGAAACACCCTTCTCCACCATGAACAACAACCCGATTAATTTCTTCCTGGATTTTGGAGTTTCAATTACCTACCTTGCCCTGTTTCAAAAGTGGATCCAATGCACTGGACATTCTAAATTATTCTATTTTTAAATATTCTGATTTCGCTCAGTTTGTTCAGTCTTTCAGTTTGTTTGTGCCTTCTTACCACCACAGTGTCACTGAACATGTGCAAATTGATAAAACAGTTCAAAAAAGTAACGGTGTGTTAGAAGAAGGCAGCTTAGGTGATAAATGGGCTGAAGCACCTCCCCAGAGAACAATGTATGAGACTTTTTGATTTTCCAAAAAAGTGAGTAAGTGGAAAGGCATGGCATAAGTGCATAAATGCTTGCATGGTATGGAAGGGTAGATGAAAATATCCCTCTCCCCTGATTGAAACCTGGTGTCATCCCATAAACCACCAACTTAAATGGCCTAAAAATGGGATTAGATGTAGCAGCAGAAGAGAAGATGATCAATTTATTTATTTATTTATTTATTAAAACATTTTTATGGCACCCCATTCGCCGAAGCCTCGGGGCGGCTCACATCACTAAGTTAAAATAATTATAATATAAATTAAAAATATAAATATTAAATTAAAAATACAACAATACAGTATAAAATAAGCCACCCTGGCCAGATAATATCCAATAATATTAACAGTTAAAATGCCGCTTGAATAAAAAGGTTGGCTTCCTGTTGTGATTTGGGATGTCTGGGAGCACTGGATTTTCATTGGATTTTCTCAGCTCAGTTCCCAGGATTCCAGCCCACTTTCCTTATGGCCTAAGGCCACTTCATGCCAAGCCAGATGTGGGCATCTGGAAGGAAGTGAGTTCAAGTGGAGTTCTGCTCCTCCACACAAAATTTGGAAGTTTTGCATATTTTGCTAGTATTTCTGAATATTTGTGGACTTGATCTCACATCCTGACCAGGAGGAAGTATGGGAAAGGAGTCCAGCAAGCACAAGAGAGTCAAATTCTGGCCTTTGCTATCCTATTCATAATGACTGCAGCATACCTCCAATATCAGAAGCAGAGTGCTTCTTGATGCCTGTCATTGGTGAACATGAGTGGGAGACACTGTTGCATTTGTCTCCTGTTTCTGAACTTCTTTTAGGCATCTGTCTGGCCACCATGGAAGCAGAATGCTGAAGCAGAAAGGCCTTTCATGTGAGCCAGTAAGGCTTTCTTATGTCCTATTGAAGAGAAAGGGATTTACTTCTGACTGGTCTGGGACTGCATAGCAAATCTCTGTTTGAAACTAGTGTAACAGAAAAGTCCTTAACTTTGCCTGGCTCATGTCCCCAAGCTCCATCCATCCTTGTAAAGTCTGATGCACATCAGAAGTGCTTTCTAAATGATGAATAAGCAAGGCTTTAAAATGCCTTTGTGCCCTTATGAGAGGAAGAAGCACCATAAATACATATTTATCTCCAAAGAAACACCATAAATACATATTAAGATATGAACTGCACTTCTGGAATAAAAGGGAAAATGAGGGGGGTAAGCTGTTTCAGTTTTAAGGTGGCCAAGAGAAAAGAAATGTGAAATTAAGAGTCCTTTGACTGTGCAGTCATTACAAGGAATATCTCTCCCTGTTGTTAAATACTGACTAGCATGCAGTGAGAAAACATTTTGGCAGCAGGAGTTTCCCACTGGTTACTCTTCACCCAATTAGAACCGTTCACAGAAATCTTTATGCATGAGTGAAGCTATAAAAACTATAAAACAGCAGGAGCCAGAGAGAAACATAAACTTTATTTGCCTTTTACTATACTAGTTTGGAGGCATCAGACCAACATGTGGGACCTGTTTTTTTTAATGAGTTTTGTTATCATTAATGGTGTGTGTATGTGTAGTATTATCTATGTGTGTGTTTATTTCTTTTGATATATCTATTGAACAGTGCCACATGAATAGGTATTCTTCAATATATATAGAATGAAGTTTCAAAATGGTAGCCACTTCACTTCATTTCTGGGGACAATCATTGCACAGGCGTGTGCTGAACTCATCCACCTTGGCATATCAGCATCAGATCAGTGTTTTTGATCTGAAAAATAAGGATACTCCTTAAGAAACTCTTGGACTTTTAGGTCAACCACTTCATGGTACTCCCTGAGCTATTTTCCTTATTGTTGTAGTTGGTGGTTTCTTTGGTAGTAATATGTGACATGGAGGTTAAGAAGGCAAACACCACCCTTGGGTGCATAGCCATAAGTGTGGCTTCCAGATTGAGAGGTGTTAATGCTGCTCTATGAGAGTCTGGTGTGTCCATAACTGGAGTAATGTGTCCAATTCTGGGCCATTTAAGAGAGACATAACTAGGTTATAATTAGTTCAGCATAGGGTCAGCATAGGGTCACAAGGATGATAGCTGGACTGGAGTAGGGTGGGGAGATGACATATAAGATGATGAGTTTGAGGAAGCTGGGTCTTTTCAGGCTGGAGAAAAGGAACTCAGAGTGACATATAGTGACACAGGGGTATGTGAAGGTGTGTCACATGGTAAAGTGCCATCACCTGTTCTCCCCTATGATGGAAGAAAGGATGCAGTCCAATGGGGAAAGCTCAAGGAACTGGATTTTGGTTTGGATGTCAGGAAGTACTTTCTGATGGTTAGGACTCCTAGGATATGGCATGGGCTTCCATGGGAGGGGTGTGTCTGGGGGGCAGGGGGAGAATCAGTGAAGGTGTTCAAGGAAAGATTGGATAACCACATATTGGTTATTACATAAGTGGAGCTGGCTACAGCTCGGGGTCAGACTAGATGGCCCAGGAGATCCCTTCTGACTCACTGTGTTTCCATGTTTCTATTATCTATGATCTTTTAAGCACCTGAGTTGTTAGTAAACCCAGTTCTAGAAAGAGAATGAACCTGAGGAAAAACAAATTGCCAAAAATCATGATATGTATGTAATATAGTTACCTTCCCATAACATGAAAAAATAACACCAATGTACAATTAGTATTATAATATGAGGTTTCATCATCTAAAGGATGTCTAGGAATTTTTTAGATCAACAGATAGGTTAGTATATTAGATATATTAGATAGTATATCAGTATAGTACCATATTAAGTATTGTACCATATTAATATTAGCATATGGTATTAGGGCACAATCCCGTGGAGATGCCTGCAAGCCTCTGAATTTTGAAGCTGGCAGGCATCCCATGCAGAAAGGGGGGATCAAGGAGGCAATCTTTACTTCTGTGTTTCACCCATCCTCTAAATAGAGAAAGGGAAGTAAGCTGGAGGAAACAAGACAGAGATAAGATTAGTCACCAGACTAATCTTATCCTGGAGAACTCAGTGTCCTCTCCTTACTGTCCTCTAGAATCACCTCCTCATCTGTCCCTTGAAGGTGCCTTTACAAACTCAGAAATGCAGGTGATGCCACCCTTTGTGTGCCACCTGTGAACTGGGGAGAGAGATCCAAGCACAGATTCCCACCTCTGAAGCTGGAGGACCTTTCTGACATCAGATCAGGAAACTAGAATACTATCTAGTGGCCATAGAATCACTTCATTAGCATACTTGAGCAAAATGATTGCATAGTGACTCTCTAGCACTTATGAGTCCCAGGGTCAAATGTGGAATGTGAAATTAATTCAGCAGTCACTATCTGTCAGGCTACCCTGCTTGATTCTTTTGAGCATAAAATTGAAGATGAGAGGAGATTCAGGTAGGCCACCTTGACCTTCTTAGAAGAGAAAAGTTATAAATAATCAAACTTATGGGCAATCCCATGTAATTGGGATCAAAGGAAATCAGAATGGATTCATAGTGTTACATAGCAACCCAAGTTTGACTGCATGTTGACATTTCTATTATGGCAATTGGGAGTAAGGATAAGTTGACTATATTTAGGAAAGTGCCAAAAGAGCAATGAAAAGTGAAACATTTTGTCAGTACTTCAGAGTTCATACAAAACTTTGAATAGCTTTGGTTAAATCCTAGTTTTATGCTTATGGGAACACATAGAAAAGATGCACTAGGTGTTATTGTTTCTTTCTTTATAAGTGACTCATACCATCTTTTCTGAATTAATCCAAAAAGAATACAATACATTCTTAGTCTGTTACTATGGAACTTTTTGCTACTATGTTTCACTGCTGGTTGAGCTACCTTTCTCACAAAAAGGTGTGCACCAACATAAGATTTGATGTCAACCCAGTTCTGGCACATCATTAAAATGCCCCAAATCTTCTCAGAGAGATTTAGAGGCTGTCCACTTTGACACAGATACTGAACTTGAGTTGAGTTGAGTTGGAAATCCAAGGCTTTGTAGTATCAATTAATTGCTCAACTTACATGCTGGCAAGTAATCTATGGTGACCCAATGAATGAACGCTATCCAAAATGTCCTGTCCTTGAATGCTCAGCTTAGCTCTTGTATACTCAGGAGTGTATGACTATACACTTTATTGAATCAATTCATCTCATATCTGAGCTGCCTGTTCTTCTGCCTTCAAATTCTTCTGGTATTATTGCCTTCTCCAGTGAGCTGACCCTTCTCATGATGTACCCAAAGAAAGAAAGCCCCAGTTTCATCATCTTTAGTCCAGGAAGAGTTCTGGCTTGATTTGATCTTTGCATTGGTCCATGGTATTCACAATGTTCTCCTCCAGCACCATGTTTTGAACACATCAATTTTCTTACTGTCAGGTTTCTTTTTTGTCCAGCTTTCAAACCCATACATAGTAAGAACTGTCGATTTTTCCCTCCCCTCCCCCCTCCCCCTCCCCCTCCCCTCTTCTATAATTGGATGAAATTTATAGGAATAGTTGCCCTTTCTGAAGATATCAAGCCTTCTATGTTTCAGATGAATAGCCACAAAGAGTTTTGTGTGAGGCAGCTTTTGCATTTTGAGAGTAGTTTTAAAAGGGTGTGTTTAGCCCACCAAAGTTGTGGAAAGGCAGTTCTTAAATTTGAGCAGGTGAGTTATTCTCTTCTCCATCCCTCACTTGTGCTTCCTCGGACAATTTGTATGAAAATGGCATATATAATATATAGTCTCACAAAGTTTCAGTAGAATAGGGGAAGAGCACCGCAGTTATTATTATGAAGACTAATATTTATTTATTAGTATAGTGAAGCATGCTAGTATTGGAAGAAGAGCCATTTCACAATCACATTCTTGCTGTATTCCAAGCCCACTGACTAAAAAGCCTCTGGTAATAATGCCTTATGATTATGATATGGACCTGTCAGTCATCCCATGCCCTTTCTTCCCTATCCCATCAGTTACATTAGAGGAAACATACTGTTTTTGGAGACATGCCGTCAGCCTTCACAAAGCCAAAAGGTGGATGAAGTCTCATGCAGGAACCGGCTTTGGTTTCAGTCATTTCAGAGGAAAGCTCACATCTTCCCATGGTCCAAAAAAGCCCAATTCAGCTTGGGCATCAGCTGAAACTGATACACATCCTAACTAAACTTGTAGGGACCTGAAATGCACAGTTCACTGCTTTTAAAATGATGGCTTTTGTATGGTGTTGATGCTCATGTCTAAAGGCTGGCTGATCCATCACTCATTTTGACTGGCAGATTAATCACCACAAGCAGAACATTCAAGTTGTCTGCTCTGAAGCCAAGCCCTTCACTTTTCAGTGAAGCCATGTCACATATTCTGCTGAGTATCATCGAGTGCTGAATAATCAAGAGATCAAATGCAATTGAAAAGAGCTTGCAGCAACTGAAACTACCTTGCAGTACAACACAAAAAAAGGCCAAGGATTGCCAGTAGGAAATTACCTATCACGCACATCTACAATTCACATGTCAAGTTATTCCTTTCTTCTCCTCCCTAGATGACAGTATTTCACACTTACTGAATATCTGTTCTAAAGGCTATGTCAGTCCTCCACGGCAGTTTTTGAGGGCAGCAGAGTACAGTTGGAATACCTTCTTCCCCTGGGTCCACTCACAGAAGTGGTTCCATCGCTACAAATATTTCATTGGTTTTCGTGTATTATATTTACCTTACACTGATTTTCTGAGGAAGGTCACTATTGCTGGCTTACATATGCAGGCAGAAAAGGAGGTGCTAGCAATGCTCAATGCCATAAAAAGGGTCTATGGCAGACAGGGGGATCTGCCTCTTAATTCACATGTTAAACTGCTGACTGATCCTGGCAAACAAAATTAGCTGGAAGAGTATATAGAGCAGACTTTTACATATAAATGACTATTAATTTAAGTTAATTTCGGTACTGTCTGAAGGTGTCTGGGCAGTTCACAACAATTCCCAAGAACACAAAGCAAAAATATAAAATAATAAAATACAGCACACAACTTTAATATGCATAATTGTAAACAATTGAAACCGCTAAAAACAATTTTAGGCAAATACTGTACTGGGAAGACTCCTGACATAAATATCCCACGCTATGCCATTAAATGTCTGCAAGCTGTTGTTGTTGTTGTTAGTCATAAAGTTGTGTCCTACCCATTGCAACCCCATGGACAACATTCCTCCAGGCCTTCCTGTCCTCCGCCATCTCCCAGAATCCAACTAAGCTCACACTGACTGCTTCAGTGACTCCGTCCAGCCACCTCATCTTCTGCAGTTCCCTCCTTCTTTTGCCATCTATTGTTCCCAGCATTAGACTATTCTCCAGTGAGTTCTTCCTTCTCATTAGGTGGCCAAAGTATTTGAGTTTCATCTTTAGGATCTGGCCTTCTAAAGAGCAGTCAGGGTTGATCTCCTTGAAGACTGACTGGTTTGATCTCCTTGCAGTCCAAGGGACTCACAGGAGTCTCCTCCAGCACTACAATTCAAAGGCCTCAATTCTTCCACACTCAGCCTTCCTTATGGACCAGCTTTCGCAGTCATACATTCATTCATTCATTCATTCATTCATTCATTTATTAAAACATTTTTATGCCGCCCCATTCGCCGAAGCCTCGGGTCGGCTCACATCATTAAGTTAAAATAATTATAATATAAATTAAAAATATAAATATTAAATTAAAATACAACAATACAGTATAAAATAAGCCGCCCTGGCCAGATAAAACCAATAATGTTAACAGTTAAAATGCCACTTGAATAAAAAGGTCTTTGCCTGGCACCGAAAAACAAATAACAACGGCGCCAGGCGGACCTCTCTGGGGAGCGAGTTCCATAACTTAGGCAACTGGGAAAACCGTAGCCTTGACTATACACACTTTTGTTGTCAGGGTGATGTCTCTGCTTTTTAGTGTGCTGTCTAGATTTGCCATAGCTTTCTTCCCCAGGAGCGTCTTTTAATTTCTTGGCTGCAGTCCCCGTCTGCAGTGATCTTTGAGCCCAGGAAAATAAAATCTGTCACTACCTCCATTTCTTCCCCATCTATTTGCTAGGAAGTGAGAGGACCAGATGCCATGATCTTAGTTTTCTTAATGTTGAGTTTCAAGCCAACTTTTGTGCTTTCCACTGGAGAAGGAAATGGCAACCCACTCCAGTATCTTTGCCATGAAAACTCCATGGACTGAGGACAGCTGCAAGCTGAGGACAGTCTTGACCTGTCATGTGGACTGCAGTAGAGAGAACATTCCAGAATCAGGGGCCACACACTCCCTTAGTGTCTCCTTCCAAGCTTCTCTTGGAAAAAACTTTCTGGGAAAGGACCCATAGGTCACTCATAGTTTTAGATTACTAGAGGTGCTTTGTCAGATATTGCTGTCCTTAGCCATGCAAAGTTTTATAGACTGAGACCAGCACTTTAAATGAAATATTGTTTATGCTGGATCATACTCAAAGTCACACTGTAATCAGTGGAACTTGCTCCCATGCAGTGACTGCAGGCCAGCAATGTGTGTGTATCAGAGTGGCATTTTCCATTTGATAGTTAAAGGCAAGGAGAGAAAATAACCCAAGAGTTCATGCATTTGCCTCTCCCACTGATTCCAAGGGAAACCCTTCAGCAACAGAGTTTTCTTATCCTCAGGGAAGGAAGGAAAGTTTAGTGGCATAGTTTATGTTACTCATGTTGGAGTTAAGTTTTATCTTAGCTTCAAACCTGAACTCTTCAAAAATAGAAAATCCTTGAAAGTTGGGGTTGGAAAATATCTTTGAAAACTGCTGCTAGTTGGGGTAAATAAATAAAAGGCTCTCCCTGTGATTCTTAGTTTGCAGCTTCAGTAATCCAAACCAATAAATTAATATCTGACAGCAGTTACCCCCCACCTAAATTTCAATAGCATGGAACTAACAGGGAATGGTAAACTAGCAATTTCATCTTTAAAGGATATTTCCTACTAATCTCCTCCCACCAGCACCAATTACCTGTATCTTCTCCATACAAATAGTATTTTAGTCTCTTAAAGGGGTATCTGCAACTCCTCTTTAGCCCCTTTGAGTAATGATGTGACTAGTCAAATGTTTTCAAAAGGGCTGTTAAAAGGGCTTTTATGGAATAGTAGAAGAGGGTGCTAAACTGTGTTTGCCTTTCATCTCCGTGTGTGCATAGTCTCTCTCCCACGCATACTCACATGCACTTTCTTCCAGGACATGTTTTGGGGATGCTGCCAAAATGAAAAAAATAAGAAAGAACGAAAGAAGTAGTCAAAGCTGGTGTCACATACATATTTGTGCAATTGTGTGCAAAGCCGGGTTTTCTCCTCGACTTAGGAGCCTCTTTGGCACCTCACACAGAGGGTGATAATACTAGTATTCAGATTTAGCCAAAAGGCCACAGGGCTGACAATTGCTTCACTGTTGCTTACATTCATAGAAATGCCTACTTTCTTAGCACATGGTAGCATGACCTGTCATTTCAGCTTGGTGTCTATCAGTGATTATTTCCCCCACATTGCTTTTTATCTGAAAACAGGCTTGACAAGCTGGGCCAGCATCTGAGAAAGTTGCTGAGAAAGTCTCTTAATCCCCCACTCTCCATTCTCTCCCAAAGTGCTTTTTCACCTATGGGGGAAAGCAATAAAATCCCCGTATCTTCCCTGTGTCCTCCCTCCATGGTTGGACAGAAGCTTATGGGGGACAGTTTTGACCTGGAACAGCTGCTCAGCCTCCAATGTCTGCTTTGAGTTCTTCTTGTTCTTGTTCTTGTTTCAAGGGAGGAGTAATATGTAGCTCTGTGGAATATGATTTACTTATTTGGTATGCTTTGTACTACCAAGAGGCCACTAAAGAAAGCCTTATACAAAAAGATAGCCTAAGCTGAGGGAGAAGGCCCATCAATCTAGTCCCAGTGCACAGTTCTGATTAAAAACAGCCAAGTAAGACAGTCTTAGCTCAGGGACGGAGCACATGCTCTGCATGAGGGTTCTAGGTCAGTCCTTGATGTTTCCACTTAGGAGACAAGCTTGCTTCTTGACAAGCTCCAAGATGGAGGCAGCCACCTTACTGGGGCTAAGCAGGTCTGGGCTAGTCATTTCTTGGAAGGAAGAATACCTGGGAACTGAATCTAGACACATTGAGTTTCATGCAGAAAAATGGTGGCAAAAAAACATAGTGTGTTTGTCATCGTCATCAATCATCATCATCCTATCAGTTTAACCCAGAACTTGGAAGAGTATTTACCAACTCACTTGAAGGATATGATGCATTTGGATTTACTCAGAAGGGTTAACCATTATATTTTTTGTTTCATTTACTAAAAATCTAATTTGCTGCTACTGCCACTCCCACTTCCTCCTCCTCTTAATGATAATGATATAACGATAATGATAATAATTTAATTACTACTACTACTTTATTATCACATTACATTTATACCCTGTCTTTTTTCTTGCAATGAACCAAGGCTGCTTACAGGTTTGTCTTCCTATTTATTTTACCCTCACAACCAGAGACCTGTGAATTAAGTTAGGTTGAGAGCAAGTGACTGGCCCAAAGTCAACCAGCGAGCTTCATGGCTGAGCAGGGACTAACACCCAGATGCCTGAGTCCCAGTCTAACCCTCTAATCAAAACACCACCCTACTTCGCAGGATATTAGGAGTGCATTTACCCCTCTTCTTTTCTTTTGGTGCATACAGATGTTGACTGTCTCCATTTTGCATTCTATATATTTTATTATGAATGACAATAGTGACTTCTTCAGAAAATAAGGGGCTCGACTACTTGTCCTAACAGTTTCTTACCATTCAATAATCCTTACAACATCCAGATAACCACGATAAAGTAATTTCTTGTGTGGTTTATTTTGCTTGGGGCATTCTGCATGATCCATTTATCAACAATTATGTCAGGGAAAGCATTTTTGAGCTACAACAAGAAAAATTGAGGCTGTTGGCTCTGAGGAAAGGGTGTACGTCTCTGCACAGAAAGAAGTAACAATTAGGGGAATTAAGATGGAATGTTGCAATATAAACAGATCAGAAGCATGGCTGTGATTCACATGCAAGGGTCAGTCAGCATTCTGCATGTGCCTCAGTGTGAGCAAGGTCATGTATTGCGATGAAGCATAGCAGATTTTTTGGGTAAATGATTCAGTGCTGAATCCATACACCAGCCATGCTACCCCAGATAAGTTCACTAACTGGTTGTCTGCATCATCCTGCCAAGTGTTAATGGGGCTTTTTCACCACACATTAGGTGTTGTAATTGTTCCAGAATGACCTGAATCAGTATATAACTATGAGATCATATTGCTCAATGATTTGACAGTCATATGGTGGCAAGGCACATCATGGTCTTCTCCATAGTGGGAATAGTTTCTGCGTTGAATTTGGCTGGTGCAGAAGGGTAAAGTATTTCTTTCAGTTCATTTTCAATAAGGATGTGCTGAAATTTGCAAAAATCTTCATGTTCAAGAAGGAAAGGATTTAAGTTTTCAAAAATGTGAAGGTGGAAGGAAAAGAACATGTCAGATTCACCCATCATTGCATAGATTGTAGGAAATACTCCATAGGGACCTATCCCTGTTTTTATCAACTATGTCAGAGCCAAAACAGATATATATATATAATGTAGAAGGTGCCCTGATTTGGGCTGACACCCTAGTGTGCAAAGGATGCAGGGTTAAAAACCATCCTAAGTCACCTGTGCCTACTCAAGAGTAAAACTATAGGGCTACTGGACACCCAGTTAAAGTAATGCCTCTTTTAGCCCTCTGTAAATTGCTGGTAAACTGGTACTTGGATATGTGGCAGTTTGTTGATCTCCTCCTATACCTGAACATAGAAATGATGCATCCCATCATTTCTATCATTATTTTATCCATTTTGTCTGCTATCAGTAGTTATTTGTTGTTGAAACCTTCTAGAAGAGGCTTCTAGGATACAGAGGATGAACTTTGTTTGGACCCACCTGGGTCACTGTGGAGTTGCAAGAGAGCTCAGATCTTGAGTTTCCAACTTGTAGCCAATTAGTCAAGCTCCAGGGCAAGATGAATAGCATTTCTAGCTGGGCTCTGCCAGTCAGCACATCATGCTGGGCTGAGGTATAGCTTACATGTTTGTTTTCTGCATGATATTGATATATTACACTGGGTGCCAAGAAAAGGGGAGGGGGATATACAGTTCAACCTTATTATCTAAATGCTCCCTGTTAAATGAGCCTCGGAACTGCAGAAACATGTCAAGGTATTCTAGATGAATTTGTGAAATTGAAGTGATTTATTTGCAAAGTGAAGCAAATTCCATGATTTGCTATCTCACAGCATGGTTTCTTCAACCTGCTCTTAATGGAGTATGCCGATGCCAAACATTTCCTCTTTCATACATACTTTGCATATGGCATCATGCCTCTACCTTCCTGAGACATTGGTTGGTTTACGAAAAGTATTGTAGGGCTTTACCACTACAGTGTCCAGTTAGGGTGGCTGGGTGTCTCATTTCACAAAGGCCACTGCTCTGTTTGAAGGGCCTGTTGCATCCATGTCCCATCCAAGCACAATTTAAAGAGAAATAACTTTCACAGGAGAAGCCTGAAGTTGTGCCCTTCCACAATTAGCAACTGGACAGAGATAGATCAGACAAGCACAGGGGTTACTTGGCCACCATCATCCTTTCTGTGATGGGATGCATTGTGTTTCTATTTCAATCATAGGACTTCTTTTTAAAATTTGCATCTGCAATAAGGATGGAGTATTGGCTCAGTTCGGTTTCAGTAAGCATTCCCCAAAATTATCCATATTTGGGAGAAAAAAACACTTGAAATTTTGAAAACAGAACATAAGAGAAGGCAAACCTACCCAAATTGTCCTTTGCTAATCTGTGCCTACACACTTGCATATGTGAATTTTATGGAGATTTTTGTTCTCTTTTCTGGGTGATGCATTTTACCCTACGGGGAAATATATGTATGCTCACTCCAGTGCCTATAGCATGGTCACTGTATTTGGCACTAAGCTAAAACAATAGGTCTTTGCTCTGAGGAACATACAGTTTCACTTTCAAAAGCAGATTGTCATGTGCGCTGACTCAGAGGAGTCTTTGGTGCACGTAGGGGAGAAGGAGACTTAACGGGAAGATGTGAGAATAAAGGATGTGAAGAAAGGAAGTTGCAAGAGCAATATGGATCAATGTGGGAAAATACATTTACACACGGGTACATTTTATATACATGGGAATCAGTGCCACAGAGTTAACCCAAAGACTTGACGATGAGTGCAAGGATGAGGTGGCCTTTGAAAGAGGTGAGAGACAAATATGGTACCACATCGGTGTTCTGGCTCTGGAGTACTACACATAAAGCATAGCAAAATGAAAATGAGCAGAGGAGCTTTAGATAGCTGAAGAGATAAGATCCATTAAAGCAAAGTTCAGAGATAAGAATTTAAGAGGAAATATGCATAGATTCAGGAAGAAGGCTATGAGGAGCTTTAATGGTATGAGCAAGGACTCTGCACTGGATGAGAAAAGCAATAGCAAGCCTGTCTAAGGATTTGCGGTGATATATCACTTGATCTGCTTTTTGGCAGGAAACTTTTGGATCATGGTGACAGCACTGGGGTGCAACAAAACAAAGTCGAGTTTTTTTATGGGCAAATCATAATCGAGTGACAAAAACGGAACCAAGTGTGCTTTACAAGGAAAATATAAGCTGTTGAATGAAAGAAGCACCAGATTTAATTTGGGTTAATTGTGGATTGTATCATGGCTTGACAATTTGATAATGGCTGAGGCTGTTATGAGGGAGTTAGTCTTTCAGACACACGGTAGCTGTGAAATACATTCTGTGAGACCAATTTATTACCAGTTTCTAGAAGTACAGGAGCTTATTCAGGGGTCCTGTGCCTGAATAGGGAAAGCACATAAGGAGCGGGTTGTTGCCTTCTACTCATGGAGAGCAACCCTCTACATAGGAGATGTTCCTATAGCCATAGACACTATCCGAATAGGAGATTGTCTGGTACACATAGACAATATTCAAAGAGGATGTTATTTTCACACAAACAAGGACTTTACAGCATTCTTGCTCACACAGCCTTCATACATACAGAAGGCTCTCCTCCTCCTTGGATAGTTCCACTCCACAAGTAGAGGGAGACATATGATAATAGGAGGCCAGAACTTTGCTCAGGATCCAACTAAGGATTATAAGTAGTGTCTGGAAAAAAAGCTTCTTGAGGATCACTCACTCCCAGAGAGAACTCTGTTTCCAGCAGCCACACACTTTTGCTGGGCTCAAGGAGTCTGGCGTGCATCTTCCATTGATTCTTCTTGGGAGGCTTAGCTCTTCTGATTCTGAAGCAGAATCCTCTTCTTCCAGTAGGGGTTGATACTCTGAGGACATTCCCAAGGGTCCATGTTCTTCCAGGACTTCTGGCCCCAGAGGGTCCTAAGGAACCAGCAGCTTCCATTTCCCTAATTGCTAGTCCAAATGCCCTTCTTTTCTCTTGGATGAAGATTGCAGTGAACAGAGTTACTAAGACATAAACATTGAGCTAAGAATGTGGTGCAGCATGATACATCCTAGGGTTGTAGTCTTACAAGAACGTCAAAAGTATAGCTGGGAAGGAACTTTAGGAAAGGAAGGATGTTAGGTAGGGATGTTTGAGGAATCCAACAACAGGGTGAGATTCCAATGGATTGTCATGATTTGTTCCTGTCCCCAGATTTGGTACCAACTTGCAAACTTTCATATCCATGATTTGTGCATGTTTTTTATCACTAATGAAGTTTGTGAAAATAAGGGCCTGAAAACCATATGGCTCAAGTGTGATTTGTGCAGAATCAGCCAATTTGCACAAAATGCAATTTGGATACATTATGATTTTGCAGAAATTGGTTAATTTTGCATGAGTCACACTTGACCCACAAGATTTCCAGGTGCTTCTTTGAACAAATTTCATTAGCAAAATAAAAAATGGTATCTCTTAGAAATGGAAGTCCATAAAACAACAACAGCAACAGCAACTTTTTTTCTGATCATTGGAACATAAACAGGAGTGAAATCCATCATGCTTAAACAAACTGAATTTCCCTATTTGAGTGCATTCCTAGGGGAAGGTTGACCCCGACAAATGGTGGAGATGGTTTGGGGACTGAAAGAAAATCCAGGAAATAAGGCAGAAGTGGACGACTGCATTGGCTCAGAGGAAAGTTTAAGCTTCTGCATGTTTCTGTGGGAAAAGTCTTTGAAAACCCCCTAGTCAAATTGAAGGGAGTTTCAATGTGGTCATTCTTTCTGAAAAGAAACTCCCTTCAGCAAAATTCTGTAACCCATTAGGATATGGTGTGATTAATTGTTGCTATGATGGCTGCTATGCATTGGATTCATCAGATTACCATGCTTCCAAATGATTACTTTGCTATTCAAAGCAAAATAGATTAAGAGTACCTCTGCGGTCTAAGGATGCTATCCAATTGGGATCATAATGAGGCTCTAAATGTGGAGGCTGATAATAATCCAGTGCAGAGCGGGAAGAATGGCTGAGGCAGTCATAATTTCCCCACCCCTCCCACTCTGCATTTTCACTGGACAGTCATTGTTGGCCATCTAGCTGACGTGTTTTGGAGAAGGGAAGGAGGCAATAGAAGACACAGGACAAGTTGTTCTCTGGCCTCTGCAATTTCCTCCCCTACTTTTCCAGTGGACTGGCCCTTTACTCTTGTTCAAAAACCAAGCTCCAAACCATTGAGCAGCATTGATAAGCAAGGCAGAAGACTGCTTGGAACCTGAAGCTTGTGCAAACCTTGGCAGCCAAATAATAACTGGGACCAGAAGGCATGAACACCAATATAACATCAATTTTCTCCTGCTTTCATTGGATGTCTATACACTTCCAAACACAATTCAAGATGGCTTGGGACCTTAATACCTGATGGAATTCCCATCCCAATCTCAATCTACCAAGACCCTACAATCTTCATCTGGAGCCTTCTTCTAACTGCCACTCCAAGTATCCAAATTTGAATACAGGAATTTTCTACTGTGTTTTATTACATATGTATTTTTATTATATCTTTTGTACTTGACTAATTGTTGTGAGCAGTCCAGAAAGCTTTGGATGTTGGGCAGTTTGGAAATGAAATGAAATGAAATGAAATTAAGCAGAGCAAGCTAGGACCAAAGGACAACCAGATGTTACAGAAGCACACCAGAGCTCATAAAGACCTTGTTGCTTAACCGAGGTTTAATCAGAACAGGAAGTCTTCTTATACGCTCTGTATACACAAAGATCCTGTAACCACCCTGGTGTGAAGTGTCAGTCCAGTGTCCAAGCTTCTTAAGCAGATACAACACTCTGCAGCTCACTGCTTCCATGGAAAGGACAACCACACGCTGATCTGAAATTTTCCAGCAACTCCTGACACAATGACCTTGTAGGCATCTGAGTTATGGGATGCTTACCCAGTCATATATAGGCTAAACTATTTTAGCAATACAATCCTATACATATTTACTTGGACTTTCTGTACAATGGGACTTATTTTCAGGACTGCAGCCAAATGCTGCAACCTTTGCAAGTAACAAGCAGCACTTGGCTCTTCACCATAAAGAAATATTCACTTTCCTTTTTCTTGCTGCCACCATCTTTTACAGAGTTGGGTGTTCATGAGAAACTAGGTGGGTAATGAAAAGCTGAGCTGAACACTGCACAGTGAGTCATTACTTCAGTGCCAATCTGTTGGAACACGTTGAAGATAATATTTGAGTATCCTGGAGTGTCTCTGTGCTCGTAAGAGCACATCATTTAGGGAGCTGGCTTTTGGTTATGTTAAAAAGTGTGTGCTTATTTCAAATAAGGACTTAAAAACATCTTTAGAAAGCTAGGTAGTGAGGAGACAGTTGCTGACAAGAACAGAAAGAAAAAGAGAAAGTTCAGGTTGTCTGTTTTATTGCCATAGTAACCTTTATGCAGGGGTGTTAAAGCATTGCATTAAGAGGGTGTTTTTAAAGAATCAGGATCTGTTTTATTGGCATTTTAATTTTGTTTTTTCTCAAATCTCTCTCTCTCATTCTACAATAAGTACATATTTAGCTTCCTACTGCTTGTACAGCACAGACCTAGATCTCGGTGTGAGCATACATTGCAATTCTATGCTAATGCAGAAAAGTGTTCTGATTTAACTGCCTAAAGGGCATGTGGAGATATGTACCAAAGCTGTGTGGTCAATAGCTGATCAGAACTTAGAAGCCGGAAGAGAAACTGAAGTTAAGATTTGTTGGGAAGAGAAACTGATGCAGTAAAAACATTTTTTTTTTGCCTATCTGATTTCATCACTACCATTGTTGATCTTACTTTGCTAAAAGGGGAAGGAGAAGAAAGAAGGGATAGACATGAGACTTGCTCTCTCATATTGTCAGATTTTGAGCACTTGGAAGAGAATGTTTTGTGGCCAGGTGACATGTTTCCATTTCAGGTTCTACCTGGAATGGTCTCACCCAAGCTCACATGTGATCCCTAAGTGAAGAATTAAAGAGAATTGTAATAATTACATTATGTCCCTGCTGTTACAGCTTGAGTTTCTGCTGCCCAGTCACCTGTTTTCAAGTTAATAAGTCCAAAGATGAAGAAAATAAAGGATGTAAACTAGGAACAAAGGTTGGGGATGTTTGAAACATTAATTTCAGTTCATTTTTTGAGCAGGATTTAGCTAAATCACACCTCCCAGATTAAATATTGACTTGGACAATGGGCAGTCAAAGTGTGTACATTTCCAACACTGAATATCATTCACGGACCAAATATATATTTTATTCATGTGCACACACACATGGAGGGTGGTCAGAGAGAGAGAGAGAGAGAGAGAGAGAGAGAGAGAGAGAGAGAGAGAAAACACGCATGGGCAGACCTGAAAAAATGTGCATGAGAAGATCCTAATGTTTGAAAAATGCCCACAGATGTGCTTTAGTCCCAGACAGAAGAACGTGCACTCTTCTGCACACACAGTGGATGAGTACCTTTGGAAAAACATGAATGGAAATATGCAGATTTTAATGTAAAAAGTGTGGAATGCAAAGTTCACAATCAGACTTGAGTTAGAGTGAGATTTGAGCAGGAATCTGGAGAACTCATCCATCTCTAACAGGAAGCAGGAGGCTGAATTGAAGAACAAGATTTGGTGGCAGCTGTGCCGAATCTTGTCAAGTCACCACAATGGCTGTTTAGGGGCAACGCTGATGTACTGAAAGCGCTACAGAAAGCATCCCAGGCACCATTAATTTTGTTCCAATCAGCAGGAGCAGACTTGATGGAATTCCGGCTCTTGTAGTCCTCTTGGTATCTTTGGATATTAGCTAGCATGATGATATGGAATGGAAGACTGAATGAAAATCTCTTCTCCTGTTATCATCTGCCGTTGTTGCCATCAATTAAGGGAAATGCTAAGACCGGAAAAGTGCTTTTGTGGGTCAGGGTATTTTGCAGATTGGGGCAGCAGAGAAAATTGAAGACAAGATCCCCCCCACCCCCCGATTCACAAGAAAATCTGAAGCACCCAAAGCTGGCAACATCTGTAACCAAGAGACAAGCAGGTCAATGGAGAAGGAGGTCACACCAGAAGACTGTTGCTCTTTATTCCTTTAAGTTTCTGTAAATTGTTACTGTGCTGTGCTTTTTCATTTTCATGTAAGATAAACATAAACTGTTTGTTTAAAAATTCTTTAGGAACTACTCTGGGAATTCCGATTGGCCACTGAAGGGCAGGCTATACATTTTAGAAATGAAACAGAGTATCATCCTGATTTTTTTAAAAAGGTAATGAACAGCCCACTGGCACTAAACATCAGTCACCAATGAATAGTAGATGTAAGAACAGGGGCTTAGGATTTGCCCCAGAGTTTATCTTTATTACAACCAGTAGAAGATTAATCAGCAGTTCAGTGCTCCTTTGGTCCATGCAAGATGCGCACAAAAACTTGGAAAATGTGAGAAGAGAAACTTTCTCACTCTGATCAACTTCCATATTGCACCTCCTTAGAGAGGCCCATCTCACACTTCTTGGAAGATTCAGTGGTCTGTGATGAAAGCATTTTCTTTTATTTTAAGTTGGCTGCAAGTTGATTCCTTCCACATTCATTATAAACATTTAAACCTTCCTTTAACTGAGGAGGTAAGAAGTCATTAAAACCAAGGAAGAAACCAGGAGCAACAGAGAATTTCAGAATGTCACATTTAAGCTTACAATCTTTACAATTGCCTTTCCTGCTGAATATGAAGCAGGAGATGGACATTCATAATCTTATGTGAGGTTAATACCTCTGTGGATTTGTGATTCTTCCTACAGTGTGGAAAGATTGTGGGAGGGGGATTGATGCTGACAGATGTGCTGTAAAGGAACACGCCACTGAGATAGCAGATGCTGGTCAAACCCAGGTTACAGATAAAAGAAACAAAATAAAAATGAATTAAGGAACTAAGTGAGGAATTCCAAGGCTTCCAAGTGCCTTTAAGGTCTGCACTGTGTCCTCCAAATGGAAAGAATGGGACCCAGGAGCACATTATAAGCCAGGCACTGTAACCAATTTAGGAAGGGAAGGAACTGAGATCAGCACAGTAATAAAATAAAGGTTTGCCAGCCTTCATTACTAACTAGCATTAGTAGGAAATCTTCAGTGGCTCATATTGTCAAAGCTTATGGTAAAGCTGTGATAAACATAACAAACCAAAGAACAAAGCAATCTTAAAATAGGGTAAAAGGGATGCAGTCTGGAATGGAACAACCCTGTTAGTACTTGGAGAAGAAAGACAAATAATAGGGTGATCAAGGTACTCAAGGTATCACAAAAGCTTTCAGCATTAAATAGCATGTTTAGTGATACATCCTATCAGGGTAGGAACAACAGGAAACTGTGTCAATCCATTGCTCTGTCTAGCCTGGTCTTCATGATATTAACTAGGAGACTTTCAAGAAGCCTTAACTGGAGTTTTTGAGGATTGAATATTCCTCCACATGTTGGGATATAACTGGCCCAATGTCCCAGGTAGAATGGAGTGAATGTCTTGAAGGATAGTCTACGCTAGGACATCTCACAGATCTATTCCAGTGGAAGTAATAGATATGGTAGGAGATATGTAGGTGTGACCATAGGACTTCAGGTTCCTGGAATATATAACATAGAAAATCACCTTATTATTAATCAGTTCTATTATCTTCTAGTCCAAAATTTTCCAGCTTTTCAATCTATCTGTGGAGTTACACTGGCTAAAATGGTTCAAGTCATCCAAGAATGCCCCCTTGGGCCAGTCACTGTCTCTTAGCTGTATTACTTCATATGGTTGCTGTAAGGATTTGGTGGTGGGACAACCATACGTGCCAGCTTGAGTTGTCTGTAGAAAAGGCAAGATATCATTGAAATAAATAAATAATCGGACCTTGACTATTCTACATGCAAAGTACGTGCTTTACTACTGAGCTGTAGCCCCACAGTGAATAATGAAATGAATCATGCACTCCACTGTGTGGTTTATCACTAATGGTTCTGGATAATTTAGTTAACTATTGCTTTTAGAGATGCATACCTTATAGAATGCCTAAAAATAAGTTCATATCAGAAACTTCATCTTTCACACACAAAAATTTAATCTGAGAGGCTGGGGTATGTTATGATTACCCACCTTTTTAGAATTCATTTAGTTCCAGTCAGTGCTTTTTTTGTAAAAAAAAAAAAAAAAAAAAAAGGTGCTGGAACTCACATCTCCCGCCAGCAGTAAGCACACACACCAATCCCAAGTCGATCAGGGAGCAGTGTTCCAAGCAGCTATCTCTCACTATCAGCAGATAGCAGACACAATAGCAGCCTGCAGGCACTATGTTAATGATGTTTGCTGCTGATCTGCTACTCCATTCAAAATCACTTTGTAAAATCCATTGAAAAAAGGTGCCGGAATGCCGTTCTGGTGCATTCTATGACAAAAAAAGCCCTGGTTCCAGTGAAATTGAATCCAAGGATTAAATCTGTTGTCATATGCACAAAAAGGAGGGTGTTTTTTTTTTTTTTAAGGGACGTGGGTTCTACTCAGAATGAGATGTCTTATGTTATGCTTGGGATAGAGACTGTGGAAAAAAATTAAGGATTTTCATTCAAGCTTTCTACGTTTTAGAAATCTTTTCATTGTGTTTGCATGTTTTTCTATCAAGTTAAAAAAATGTAGAGATAGTTGCATGCAGTGGAAACTGGTAGGAATAGGGTGTTCTTTCTTTCCCACTCCCAGTTTCCCATTGGTTTGCAGCAGTTCCGACAGAAACAGAACATTTCAGGGGAACTTCCAAGCCTATTTCAGCAAACTCAGATCAGGCTGAAAATTCTGGTGGGATTATTATCTCACGTGTTTCTATTCTAGAGCATGTCATAAATGAAATATACAGAATACTCACCTCTTACTGCCGCACATTTCCACAGAAGTGAAGTTGTGTGAGAAAGTTTTTAATAAATGTGCTCAATAAGCATTTTATATGTGTACACATACAAGCTTACATATTTATTTATTTAGGAGGCTTCTATGCCGTCCCATTTGCCAAAGCCTCGGGGCGGCTCACAACCATAAATAAACTTCAAGATAGAATAATATAAATTAACAATATAAATTAACAATATAAATTAAGTCGCCCTGGCCAAAGTATAAAATGAATCAATAATATTAACAATTGTAATAACATTTGAATAAAAAGGTCTTTGCTTGGTGCCGAAAAGCAAATAATGACGGCGCCAGGCAGACCTCTCTGGGGAGTGCATTCCATAGATGGGGCGCCACCGCAGAGAAAGCCCTCCTCCGAGTAGTCACCCTCCTAATTTCCTTCACGGAGGGTTCCCGGAGAAGGGCCTCTCCTGCAGATCTCAAGGGGTGGGCGGGCATATATGGACATAGTGCTCCTTCAGGTAACCAGGACCCAAGCCATTAAGGGCTTTATAGGTCATCACCAACACCTTGAATTGGGCCCGGACTTCAATGGCAAGCCGGTGAAGCTGACGGAGGACTGGAGTCATGTGAGCATAACGCCCAGTCCCCGTCAGCAGCCTGGCAGCTCTATTTTGAACCAATTGAAGTATCCGGACCGTCTTCAAGGGCAGCCCCATGTAGAGCGCGTTGCAGAAGTCAAGTTGGGAAGTCACCAATGCATGTGTCACTGTCGCCAGGCAGTCGTTCTCCAGGTAGGGGCGCAGCTGATTAATCAGCCGAAGCTGAAGGAAAGCGCTCCTCGCCACCACTGTCACCTGAGCTTCCAGTGAAAGCTCTGGGTCAAGGAGCACTCCCAAAGCTGCGGACCTTGTCCCTAAGAGGGAGTGCAACCCCGTTCAGGACAAGGTTCAATTCACCCTCTCCGAAGCCCGATCCGCCAACCAACAGGAACTCCGCCTTGTCTGGATTGAGCTTCAGTTTGTTGCCCTCATCCAGCCCATTACCTCGGCCAAGCACCGGTTCAGCACAGCCACTGCCTCACCTGGATTGGTGGAAAACGAGAGGTAGAGCTGGGTATCATCAGCGTACTGGTAGATAGATAGATAGATGATAGATGATAGATAGATGATAGATAGATAGATGATAGATAGATAGATAGATAGATGATAGATAGATAGATAGATAGATAGATAGATAGATAGATAGATAGATAGATTCATGCACATTTGCATGATGTGCATGAGGAATAGCTATTAAAAATTCCATATTTCTTCAAATGTGGAAACTGATCTACATGCAAATAAATATGTCAACTTCCCCCATTGAGCTGAAAAGGTGAGCTGTTTTTCAAAAGAGGGTAGCAAGTCCCACAACAGTATATTTCCATGGTGTTCTTCTCTTCAACCTTTCCATTTTGAAATGGTAAAAAGTGAGAGATAAATAAGTCCAAATCAGATAGTCCAGAAGTAAATTCCGAGGGCTAATTTTTCCGGGATGGTCCATTATCCAATCTTTAATGGTGTTCAGGATCTCTCACATCCTCTGTACATGCACATACATGCTTGCAAGTGTCCTCAAAATCTTCTCAAAGCTCTCTCATTTCAGACAATGGTATGTTATGCTAGTCTTCTATAATAGTTTCTCAGGATGAGAAAAGTCCATGATTTCAAACAACCCAGAGGAGACTGCAATGCATGCTATTTTACATATCTGCATTTAACTTATAAAATGTAACACTGATCTAAGGTTGAGTGAAAGGGACCTGGGCCTACAGGTATACTAGAGATACAATAACATTCACCCTCCTTTTTGCATCAAGCCTGTAGCATGGCTGTTATGTTTTCAGAATCAGGCAAAAGCATTTGATATTCCAGCAAACTTTTGGGAATAGTCTGAGCCTGTGAGATTGCAGTGGACTAGCTTTGTTGTTTATATTGTTTTTAAGCTCTCTCTCTTAAATGTGGTACTTTATATAATTTTGATTTGATTTGCTTATGTTGCTAACCTTTGTATGTTCCTATTAGCATTTTAATTGTACTAGTCTTTGAACTGTGTTAGCTGCCATGGATATCAGTACTGGGAGTAGGCAGAAGATGAAAAAATAAATAAATAAAACCCAGGAGACAACAGATGTGCATGTATAGAAGCTTTACTGAAGTTCAAACCTTACTTTCAGATTTTATTCAAATAGGTCCCAGTTCATGTGTGAGGAATCTAGTCTGGGGATAGGAATCCATTGGATTTCTTCAGCTTGGCTCCCCAGGCTCTGATCTACTTTCTCTCTGCCCTAAGTCTACCTTGTCCCCAGGGCTCCCGTGAGTGTCTGGCAGGAAGCACATTCAGGCAGGATTCTGATTCCACGCATGTTACTTGTGAGCTTTGCATTCTTTGGACCAAGAATTCTGTGATTTGTGTATTTCGTGCAGAGAATTGCATACTTTGCATGCTCAACACAAAGAAGCTACTCACATTCCCAAGTGTGTGAGAACTTGATCTCAACTCAATTCATTTTCTGGCCAAGGCTGAGCCTGGGGAACCTAGTCCAGTGAGCACAAGAGACTTGGATTCCAGTCTGATCTTCACACCCCCAGTTTAGGAATGCTATGTGTCCTACCTTAGGGAGCCACATTTTTGTGGGACTCCAAAAAGATAGTACTTTATTTGAAGGCATCCTCTACTTGAAAGGTTCTCCAGCCCAAATCCAGTTTCAGGATAAGGACCCACAGCAGGGAGAGTGCCAGGGATTTGGAGTTTCCCATTAACAGTCAACACCTGGACTGGAGACTGAGCAGGAATATGTCACATGGTCACACTCTTTCCCACAACTGTTGGTGTACTGTATATCTATTTAAATTATAGTAATTTTTTATTGGCATCAATACTAATAAATGACTGCAATCACATTTTATGTAGATTTGACCTCTTGTCTGGTGATATAGTTCTTCCGCTTTGGGAAAGTGTAGTTGGCCACAGTAGATGCCATTTCTGACACCTCTATGCAATATGTAATAAATCCACCTGTCGCTGCAACAATGAAGTGCTAGAGCAAAAGCAGAACACGAAGTTCTGGCTTCACTACAGTTTTTCCCCCACACATGAACAGCTTTCCTTTGGATCTCAGCCATATATTGATCCAGATTTTCAGTGAGTAAGAGGTCTTACCTTTTTAAAGGAACTTCTATTCACATTCCAGGAAACAGCTAGAAAGGATGATGAAAGATAATAGTGGTGATTCTGACAATGGACTTCTAATCCTTCTATAGAACTGAGTTCTAATCCTGCCACTGTACGCAGGGCAAAAGAGTCTGTGAGTGCTTCCTATGAAAACGACTTGGAATGCTGAGTAGATTCAGAGCTCCTTCCACCATTTCAAGGTCCTTCTACCACCATGCCTCAAAAACTTATCTTGGTAGATTCCTCATTTCCTTAGTAAGTAGCAAATTCTCTCATGGTGGCCAGACAACAGTTCACCTTTTAATTCATGTATACAAGTTTTGCACCTTGGAAATACTGAAGTGCATTTGGAAATGTGTGGTGTGTCATGATGTCTTACATCACCATGATATGTAGCTCCTTCCAGGTTGGTTGTTTTCATGAGCCTGGCCTATATAATGCATTGCTTATTCGCTGTCAGAAAACACTAGAATAAGGAGGAAAGGAGAATGGAACTGCAAAATTTCCAGAGCCAGACTGTAGTTGTGATAACACGAGAGAAGCAGCAGCATAAAGGGTTAAACCAATCAACTCAGAATTGGCATGGTAATAGCATTTTTTAGATGTAGACTGTATTCCAAAGCCTGCAATCAGTTCTGAACTTAATAGCAAATTCTTAATAGATCCATTCAAGCTTAGTACAAATGTGAACATTACCCCAAAAAATATCAGCCAGTGAACATTTATGGCATTTGGTGCCTGTACTGGTGACTACAAATTCTGAGCTGATATCCTCTCCCATCTAGCATACCAATCACATGGATCCCATGTTCATTACTGTCCACAAGTGGATGAAGACGTGGGCAGAGATGAACCCAGAACAAGAGAAGCCATGGTTTCTCACTCCCTAAATGTCTTCATAAGTATATGAAAATCACCATCGCCTTAGGCAGGAAAGATCAGTCCATCGCACTGAGCTATATTTGTGTGGATTGGTTACAGATATTGAGTTGGACTCAAGGTCTGTTTTCTGCAAGAAGAGTTCCATTTGAAGAAGGCTGACTACCTGCTTTAGCGCATCCCCCTCCTGTACACCACAGCTCACTCCGTTCAGCAGAACCTTCTGTCTGCACAGTGTTTTCAGAGGGCAGGACACCCTGAGGTGGGAATAAGGGGAGCTTCCAACAGTGCAGTTGACTCAGCATAAATCAGGATCCAATTTTTATTGGGCAGTTCAAAGTGTATTGTGAACATTTATGTAATGGTGATTAATAAATGTCATAACTGATTATAGCTAGCTAGAACGATTCAGTGTGTTTGGCCTTAAAACCTTCAGACAGATCTTTAGCTACTGGTGTCCTGTAACTGACATATGTGTTATCCTGTAGAACCAGTAATATTGGGCAACTGAGAGTATAACTACTCTATACCTTTCTTTGACAAACTGTGTGAGCATTTTGCAGGGTATGTTTTCTACTCATTAACATTAGCAAAAATATATTGACACACTATATTCCCAACAATCATATCACTTGTAGTTGTCTGCTAACATGGAAATGTAACCAGCTTTTTCCTCAACATTATATAGATTTATACATTCAAAGATTCCTTGAGCTACTTTGAGAAAAATACCAGAATGTCAGCCAACTGAGATCTAAGAAGATAGGATTAATGTCTTCTCTAATGGAATGTATATGAAAATTGGAATAATCTAGGGGAAGCTATTTAACCTTTCAAGATCATGTTGAGTTATCCAGCAGCTGCTAAAACATAATTCATAAGAGAAAAACTTAGCTTAACATTTATAGATACTGTCAAGAGAAGCTTGGAAAATTATAGTAAGGTGCAAATACAGGAATTATCTCATTTCAAAACATGATGGGTTCTTGAACTGTCTTGAATGCAGAAAAAAATAACAACAGCACTCCTTAACAGCTCCATACCAAGTTTCACTTTTTGTACTTTGTCTTACTCATATGGATAGAAATTGCAAGCTTTAACTAGCAGAAGGATGTCAAGCCATCCTGCTGACTCAAGCACTGACTTAAATAAAAGGCCACCCTAATAAGACACGTTGCTGCCCAAAGCAGAGCAGAGAATAGGGCTCTTAATACTAGGAGAGCCATGTTCTCTGTGTGATATGTTTCACACTAGGAGAGAAAGTATTGGGTTTGGCCTGAGTGGGTTGTGTCTCCTGGGAGGAACCAGAAAATGGCAGCGGCAACACCCTTTTCTTCTGCCCTGAGGAGAGAGAAGGTACTGCTTGAGAAAGCTGAGATTTGTTTGGAAGGCAGGGTCTGCAGACTGCAGTAACCCAACTCTGTGCAAGTGTCAAGGATCAGTTAGTGCAGGTAGCTGGGCATGTATAATCAAAGGAGGATTTACAGTTTATTCAGGCCTATAGGAAACACATGTAGGTAATGTAGATATACCCCAAAGGACTACCAAGATGGAGTCTGTACATCTTGCTTTTATAACCTGCTAGCTGTGTACACAGTTTGAAGGAGAATGGATGATGACGTAGGCAGACTGCTAGAGGCACATGAAAATGAAAACAAACCCAGTCAGTAGATTAAGACCAAAGAGACAAAAGGAATTGGTTTCAGGACAGGAATGCAGAAGCATATCTAAGGTAGATTTGGGCACCAAGACTTGCTGCATGGTTTCCTGCTCACATCCCACAATAAGTCGAAAGCTGTTCTTAGAGTGTCAGGCTTTCAGCAGCCATATTATGCAGAGGTTACCTTCATTTTTCCTCACACAGGTAAATAAAAATGATGTTTAAGGCCAAGATAAAACCAGCAGCAAACATTAACTACTCTTCAGCACATAAACCAAAGTAAAAAGCAGTAGCAGAATAAAGGTGTGAAATTCTAAAAGCAATAAAAACAGTTACAAAAATGTCTGACCATTCTTCCTGCCAAAGGGAACACACCATATGCACCAGGCAAACTTCTTTTGGAGGGCATTCCATGGATAGACTGCCAACATTAAATTTCATTATCTTGCTTCATCCTTAATATCTGGGTAAGATGATACAGAAGGGGGACGTTCTTCAAGTACCCTAGCTCCAAGAGGTTTACAGCTTTAAAGGTGAAAAACAGAACTTTGAGTTAGACCCAGAAAAGGACTAGCAGCTGTGCATAATAAGTAGTGGCATAATAAGATTGAACCAGCCAGGTTTGGCTGGCCAACAATCCAGCTACCCTCTTCAGAGTTTTAGACCATTTTACATACAGCCCCATCTAACACACACAATGCGATCATTCAAACAGAAGATTGCCGGGGTGTGTATATTATTGTCACAAAGCTATCTCTGCACATATAGGGTCACAGTTGGTGGATCACACAATGCTCTAAGCCACCCTCAGGACAGGATGTCTCCAACAAGAATGGTGAATGCAACAGCAGGACCAAATACTTGCCCACTGAGTGAGTTATAGTCTGAGTTATATTTCCATGGACAGCCCTTTTTCTCTCCCTCTGACCTACTTCATTAGTTCAGTGCAGCTGTTCGTGCAAAAGTCAGCAAAGATAACTCAGCAGGATTCCATTCATCAGGAGCAATCTTAGCAGAAGTGCAGAACAGCTGGCCTTTCACAATCATTGGGAAGAGAAACCATGGTGGGTTCTTCTTCTGCCCCTGTGCATGTTGGGTGTGCACAGTGTGATTTGCTAAGTTTCACCTGCAAATTGCAGCTTTCTGTGTCATCAGAACCCAGTGAGGTGCAAGGTAGTGGTTGTTTCCAAACCATGTTAGTTCCTGGCAACATGACATGGGTTCTGGAGTTGTTAAGAAGCCACTCCACCCCCTCACCAATGCACACACTCACACAATGTACCTTTCCCAGTTTGGACGACACAGTAAGCCATGCACCACAAGAATAATTTGAAAAATTGTGCAAGATGTCCCATGGCTTCTTTTCCTGATTATTGTTTGCCAGGTTTGCCATTCAAATGCTTGTCCATCAAGCGTGTTGGGTGAGGTGCTCACCACTGTACAGTAGTGTGATGCATTCAAAAATTGTTGCAATTCCTAGAGGTGTCCTTTAAAAAAGTGGTTGAAACAGCAAACTTCAGTTGTTTAAGACTTTGCTACTATGCCTGTGGGACCAACTTAGGCTGAATAATGAATCTAAAGTTCCTTCCTGGGTTTCATCTAGTTGACAATGACGAAGAGAAATCAGGATGGCATATTTCTTTGTGGCACCTGGCTAGTCACACTGAATTATCCAGATTGGCATTCCACAATGAGCACTGAGCTCTTAAAAGTGTTACAAAGCACTCGGATAGCCTTAACGACCATTGGAGCTCTTCCATATTAGTGCAGGAGGAAAGCATAATTTCTCTATTTCAAGATATCAAGTGCTTTCTAGAAGTCATCTAAAGTTGCAAAGAAACCATCAACTATTTTTGGGGGGACTTGCAAAATCAGGAGAGGTTGTGCAGCCAAGTGATGCTCTAAAGATACATGAATAATCCTTTCCAATGATTAAACTAATAATATTTTATAACCACATGCCTTCCTAAGGCTAGAAGTGTAGACAAACAATGCCTGCAGGTGTTAAGCCAAGGATGTGTTAGCAGATGGGTGATTAATTAAACACAAATTTTTAAACATTAAATGTAAGTGGAGGATGTTCTGATACTTTTGGATTTTGAAGTAGCTTGAACAAGTTTACCATTCATCTCCCAGGGACTTGGTGCTTTTAAAATTATGATAACATTTATGTGTTTTTATTGGACATACTTCCAACACTGGGATCTTTCAATAAATGCAGTTATATGGGATGAAATCATATCAATTAAAGATAAGACTTTAATTATTTAATGAGCTCTAAGCAATCATGCCGTAAGGGTGTTCTTTATTTTGATTTGCTTTGGAAACAATTTCATGTAACACAGGAAAATCATTGACTATTGATCTTCCACCTAAAGGACTCATTTTTGTACAGGATAAATTTAGGACCTTTGTATACATCTTCAGGTGTACCTCTTAGTCCGTCCTTAGGTATACATTTAAGTGTACACCTAAAAGATGACCAGTGTGAATGTACTTCTAAGTACACAAATCAGAGGGCTGTGATGGGCTTCAGAATTTGGTTGGGTATATATTTTGTGGCAGTTGTCAGCCTGCCACTGTGCAATGTGTGAAATAATTCTGATGGCATCCCTAAACTGCAAGCACTCTCTCGGGTTTGCCCACAACTTATTTCTCCCTTGGTGTAATCATGTATGATATTTTGTGCATCCCCCTAAAATTCAGAATATGCATGTGTATTATGCAGGTCCACTTATTGAGAGTTCAGACCACCTGTGACTCCTCATTCAATGTACATCCAGTAGTTATCTTTCATGCAACAAATGAAGAGGGCATCAATTTCCATTTTGAAATCTTGAAAATTTGACTCTTTCTTTGCCATTTCTTGTTCCTGCACACTTAATGTACAATTGTATGCATTTAAACAGAAAAAAAGGCCTACAGCTCTCACCATGCTTCAGACAGCTATTACAGGCCCTTTCCTCTGTCTAAACATGCATGGAATTGAGCCTTTGCCTTCATTTTGTTCCTCTCAGATGTTATCTATAAGATTGTGTTTGACTTACTGTTGTTAAAAATGAATACTAGGGCTGAGGTGAAACAGGTCCAAAATCTCATGTGCATGTTAGCGTACCCTAGAAGAAACTTCCTCCATCTCTGAGGAGAAAGGGGTATACAGATTTATGAGGAGTGGAAATGTGTCATCCTGTTGCTGATGGTTCTTGTTTTCCCACACTTTGCTGCATTTCACTGCAAACCAGCACAATGCTGGAAGACAGAAGACATTGGCCTTCTTACCTTGGTGATGGGCTTCCAGTTTTCTTTTTTCTGCTACATTCAGAGTGAAGTCAATGAGAGGGATTTGACATTAGAGTCATTTTACATAGCTAAACATGATCCATAACATGTTATCTAACAGGCTGGGAATGTTCCATGAGGAAGAAAAGAACAGAAAAGAGAGCTACAATCACCCACAAAAAATCCAAGAAAGCTATTTCAGGCCCTCAGGCCCTATTTTTGTGACCAAATGGCAATGACTTGCCATAAGCACTAGTAAATTCTGGTTAAATTTTACCCACCCCATTTTCTTCTTTACCAGGAGGTTGGGCATAACCCCATTTGTTGATGGGTTTCCAAGAAATGAATGGGAAGTCAGTAATTTTCTCAGAACTGACAAGCATTTAGCAATAGATATATTGGTCCTGAGTTGATAAAAATTGGTTCTGGGTTGATTTTTCTTCCCTGAAACCCCCAAAAGGATCTGCTGCTGCTGCATGCAGTCAGGGGAGATTATAAGTGAGCAGGCAACTGGTTCAACTCCACAGTGCTTCTTGAAGCTCTACATAGCCCAGAAACAGTGTGTTTCTCTGCTTAATTGGAGTAGGCAGAACTTCTATTTCTCTCCTTGGAAATCTAAACCTTTCTCCTTTTCCTTAGTTAATGGGCTGGAGCAGGGCACTTTTCCAGGTCTGGAGAGAAAGGAAAAGAGCTGCTAACACCAGTATCTGCCTAGGGCAAAAGTAGAAACCTCTTTCAGCTTGAGGGCCAAATTGCTTTGCAGTGACTACACTCCTATCTGGCTGACTGATTCCAGATGGTGGTGCTAGGGTAGTGTGGCCCTGTGCCATGGCAATTATGTCATGGACTATCACAGGGATCCATTTCATATCCACCAGGGGAGGTCATCTGGAGGTTTGGGTTGAAGTGTCATCAGTGTGATGACACTCAGCTCTACCTCACTTTTTCATATAATCCAGATGAGGCAGTGACAGTTCTAAATCTGTGTTTAGAACTGGACTAGGTGAAGGCCAACAAATTGAAGCTTAATCCAGACAAGATAGCAGTACTCTTGGTAGGTGGGTCTCATGTTCAGATTGAGGATATCCACCCTGTCCTGGACAGGGTTGCACTCCCCCTACAGGACAACTTCTGGAGCTGGAATTGTCCCTGGAGTACCAGGTGGGCTGTGTGGTCAGGATAACCTTTTATCAGCTCCAGTTAATTTGTCAGCTTCAACCTTATCTGGACAGGCAGAACCGAGCAACAGTAATCCATGAACCTCTTGGTTGGACTATGTAATGCTTTTTAAGTGGAACTGCCCTTGAAAACATTATGGGAGCTTCAATTGGTGAAAAATAGAGCAGCTGGATTGCTAACAAGGACTAGTACCAGCGAACATACAACCCCAGTCCTTTATCAGTTGTATTTGCTTTCAGTTGAAGGCCTGCTTTAAGGTGCCCAACCTTAACATACATAGTACTAAATGGATGAGGACCTGAATATTTAATGGAATGTCTCCATCCATATAGGTCTACCTGGACCCTAAGATCTTCCCGCTTTAAAGGATGCTAGGAGGGTGGCTGCCTGGGGTAGGGCCTTTTCAGTTATGCTGCCCCATCTTTGGAATCAGCTTTCTAGAGATGTAAACCAGGCATTTCGATGCCTGGCAAAGATTTTTTTAAAAAAAAAATTTGGAGCATTTTAAATGTTGATAGCTTTAATTCTAATTTTAAGTTAGTATTTTAATTTATGGATTTTAAAATTGCAATTGGTATTTAAAAAATATGAAATGTGTGCAATCTGGCCATTGTATGAGGTCAACACAGTTGGTATTCCTGCTTAAGGAATTAATATTTTTATTTATTGCATTTGTTTTATAATGTTCTATGGATTTTTATGTCTTCTGTTCATTTGTATTTTAAGTTGTTGCAATTTGTTCAGAGAGCTATGTGACTATTGTGACAGCCTATAAAAGCAAACAAGCAAGCAAGAAGCTTTCACATTCCAGGTGGGTAGTTTGAATGCCAAGGTGTCCCAGTAAGAGGAGCAAAAGAGGTGGGCTCAAAAATGCTAAGTAAACCTCAGGTGAGAATTTCAACCTAACAGAATGGAGAAAAGTGCAGAAAAGCAAAGAAAACACCAAACCACTGATATTCAGGAAGATGAGGGTGGGTCCTAGAGAAGAAGGCACAGGCCCAATAAGCTATATAAGAACATCAGAAGGGCTGGTTCTGGGTCCAAGTCTGAGGTTTCCCATTCTTAAAATAGGAGAGGATTTTATTTTTGATGGGAGGGGAGCTATCTTGCAGGGTCAACCCTACCAAAAGCCAGAGTGTGATGATCGCCTCAAGCAGCAGATTCTGGAGAAACAGCATCAGTAGGGCAGTGGTCATTACCCTCTGTTGGAGAAGACAACTGTGTATGTACCACTGTCTGTCCTGTATGCCTTAAAGTAGCCCGTTACCTGCCAGTGTGGTGGATGACACTGCCCCATTAGCAGAAATGAAGTAAGATTGACTTCCAGTCTATAGTTGCTTGTTCACATGGGATGGAGGCCATGTTGCCTTTGTCTCAGACAGGAGAATGTAGCAGGGCAACCTAATCCCTCACTGTGCATTGGTATGTTGATTTGGAAAGGACAGGTGAACCCATTTTGCAGTGCAATTTTTGAGAATGACCCCTCTTGTATGGATGAGTTTGAGGATGCTTTACCATCCTTAAGTGTTCCTGGAAATAATTCCCCTTTTAGTCATAATGATTGTGAGTATAAGAACAAGCTTTAAAAGAATCATGGGTACATTGTGGCAGATGAATTTCTCAAGTGTATCTTCTCTTTAGTCAGCTTGATCTTTTCTCTTTCTTAATGGCTAAAAAGTGTTTTTCTCACCTGTTTGGATACACTTAAGCATATGATCCTTGTATATCTACCTTGAGCCAGAAGAAATCTTGAGTGAGTAGATCTGTGCTGCTCAAGTGGATGGAATTTGGAATAGTTATGCCACTTTTGAAGTAGCATCAGCTGCTATGCTTTGTTTTAAACAAGAATTGTTCATGTTCTTAAAAGAAGCTCTGATTAATAGATACTGACATTTTTCATAGCACAGCACCAATCACACTCTTTCCACTTTCTGGCTGAGATAAACCAGTGAGCCAATCCTGGCATCTGTATAGTGATATTATATATTGTTATATTGATTAATATTGATAGAAACACAGAAACATAGAAGCAGAGCAAGTCAGAAGGGGTCTCCCGGGCCATCTAGTCTGACCCCTGGCACCAGCTGGTTCCACTCATGACATGTCCACCATGTGCATGTCCAGCCTATCTTTGAACACCCGCACCTATGGGGCCTCAACCACCTCCCGTGGAAGCCCATTCCACACCCTCGGGGTCCTGACTGTCAGGAAGTGCTTCCTGGCAGCCAAATGGAACCTTGGCTCCCTGAACTTTACTCCGTTGGAGTGCGTCCTGCCTTCCTCTGCAGGGGAGAACAGGTCTCTAGCCATCTCCATGTGAAATCCCCTTACATACCTGTATGTCGCCAACATATCCCCTTTGAGTATCCTCTTCTCCAGGCTGAAGAGACCCAGTTCCCTCAGTCTCGCTTCATACGGCATCCCCTGCAAACCGGCCACCAACCTTGTGGCCCTATGCTGCACTGACTCTAACCTGGCTATATTTTTTCTGTAATGAGGGGCCCAAAACTGAGCACAATACTCCAGCTGTGGGCACACCAGAGTCATATAGAGTTATAGTAATACCTCTCTCGATCTAGAAGCCATGCTTCTGGCTATGCAACCAAGGGTAGCGTTCTCCCTCTTGACCACTGCATCACACTGCTGACTCATGTTTAGCCTGCAGTCAACCAGTATCCTGAGGTCCCTTTCACAAGTGCTGCTCTCCAGCCACTTGTCACTTAACCTGTACTTATGACACCTATTCCTATGCCCCAAGTGCAAGACCTTGCACTTATCCACATTGAACGCCATCCTGTTGTTTCCTGCCCACTTCCATCATCTGTCCATATCCTTTTGAATCTGGAGTACCTGCTCCTCAGTTGTGGCCACTGCTCCAGTTTTAGTGTCATCTGCGAATTTGACCAGCAGACTATTCACCCCTTCTTCCATGTCATTTATGAAAAGATTAAACAGGATCAGCCCCAGGACAGAGCCCTGGGGGACCCTGCTTGTGACTGGCTGCCATCCCGATGAATCCCCACTAATGGTTACCTTCTGCTTTCGGTCAGTCAACCATGCCCTAATCCACCGGACAGTGCTTTGGTGTATCCCAAAACTCTTCAGTTTCTCCACCAGGATATCATGGGGCACTTTGTCAAAGGCCTTGCTGAAATCCAGGTATACCACATTCACTGCATCCTCTCCATCTAGGCATCTTGAAACCTTGTCTT
The DNA here is from genome assembly GCF_004798865.1 of Varanus komodoensis. Lineage (NCBI taxonomy): Eukaryota > Metazoa > Chordata > Lepidosauria > Squamata > Varanidae > Varanus > Varanus komodoensis. The sequence continues at coordinate 19,959,843 of NW_025335349.1, forward strand.
GAAACCTTGTCTGGCAGGACCTGTTTTTGTGGAAGCCATGTTGTGAGGCTGTCAGCCTCCCTTTCCTATCTAGCATCACTAGATTTTTCTCTGTTATGAGCCTTTCCATTGTTTTTCCTACAATGGACATAAGGCTAACAGGTCTGTAATTCCCCATGTCCCTTCTACTACCCTTTTTGAAAATTGGGACCACTGATGCCACCCTCCAGTCATCTGGAACTTCACCCGTTCTCCACGAGGCCTCAAAAATGAAGGCCAGCAGGCGTGAGAGAAGCCCTGCCAACTCTCTAAGTACTCTCGGGTGTAACCCGTCAGGGTCTGGCACCTTTGTAATATCAATGCCCTTAGGAGACCCTTGACTTCAAGGGAGGGTGACTCTAATCTGTGCCCCTAAGTCTCCAGCCTCATCTAATCTCCTATGCGGATATCCCCCATCCTGCTTTGGGGAGAACACAGAGGCAAAATAGTCATTTAGCATCTGTGCCTGTTCCCTTATATCAGTCACTGGATCTCCTTCCTCCTTATTTAGTGGTCCCACCACTTGTCTCCCCTTCCTCTTCCTATTTACCTGCTGAAAGAAGCCCTTTTTGTTGCTCTTGATATTCTTGGCAAGTCTCAGCTCATAATCAGCCTTAGCCTTGCAAAGAATCCTTCTGCAATGAATCTCCTCCTCCCAGTATACCCTTTTGTCTATTTTCCCCAGTACCCATTTCCTACGGAGGTTCCTCTTTTATCTAATCCCTCTAACCACCTCCTTTCGCATCCATGGCATCGCTGTCCTCCACCTCCCCACCTTACTAACTAGAGGTATCGTCAAGTCTTGTGCATCCAAAACCTCCCTTTTGAGTGCCATCCACCCCTCCTCAACTCGCTTACCTTCCAGTAACCTATCTCAGGAGAATATTGATATTGATTATTAGAATTTTTTTAGCAATTTGGCACAGCCACACTAACTTCTTCCTTGTATCAAATTACCAGGCCTTCAAGTTCCACTAACTGGTCCAAAACACACCTGCATGCGCACACGCACGTGCACACACGTGCACACACACACGGAGTTGTACCTTGGAATTGCCGTGTGCCCTACTTTATAGATTTATGAAAATCAGTGCCATTTTTGTCTTCTTTTTATGATACGAAAGCTGCCACACCCCACTGTGACTATGTTAAGGACACTGAGTGGACTGAGAAGATAGAGCACTGCTGGAATTTGACCGTCAAATGCATATTCTGGATCACAAGCAGCATCATGTGCAAGCAACCACTCAGTCATTGTTTCTTAGGAAATTCCCCTGGTAGATAAATATGCATGCATTTATCAGAGCACTTCCCAAAGTACTCTGAAACAGAGAAGGATCAGGTTCAGTGTCTCCCACTGGGCCTTGCTAATAGCTTGAAATATGTGAGCTTTCCTTATAGTAAGCGTGAATAGAATAGAATTATAAAGAAGCAATTATAACAAATGCCATTAACTGTGCTATATTTCATCACTGGTTGTCGTTATTTATTTAGTGAGCACATAATTTTGCAAGCCAAGCCATAGCAGCTACATTTATGTGCTCCACTGTTCAATGCTATTGAACTTAGATCAAAGGCAGCTTTCAATATATCGCACAAAAATTTTGGCTTTACAAGGGCCAATATCCACCAGCTCGGATAGCTTTAAAAGGGGATTTAACATTAATACATGGTACACCTCCAAAATGCAACAGCAAAGGAAGGTTGCCAGAACCTTTCCCTGCATATCACCTTTGCAGAGGCATCTTGCCGGCAGACATTAGAAACAAAACTTCATGCAGATTTTGATCTGATCCTGCAAAGGAATTATTACATTCGTATGAATGCATCCACATTGCTACTGTGAACCATCAGCACAGATGTATAGGTGGTGTTTAGCAATAAATAAAAAGATCCTCAACAAGGCTCAACCAAATTTAAACCTTCTCCTCTGATATTCTAATTTACCATGTGCAAATGTATTTACATGCAGGTGGTGGTGATGGTGATGATGATGAATTTCATTTCTATAGCCACCCCTTAGCTGGAGCTCTCTGGGTAATTTACAGCAATCCACAATAAACTACAATAAAAATCATAGAAACATCAAATGTTAAAGAAGTTTAAAACAGCTAAAAAATAAACAGAAAGAATGACTCTGTAAAATGATTACATACATTTAATGTCAGTGAGTGATGCCCCAACATATATGCTCATCTTGGTTGGTATAGCCCATTTTTCATGCATTATTGAATTTCCAAATCAGTTCTTGTTAGATGGCTGACACTGGATTTTATTGAATGACCTGACCAAAAGTCTGTCCAGGTAGCACCTGAATCCAAAAACTTCAATTGGTGATTCTCATAAATGAGGTTTATCAAACGATGCAGCTCAGATGGCTTTGAGAAAGTTTCTCTTTTCAAACTTTCAGTAAGAAAAATGAAAGATGCAAAAGAATCTTGTTTCAGTTCATTAAAATCAGAACTTGTCCTGCTTGGACCTGAAAATGCAAGCACATTTTTCAGAGAACACTTAGATATTCCTGAGCTTATACTCCTGTTCACAAAATGGTCATTAGAAAAATGTGTACTTCAAAAATGTTGATGGGGGGACACATTTTCATGTATTCATCCGTGGAGGGGAAGTATGCATTTGGGTGTATGTTTTAAAAATGTGCACCTAGATAAGCACTTTTCCCATTGAAGCAAAATAAAAGCTTGCACTTGGGAGTGGCAATGAGGCAGACTGAGTTTTGAAGTGGAACTCAGAGAACCTTGATGAACCTTGATCATCCTTGCTGATTTTCTGAACCAAAAAGAAGCATAAATAGATTCATATCTCAAAAGAACCCTTCGATGAGGTGTGAACTTAGAAAAATGCTTCTGTTAACTTATCACTACACACACAACTAGCTTAGGCTTTCTGTAGGTTTAGGATCATTAGAGGTAGGCAATCTGTATTGGCATTTTTATTGGCGAAGTATTGCAGATCTGCATGGTACAGTGCAACTGTATGTATTGCGCTTGTATTAGTGACAGCAATGAAACCTTGTGTCCATTGCTTTAAACTCTAGCTGCTAATAGTCTGAACATTACACCCTAGCAAAGCAGAGATGTGTGGATCTTAACCAGCAATCTGTATGTGTCAGCTCTGCAAAAATCACAAAAATAAGAGAAGAGATTAGAATGGCACTAGCCACCCCTAGTGCTTTCAATCAAATATCATTAGCTACAGCAATGTTAACTAGGAACCCTGATGCAGCTTGTACATTAACAAAATGTTAATTCAGATTTAAGCTTGTGAGCTACCAAGAATACCACTAAATGCTGAAAGCACTACCTAGTTCTACCCTGCCCCCACAACTACAAGGTCAAACGCTTCCATTTTATAACTCAGTAATTTCATCGGCATGTCATTTCCTCGACTCTGAGAGCCAACTTTTTTTCTTCTCAGCACCATCCTGAAAATACTCACCAAACAAACTAAATGCCAAAGCAAATAACTTCCATATACTCCCTTATTTTGCCTTGGGGCTAAGCATGCTTTATTTCACAGATATTGTATAGACAAAAGTCCGCAATAACAACAACAGCTACAAAATACCAGTAGGAAATAGCTTTCCTACTTTTCCTACTATACAATGACATTGTCACTGATGGGGAAAAGGTTAATGATGGAATTGCGCCATTAAATTTCTACTTGCAAACTTTAGGCAAGTTTTGGGTAGCAAATAGTGCAGAGATTGAACTCATCAGCTCCTTTTGTCACAGGGCAATAATGACCACATTCTTCTGGCTATGTTGTGCCTGGGAGCTGCCATTTTGTTTTGGCCCTCTAAGTAAGCTATGTCATCATTCACAGAAAGCCTCTTGGGATGATGCAACATGATGATGTGGGTGCTGTATGGGAGAAATGGCTGCTAGAAGAAGCATGAAGTGACCAAGGCTAATGTTCCATCCCTAAATGAGATTCCTCACCTCCATTGCCAAATGGAGAAGAGCAAGTGATCCTTCAGCCCAGTCCTAATGAAGTCATTGAATCAGTGATATAAGAACAATGGGAAATGCACACAGCCCAAATGTCCCTGTTTACTTGGACAAGCTCTGGTCTCATGTAGGAACAAAACTGGCAGTTTTGCATTTCAGTGAGACATGGGGAATGCCCTTTGAAAAATCATGTTCCTGTGAGTTCTTGGAGTCTTCTATGAGTTTTGCCATTGTTCAGCTCTCTGTTTATTTAGTGCATTTATATTTCACCTTTCTCTGATCATGGGATTCAGGACAGCAAGAATGAGGTTTTCAAGAAGTCTGCCATCCAGCCACTAATGAGACCCAGGTCTGCTTAGCTTCAACAAAGTGACTGTTCCATGTGTCCTCAGACCATACCCTTTATAACATGTTTAATTGACCTCTAATGGGTGCTGGTGGGTTTGGCTTAATGCAACTGTACATAGAAAGGTCTAAAATGCTGGTGCATTGCTTCCGTGCCATCATCTCACACATTCCTAATTCCCATGTCTCTCTTAACTAGATATGAGTGGTAGTTCATTTGTAACAATTACACCAGATTGTGTCATTCTATTAAGCTTTGGTCAGAGAGGAGAATTCTGCTACCTGTTATGTATGATCTAGGCCAGAGGAAGTTGCATCTTGTAATATCTGGAACCAGCTCCATTCTAACTGCAATGCTTCAATAAGACTCATTCTGCTTCTGCTTCTTTGGTTGCCTTTGCCAGAGAAATGAACTTCACCATTTTCTGCTTACCATATAGTGTTTCATTCTTTTCCTGATAACATCAGGACTGATTGTATCTCCAGTGCTGACTCCATTGTTGCTGCTATACTCCAGGGCAAAAACTTTAATAAGACAAATTCTTGCTTGTAACTGAATTATTATCTAATTGCAGCTCACACACAAATGCAGATCAGTTGATAGATAGATAGATAGATAGATAGAAGATGGATCTAGACTTATTATGATCAAGCTTCATTGAACATACTGCAACTTTCTTCTGAGTAAACCTGCATGGGGTTTTGCTAGAGTATATCCTATTTTCATCTAAGAAACTTTGGAGGATATGCAAATGAAATTAACCAAAATTATTTCAGTATATATAATCAATTTATTAAGAATAGTTTTAGACTTCATTCCTATTTAGTGAATGCTTTAGACCATGTAGAATAAAAGTACACACACATCTGTACATTTCTGATGTATATGCATGGCATATGAATGAAGATTTAAATCTGAAGATCAATCCAGATTAAAATTAAGCATTTCTAAATCCTACTAAGTTCAGTGGAGGAGTTATGTGCATAATGAAATTGATCTTACTGAAATCACAGAGTCTAAAAATATTTATCTTCAGATGTATCATGCAGGAAAAAACCCACAGTCACTCTGGATCTCATATCCAAAGTAGTCATTGATTGAAGAATTTGCTTTCATATTGAAGTCATTTCCTAACCTTGCTCCTTGAAGAACTGACATTTGTCGGCCAAACATTGATCCAGATCTTCCAAAGCATATTTTAGTCTTTAAAACTGAAATTGCTGTTGTTCGCAAGGTATGCATATTTAAGGATATTAATCAGAACTTACAACTGAAATGTTTACTGGAGGGTTTTTATGTACATTAAACATTCTTTAGAATAATGTTACAGGCTATATATTTTACTTTCAAACACTGACACAAGAAATAATGGGATTGTTGGTCTACTGTTCTGAGATGTTAAAGGACCTTCCACAAAGGCAAGAACAAGTTTTCAGCAATTTTGTTAGCAGTTGCTCTCCATTATTCAGAAGAAATGCTTAATGTTGTTTTGAAATCTTGGAACATAAATGTAAGTAATACAGGTTATTAATTTCTATCATTTTATCTTTGTCACCTTTAAAATGACTGAAAAGTCCACAACTTAGGTGACATTTTTTAAAATAATCTAACTCATTTTGCTTGTCAATTTGAATCAAACCAGTTTCATGTCTGGTATGTTTATCATTCTGAGACTGGTTATGATGTCAGCCTTTTCCTGTTCAAAAGTTAAATCTAAAGTTGAAGTCTTTTTATCTTTGTGTAGACATTAATGGATTTTATGTATAATTTCATGGACCCAGATCCAGAAATCATGGACTAGTAGCAAGGCTGTTCATATTATAACATGGATAAATGCAGGCTTTCAAGACCTCCTTGCTGCAACATTCAGGAAAATAATTTAAAGCCTGACAAACTTTTGCCAACCTAATCAGTCTTCAAATGCAGACAGTTACCTGAGGGTTTATATATTCATTCCCCCTGCCTCTAATAATTTCCCATACACAGGTGTACTGAAACATTCTACAACCTCTGCAATTTTGTTACATTTGTCACTCGAAGAGTTTTGCAATAAAGTGTGACTTTGGTAAATCAAATTTACCTTGCTCTAATTATTGTTATCGCTCTGCTGTATATTGAAAACAAATGAGGGCTGTTCAGTATTAAAAGTGTATATGCGTTAATGTGTGCGCATGTGCATACGCATGCATGGACACTCACACGCACAATCAGAAAACAGCCATGCTTTCTCAGCAGCTGCATGACAAATTAAGAATTACATTACGGGATACTCACCCCATTAAAGAGCTTCTCAAAATTCATAGCTCTTGTTTCACAGTCAGTGTAAGAAAGATCAACCACCTTTATCATTTGGATACATTAATCTAAATTAGCTCCATTATCTTCCTTAACACTGCTGCATTTTGCCACTTCCTTGCTAAGGAAAAACCATTGAAACTTTCTCTCTCCAGTCTCTTTTTTCCTCCCTAAAGTATGTCTTGTCTCTCTGGCTGACTTTTAATTTATCATTTCTCAATCTCCTTACCAGTATGTGTTCTGTGTGCATCAAGGAGATTGGCAGGCTTTGTAACAAATACCTTCTGCCCTCATTTGTGTCACTTGAAATCTCAATTGGTGCTCATTAGCAATGTTATCACTCTGTCCAATGTATTCCATTTATCTTTTGAAGGAGAAACAGCGTTTATGCTCCCCCTCCACCTTGTTTTACACTGGACTTAAATGGAAACAATCCTGATATTTATCAGGCAAAATAAAACTGTACAGAAGTCTTATTCCCCATCCTACGGCTTCTATCATATACACTTGCAATATATGTACAATGAATTTTAAAATCATAAAAATGATATGATAATAAAACAATAATTATTAATGATAATTGTAGTCACTCATTTCTCCATATCTGAGCTGGTAATAATTTGAGATTAACAGAAACATGAAGGTGAGAGGCATTAGGTCCTTATAAGCCCTGGCAATGGAGTGCTTAACTATTGAAGCCCCTGATGTGAATTACCATGCATCTATACTGGTGCTAAATAAGAGTTGCTGCCTTTATTTTCTGAGAGGTTCCTCATCTTTAACCCCTATGTGACTAGCTGGTACAGCTTGGCCTTCTGCATGCTGGGAGTATTTGCCAGTGCAGATGTTTGAGAATTTCATTCCAGTTTATTTACCATTACTCGTATATTCATGCATATTCAGGATGGAAACAACCTGAGATTTAAGTCTGAGAAACTGGCAGATTCACCTATCCCTAAAGCCTGCAGAGATGGGTGCAGAGTCAGCCCTTCATGTCAGTATGCCATGACTATGGGCATCACACATGGTTTAGGGAAGCCTTCCCCAGTCTTGGAGTAAGGTATTCTGTACCAGTCTCCCAGAAGTCCCCGACCAGCATACCTAGAGATATGGAACTCTGAGATTTCTTGTCTAAAGCTCTGACAGGCATCCAGTTCAGAAAGGGAGTGCACAGGCTCCCTGTGTTGGTATTTACAAGATGCCAGGCGTCCCAGTGATGTGCAAAGTCTGCATCAGTGGTACACTTACTCATCTGTTCCCAAAGTTCATTTTTCATCACATAGAGAAGCTATTTTGCAGAGAGATCTAAATTAAAGTCTGTCCTGTTATCATTGAGGCAATTCAGTTAAGGGTAAGCGAATTTTTCACTATCAAGGAAAAAAAGTCATTACATGAAATGGAAGAGATGATACTTGTCGCGCTGGTGTTCCCTCCACTGAGCCCCTGATTCCGTTCTTCCGATCACTGTGGGATGTTGCATTTCTCTGTAATTTTCTGGCATTTGGCCTTTGAAAGAGAATACTTGCTATTTCTTTATGATGAGCTAAATTTCTTTGTACCCTTTTTTAACCTTAAAAGGATGTTAGCCCACACTGTTATTTTCCCCACAACCGCTTCTGCAGTTTTTGGCTGCAGAGACGTGCCGAGCTGATTCTATTTAATGCTCTCAACTACATGCACTATGTTCTCCTTTTTCCTACAAAATTGTTTCTAAGATTTTTTAAAATCAGAAATCTAGAAGTGTTTGCCTTCCTCTGCTCCAGAAATGTACTTTAAATTTCTCACAAAGTGAGCCTTGAAGGAGCAGTGAGCACTAGAAGTGTATTACAGTTTGAACCAGAGAAGACTAATAGGCAAAGCTGAATCTGAAAATTTGCCAGCAGGAAAACTGAGGCTAGTGGGCAAACGAATTCCCATTTGGGGGCCTCTTAGCCCAATGGTTCAGTTTCTGCTCCCAGACCTGTTTTACCTGGGAGCCAGCTGTATAAAACAGCACCAAGCAAAGCAACAATGAATGGTCTGTGTTAAAGAGCAGCCCCTGGGATTTGGAGAACTGGCCACCTCCACAGGAAACCTTGGTATTAAGACATTCCCCTTGAGTGCTGGGCTTTTGCCACTGAATCCCAGACGCTTGTTCACAGATGTATTCCTGTTCCTTGAGAAGGGATACCTTAAAGATCTTCCTGGGAAACTCAAACTAAATGACTCAAAAGCCCACCAACTGCAAAGGACATGTGATGCAACAAATGTATTTACTTATTTATTAAAAGCTTTTCTACCCCCCCCCCCCCACTAGTATCTCAGGATGGCTTACAATAAATTTCACTATGGAAAAGCAGCAGCATTTTTTTTTCTCCTGCAGGAACAGCTTTCAAAAAGTGAAAGGACATTTGGCCAGAAGGTCACTTTGGTTTTGGTCAGAATTTAAATACCTTAAATCATCTGTAGACCCAAACACATCTTGTGCTTTAAAGTTTGTGCATTCCTGAACTTGCAAAATGATTTGTGCAAAATAAATAGCTAAAAAAATATGTTCTTTTGAAAAATGCATATGAGCATGCTGTAGACATGGAGCAAAACATTCAAAAATGCGCAAAGTCGATGTGCAGGGAAATATAAGAAATTTTCATGAGGACAAAATGCTTCAATATGAAATGCAGAGAAATCGGTACAAGCTTCAAGGCAGAAATTGGAAATGTTCAACAAGCTTGAGTTTTGCTGATTCATACATCCCTAGGGAATGCAAGAGTAAAACTAAGTTGCTGACAAGGCATAATAAATGGCTGGCAGCTCACATTCAGCTTTATGTAAGTCATATGCAACCTGTCAACTTCAGATTGTACTTCTGAAGACAATAGAAAACCCATCCTGAAAGCAGATCTACAGTTATAATAGAACACTGGACTTTATGACACTTTAATAACACTGGATCAAATCAAAATTGATTAATATGAGGTCTATTTATATATCTAAAAAGTTAGAATAAATTATACTTAACAGTACAATGGAGAGAATGCATATTTAAAGGGAAATCCATTGATCTCAATGGGCATTATCCCCTAGTAAGTAAATGTTTAGGATTACACCTTTAGTGGGTTGTCTTTACATTCTAAACACCAGTATCAATGCATCTTTACATGTCATAATTTGTCTGCCATAATATAAAGTATGTGCCTATTAACTTTATGTGTTTAGTATTTCTTTACCCATTTCTTTTATTGCAATTTTCAGCTTCACACTCTTCCACTTGAACAAGAGGGACAATTTGATGGAAGACAGTTTTAATGAGACCTGAGAGGTTTGGGGAAATTCTGCCTGGTTAGTTGGTTTGCTTTTTGGAAAATAAATATATAAAAATTTGCAAGCATGAAAACCTGAGGGAAACCTGATTAAAGTGAGTGGGAAATTAAATCCAAAGGAAAAATGCAGCAAGACACAGATGAAACCCAAAATAATGGAGAAGATAAGTGTAATAACATTAATAATGACAAAAACTGAAGCAAACTTTTAGAAAATCCATTGTGCTTGCACTGGGGCTCTGTATTGTGTCAAGCTAAAACAATCACCTGAAAAACAAAGATAACAGGAAGAATATTAATCTTTCTTGTTATTTACTAACTCTGCTTGTAAATAAAGATGCAGTCCTGCTTGAAGTCTAAAGGAGACAATCCTTTACAATATCGCACCTCCTGTTGGAAAGGAGTTGGTCTAAGGCTGAGTTTGACTTAGCTAAAGTTAGGTGTTGTGCCTCTTCACACATAATTGTGAAACTTTGCTCTCACTCGTTCTGAGATTTTTTTGTAGGTATGTGAATTGCTTTATTTTATACATTGTATTTTATATATTATATTTTACAGGAGAATACAATATCAGCTTAGTTGGATCCAGATT
>NW_025335349.1:19970457-20077249 GCF_004798865.1 Varanus komodoensis
AATCTGGATCCAACTTTTGTATGTAACACACAAAATCATCAATAATAGTTTCAAACACAGTCTCATGCATGTTTAGACAGAAAAAATCTTCTACTCTTTCCAGCATTTCCCAGCCAAACTGTGTATAAGTTCAGTGGAAGATATGAAAGTTTTCTCTGCACATACAACTTGGACCTGCTTAAGTTCTCTTCAAGTGATGGAATACCTTTTTTTAGAGTTCTCAGTTTCACATTTGAAGCTGAGCATGAGCTTAACTACTTGCTCTTACAGATGTAGTCTAGGACCTTCCAAGTTCATTTTCCAGCCATGGGATATCTACAGATCATGACTACTTTAATGTCACTGGCACAGTTAACACATAGGTTTCAATACTGTCCTGGAAACCTAGCAGAGACCTTAGCATAGCCAGAAGTTCCTTGCTACAGTAATTTCTTCATAACAGCTGAAGTACATGGTGTACCTACCTTGTGAAGGCCACCAAAACAGCTTCTGCTGGGAAGAAATGTGACTGGTCTGGAAAAATCTTCCAAGTGATTATGACAAACTATAGCCCTGCCCAGGAACTTTTCTCCATGTCATCTCAATTTTATGATGACGGACAGAATGCCCAGTATAAAGTACATTTTAAAATGTGCATTTTTGAAATTCTTCATTTGCTTTTAACTGTACACTTTTTAAAATTCACATCCTCTTGCCTAGTCAATGGAGGCTAACTGTACTCTTTTGCAAAATGAACTTTTTCCATTCATACAAACACCAAAAACAAGTTGCAGGCAAAAAGAGGAATGACCTGAACTGAGCTTTGACATAAAGCTCCTTCATTCCCTCATCCCCAGTTGTATCTCATGTCAGACCATCCCCAAAGCTGCCCATGCACTAGAGCACCAGAAAATTGCTGCTTTTATTATTGTTGATGCCATTTATGTAATATCCTCTCTGAGTGATACACAATAACTCATTAATTACAGCACATTTTATCCAATATACAAAATTTGAAAACCATTTCAACAGCTAACACAATTTCATTGCAAACCAGATCTGTGTGGAAATAACTGACATAAATGCCCTATTGTCCCATACAGTACCATTAAATGCCTGGAAGAACAAAGCAATTTTAACCTGGCACTGAATCAGTGATAGAATTGGTGTCAGGTAGGCCTCAATGGGAAGGTAATTACAAAATCAGACCACCACCATCTCCCAAGAGAAGGCCCTCTCCCTTGTTGACACATCATTCCTCCTGCAGAGATAGCTTCAGATGTTGATTCCAATGCCTGGGTAGATTCAGCTTGAAGGAGGACATACTTCAGTTCTTGCAGTCCGTCATGTGAACAGGACACACCTGAACAAGACGCATGTGATGAACAATGATAAAGGCTGCAGCCTCAACCCTCATATGGCAGCTGGTGCCCTCATGCTTCATGTTGACTCTGTGTGTAGAACAATGCTCAGTCTTTGGCTTGATGCTTTTAAAAGACTAAAGACACACTAAGTTAAACCCATCTCAGGTGTCATATTGCTCCTGTCCCCATATGTCAAGGGTGCTTACATAAAGCACCTGTATTTTCCTTCCTGAGACCCCAGTGTAGCCTTGAGGGTCTGAAAATTGGCACACCTTCTCACTCAAGTCCCACCCCCTTTCCCATGGTCAGCAACCATTTGGTGGTTTTCCAACTGTTGTGCAGCTGTTTTGCCTGTTCTAAAACACTGAAATCCCCTCTCCTATCCCCAGTATCTTCAGGGTGCTACCCTATGCATATTTAGAATGGGAAAACTCCTACAGCTAGTGATGCATGGGTTTCATTAAACCCAAGCCATTTTCAGTTCATGAGTTGTTGGTCACTTTGCATTCTATCATTCACCCACTTGACAGAATCAGAATTTGTAGGATTGCATTCAGATGCACTTGCAAAAATTTGCACTTCTGAAAATGGGCCTCCTTCCATACAGCAAATCCACCGAGATGATTATTTTCACATGTTAGTCTATGGAAGTAAATGCACATTCTGGTGTAGTGTTTTATCATTCTATTTTTCCATATTTTTCTATAACCAGACTTACATAAATTTATGGAAAGTATGTTTAAAAAGGCTTCATGTCTTTGTGACTCTGCTGTGGAACCTACTCTGATTCAGGAAAAGCCAGCAGAACTTGTGAGTCAGCATCATAGAAATCCAGTGTGTGGTGTAGTGGTTAAGAGCATGGGACTGGGACTCAGAGGATCTGGGTTCTAGTCCCCGCTCAGCCATGGAGCCAACTGGGTGACTTTGGGCCAGTCACAGACTCTCAGCTGAACCTACCTCACAGGGTTGTTGCTGTGGGGATAAGATGGAGCAGGAGATGTAAGCTGCCTTGAGCCCTTTGTAGGAAAAAGGCAGGATATAAATCGAAAAGTAAATAAAAATAAATAAAATTTTAAAAAATCCAAACTCATTTGAATCCACTGATGGTTTTCCCTACATCCTACCTAGAACTTTCAGCATATTGGTAGCTGTCAGACTTTTTCAAATTAACAATGAATTGGATGAATGGCACCTTTAAACTCTTGCATGTATCCCATCCCTTTTGCTCTTGGCTACCCCATTATTAAAATGCAGCTCTTGAGGGCTCCTGTGAAAAGGAATTTGGCCCTGAAAGAGGCTCAGTGTCTCCATCCTACAGCCTTACACAAGGCTTTTCATTCTTTATGACTAGCTACATTTTTAACTAGAGATGCTAGGCATTAAATGCCAAACCTTCTGCATACCCCACCATTCATGAGATGGAGAACAGCCATGCTCTCATTAGGCTATCCATTGCAGAAGAAGCATGGATAAGAGTCCTGACTGATCCTCTTTATAAAAACAAAGCTAGATATGGACAAGTCAGGTTTATCATCCAGATAGCGTCTCACATGGATTTAGCAACATGCAAAGAGATAGTAATGCTCTCAATCGCAGTTCTTAATTTAGGGAACATGTCAGGATTTTTTTTTTTTAATTGGCACTCTGAACATTTTGTGCTGCCAGCTTCCATCAGCGGCTTGAATGCAGCTGTCAGTGCCAGACACAGTCAGCAGAAGAGCTGGTTAAATCTTCTTCTGCCAGCTGTGCAAAGTTTTTATATTGAGCAGTTATAAGACTTGGCATGAGATTTCAGCTTTGTTCAATGGCTCACCAGCCCTGCAGATGGCCGGCCTGGGACAGCGGTGGAGAGGTAGAAAATGAAATGGATACAAATTCTATCATCTTAGGGGCATTCTCTTACTTTCTGTGAAATTTAAATATATGATGAAAATTTCTCTTGATTTCCCCTTTAGAGGAAATCAAGTGACAACTAGGTATATGCAACAGCAACCACATATGAAGGAACATATTCATCTTATAGAAATTTAATATTAAGGTCATTGATTCCACACTCCACATCATGCATAGGTGAAGTCAAGAGCCAGTTCATATGAACCTGAAAAGCAGGTCTAGTCTGCTAGCCAACCATTTGAAGTCTTTTGATCAAAGGTATCATGTTTTGTTTTGCTTAGGCAGTTAGCATGGCAAACTACATAGCCACGTCATGAAGGGGAGTAAATCAATCCAGGCCTCTGATGCTGGTCCATATCAAAAACCTATTTCAACAGTTTTCTGTTCCATCAGGAGCACATCTTTCGTAAAGCCAAAAATGGGTTCAGACCGACATTCAGGGTTGAGTGTGAGTTGTGTTGCAAATAAGGGACAATTATTCTTGGCATGCATTTCAAGGTCAGGTAGACGCAGAATCATCAAGAGGCTAGGGATCCTGGGAATCCAAATACACATATGTTGTAATAGAAGAATCAGAGGAACTTATCTGATGGGCACCTTCCCAATCTGTTCAGATGGACATTGAGGATAGTAACAATTTACAGCTGCAAAGAGGGAGTCTGGGAGAAGAACTCCTGCAGTCCGTTGAGCCTGGCATGACTCTTGACCCCATGATGCAGCATCGGGAAAGAAGTGCTGACCAACAAGATTTTGGAAGTGGGCAAGACTCTTGCACAATTCCAAAAAGGACAACTCAGAGGGACAGTCCCCAGAGGTACTCAAAAGGGGAATGCTGGAAAGTAGTTGTTAGAGTGAGTTAAACAAACTGCTCTGCACATGCTCAGAGGTTCATTCTTTGTTAGTTGTGCTTACTGAAGTGCACCAGAGAATAAAGAGCTTTTGCTGGAAATTTAGTTGATTCATCTACTAATTAAGGCTGAAATCCTATACCCGCTTAACTGGGACTAAGTCCTGCTGAATTCAGTGACACTTGACAATAAGAATTGGTCTGTGAAGCTTTCAGTCCTGCCTGAAACATTTTAATTCTCTGTAGCATTTCTCTTAAAGTGTACTAAGCCAGTGAGAACAATATGTAGAAAATATGCACAAGGATAATGTTGTGTAGCTTCATCCTCTTTAGTGGATGTCTTTTAAAAAGCAAGTAAGGCCTTTCAGCATGTGATTTGCTTAATGCATTTGAGCTGCTGTGTGCATTTCCTTAAGTACCCTCACTTCAAGGAAAACACAGAATGCTTTTCATCTGTATTCAGAGTCTCTTCCCATTTTGTTCACTGAAGCACAGAATCTCTAGCATGTTTGTTCCTCCTTAGCTCAAATGTTTCCAAGTAGCCTCACAAACTGGAAGGTTTTCCTTCCAGAAAAGGCAGCTTTGGCACTGGGCTGTTTGATGTCCTTGACAACTTCATGAAGGCCAGTTATGAAGTGGCAGTTTCTGTGCAGGCTACCCAGAGTGGAGCATATCCAGGGAGATCTATTCCATAAGAATAGCTCTTCTGTTCTGATGTAAGCTGTAGAGTGCAATCTGTCTTTGTAATATCACAAGAATGAGGATTGCAAATGCCTTGGAAATAAGAACCTTCTCAATATTCTGAATATAGCTCAACAAATCATTGAATCCTGCACGTATACCAAGGATGCCATCAGAAGCGTGACATCTGTCTTCCAAGGCTTACCACCCTTCCCATCTCAATCAATTTCTTTGCCTATCGCCATCCCTCTAGATCCTCCACCATCTTCTCCTCTCCTTCTACTCCACCTACTGGCTTCTGATCCAGCAAGTTAAATGGTGAGACCTGCTTATGGATGTAGACCTCCTAAGCTGACTTTGGTAGGTATTTAAACAGTTCTGAAAGCAAGTTGAGATCCATAAGACTGCCATAGCTTCCTTTCTTGTGAGGGCTGTGGTCACCCTTTGCAGGATAGTACTTTGAAAAGTGCATTTCTTTGAAAGTACTCTTTCCAGAGTTCCATCTCAAAAGCCAAGACCAACCGTTGAAGAGGACTGAAACTGGTTTAAAGTAACTCTGTTTGATGTTGCCTTATATTGCATTAGGCCATTGATACATTTAGGCCCAGTAGTGTCAACACTGACTGGCAGCTGTTGTCCTGGATTTCATGGAGGTAGTTTCTTGCAATTCTACCTGGAATTGCTTGCACTGAACTCATGACTATCTACTTGCAAACAATGTACTCTGGCACTGAGCTGTGACCCCAGAAAAGATTCCATGAGAAAACTCATGGAAAGTAGGGGAAAGTGTGACTTGGCTAAATCCCTCTTTCCTTTGCAGTCTTTCCTCCTGAAAATCTCCAGAGGGTTTGAAGACCTTCTAGAACAAGCCATGCAGAAGGATGTGGGAGAGGAGAACAATCACATTTGTCTCCTACTTTCATGATTTACAGCCTCCACTAGATTACCAACCCTTCCAAAAAGGGAATCTCTCATTCACAGAAAGGCTATGTTGGAGCAAATATTTACAATACCACAGCTATGGATAACTGAACTACTGAACTTATATTATATTTTAATAGGAACCCAACCAGAAAGCATTTGTAGATTCATAGAATTGTAAGACTGGAAAAGCCCAGTTTTGCCTGGAATGTCTCTAGCATGGGGGAGTCCACCACCTCTCTTGGCAACTTCATATGATTAAGAGGAGAAGGAAATACTTATATTAGATCTGTATCTTTTCCATGTCAAAATTAAATGCAGAAACTGATTTTGCATTTTAATGGCATTGTTGCCTTGACCTGCTACAGTGGAGGGGAACATGTGTTTATTATTTATTTATTATTTATTAAAACATTTTATGCCGCCCCATTCGCCGGAGCCTCGGGGTGGCTTCTACACATTCCTGGACTGCAACCTTTATCAGCTTTAATCAGCACAGTCAATGGCAAAATATGATAGGAGTTGGAATATGGGGTGGGGAACCTGGGGACCATGTTCCCTCATGGCTTATCTTCTAGAGGCCGCAGCTGGAGCAATGCAAAGTGAGAACAAAAATGGATGGGACCACCACATGTTCTCTCTCTGATCTTTGCATATCTACATATACCCATGCAGTCATACTTTTATTGAGGTTTTCATTGAGGCATCTGCTAAAATATCAGGCAAATCCAGGGAAAAAAACCTATTTGGATCTTTTGGATATGAATATGGTCTGCATTAGACCGTATGAGTGAGCCCTCACTCCACTGCAGAGGTCAAAAGTTTTGGTAAAACTGAACCTAAGATAAGAGGTACAACTAGGTTATTCTTTTTAAACTGAACTCACCCCTGTTTGTAGAAGCACACGGGTGGCCAAAGAGAAGCTTAGCAAAGTGATAGTCCATCTTCTTTACAATTCCTTCTGTCACTGTGAACCAGAGCTTCTCATCTCCATAAGACTATTTGCAAGGTTATGGAGTCCCTTTCATGTGAAGCTGCTCCATAGGTCAAGTGCTGAGTGTACCCCTCATCTCTTCCTCACAGCTGACAAGAAAGCTCTCATCTGGAAAACAGATCTATGCAATTCGAAAGCCCAAAGTAAGGCATGAGATAATAAAAAAGCCATGCTTGATCTCCAATGTTTTTCATTCTCTCAAGCCAACAGTGACCCTCTGTGCCCAAAGCTATATAGGTAGACTATGTTGCTAAAAGATTAAAAGAATGCAGCAAAAGACATAGAATTTGAAGACTGGGTTTTATCCATCCCTCTCTTATCAAATATCTCTGGCATCCTTTAATAAGTATGAGCCTACTGCTTATGAATCATGCTACCCTAGAGCCTGCATTCTTGAGAGGTCCCCTGTGGGAGGCCAATTCAAAAGCTACAGCATGTAGAAAATAATTTGATTTAATGACAGATCTTGTAGAAAGCTACCTGAACAGCTTACAAGTTATGATTGGTATTTCGTTATTCATGTATACTGGAACAATCTGCTATAAATAATACTAGGCAATTAGTGAATGCTGTTGGAATGCCTTTGGGATTAGTGAATGTCTTTGGGAATAAAGTGTCACATGGTCATCTATGAATCAACAAACAAAACTTTATCAAACGGTATTAGCCACAACAACATAAGGTTGCATAAGAACTTGTTCTATCTCTCCTAGCAGACAGATGTAGTAGATTTTGCAAGGCTGCTACTATGTTATTTTCCCTTGGAGCATGGATGTTTAGGTGATGACACATTCTGCCATTACTTTCGTAGGGGCAGGACAAGCGAGAGAACACCCCAGTGGAACAAGAAGCTTAATCACCTTGCACATTTCCTTAGGTCACAAGTGGAAGAGAAGACAGATGAATTAGACTGTCAGTGTTTTGTTATAGTTTACTTCTCCCCTTTATGTCAAACTGGAGACATATCTGGGGGTTCTAGGGATTTTACAAGGTTGTCTTAAAATCAGCACTTACTGATGTAAGGTAAATAAATATGTAGAGAACTCCAAGATGGCCTGGGTTTTGGTGTCAATGGTGTCAACATAAAGGAGACAACGGAGCTTGAGATGGCATGCTCTTTTGTCCTCCCTCTTTCTTCTCCCCTCACACACTCCAATTCTACCCCCACTACCTATTTACAGAAACCAAACTTTGCCTTTACAGATCAACTTGGGAAATCATGGTTTGCAAAAAACCATTGGTTGCTTGCAAATCTCAGATTGAAAGAATTGCTCCAACAGGAAAGTGAGAGAGGAGGTGGAATTGTGTAGACAAGGCACACATGGTTACACAATGGTTTGTGTATATGCATTAATCAAGCCAATGCAGAGGTTGGCCACCAATTCATATGTAACTGCATTTGGAACTACTGGGTGAGCTTTTATAAGTCGAATGAATGAATGAATGAATGAATTCCCATATAATTTTCAAGTAACCCCACTTTCATCCAGCAGACTTGTTTCTTCCTTCCTTCTGTTTTCTGTCCTCCCTTTGTTTCCCTGCATTAGTGAAATAATCCTGCCAAGTTTTCTTTTTTTTTTTTTTTCCATAGACAGTTTACCATTTTGACTTCAGGTTCCATAGATGTATTATGGGATAGTGAAAAGTATACCACAGTCATTATAATAATAACAGTCTCCTTTATTCCACTTTTAGGCAAGCTGTTAGAATGTGCAGGTGGCCTCCACCTCCAAGGATTCTTGGATGAGATGGAATATCTAGACCCGGTCCATTCTGACTTCAGATCTAGTTTTAGGACAGAAATAGCTTTAGTCACTGGATAGTCTACACTAGGAACTAGACAAGGGAAGTGAATTCATAATGGTTCTTCTGGATTTCTCAGTGGCTTTCAAGAATGTTGAAACTGTCATGATAAGTCCCCAGTACTCCTTCTCTTATCTGTTTTGTAAAAGACTACTTTGGCAGCTCCCTATTTAGACCTTGAACACCCTGCCTCAAAGTTAAGATTGCAATTCTACCTATAAATATAAAAATACCAGCTTTTCTTATTATTGAGGTTAAGCATACTCAGATGACAATTCCACTTTTCCAAATTATAGTCTTTTACTACTACAAGGGCATGAACCTTTTTTAGTATATCACTGCTGCTGCAAATGTAAAATATTCCTGTAAAATAATTAACTATGAGCTGAATCTCTACGACACTTGAAATATATACTTTACTCAGAGTATGAATAAAATATGTATATTCTAATTTTAGATAGTGCAGTAAAGACAAGAAAGATTTAGATTTCATAGTACCACAAGGTTACTCTTGTATTTTAAAGTTTCAGAATAACTTAATGCATGTGCAATGAATGTTCCTTGACACATTTACAAAGTTCATCCCTGGAACGAACGTCTGTGATATGCATTGATGATGGTAATTCTCATATAACCCCAGTCTATCAGCTCCATTGGCCTCCCATCAAAGTCCAGGCTCAATTCAAGGTGCTGGTTATTACCTATAAAGCCCTAAATGGCTTGGAACCAGGATAACTTAAGGAACGCCTTTTTCCCTATTTGCCCTCCCACCTCCTGAGATCGGCAACAGAAGCCCTCCTCTGGGAATTCTCTGTGAAAGATGTTAGGAGACAGAGTACCTGGAGGAGGGCCTTTTCGGCAGTGGTGCCTCAACTATGGAATGCGCTCCCCAGAGAGGTCCGCCTGGCACCGTCATTATATATTTTTCGGCGCCAGGTTAAGACCTTTTTATTTAATCAATATTTTAATATGTTTTAATATTGAATTTTATTATTGTATTTGCAGCCAGAGTGAGGCCTCAATTTATTTATGCTGTTAACCATCCAGAGATGTTAGTAATTGGACAGCATACAAATTTAATAAATAAATAAATTGTGACAATATGTGTGTATTGTTGTAACTATACAGATAGCTTTGAACATGAGGCAGTATAGAGATAATGATGATGATACCACCTTCTGGATTACTGTAACATGTCATGAGGTTGCCTCTGAAAAGTGAGTGTTTGGAAACATCAGCTGGTTCAAGACCTTTAGGCAGACTTGATTGGTGATGTCTGTAAAGTGCACACAATTTCTTTGCTAAAACAACTTCACTGTTGTGTCCCCATCTGATTCTGGGCACAATTCAAAGTCCTGTTTGTAATCTATAAAGCCCTATATGGCTTTGGTCCAGGCTATCTGAAAGACCATCTCCTTTCTTATGAACCTGCCCATTCTCTAAGATCTTCTGGGAAGGACCTTCTGTTACCTCCACCACCTTCACGGTCACTATTGCTGTGAATGCAGGAGAGGCCTTCTCAGTGGCTGCCTCAAGGTTCTGAAACGCCATTGTCAAGGAGATGAGATTGCACCCCCTAACAACCCCTGAGTTTTTAGGGGCAGGCAAAAACTCTTCTGTTCCAGCAGGACTTTGAGAATAGTCTGGACCTATGAGTCTGTGTTAGACTAGTTTTATTCTACATATATTTTACCATGCTTATTTTTAGCATTTTATATAATTTGAAGATTCTACAAGTTTAATAGTATGTTTTTTCTATATGTTATGTTTTAATGTTATCAGGTTTTAAAGTTGCAAGCCACCTTGTGTCCCAGTATATATATATATCAACAGTAATAGCATAATAATTCAGCAACCTAATGCATGTCAAGTTAATACAGTTATTCAGAGGCAAGTCAATTGAGTGCACAAACATGTACAGCTTTAGTCAGGTGACAATTTACAACATGCTGAGCATTGTGGGCCTTTTTCTGTCTAAACATGCATAGGGTTGCATATTTTATCATTTATATTACAAAATAATAATGCTTTTCCTCTCATTTCCTCCAGAACTTTCCTGTTACCTAAAATAAGGAAACACAACCAGGGTGGGTGGAGCAATGAATAAATCAATGCTAGTTGATCCTCTCAAAGCACAAAATGATAAAACTGCTGTGCTTAAACAATATCAGTGACTTCACAGGTAAGGGCATTCTGTAAACATAGTGCCTGCACCAATATATATGCAAAATTCACTGATCACTCAAGGAAGGTCCATTTAAGGATCTTAATGCCCAGTGCAGTTCATTTTAGGAAAGGCTACCTGAAAGAGATTTTTGCCCCAGACCTTTGAAGGATACCCCAAAGTGGTATGGAAATATTTATTGATCTTGAGTATTTCAAGTGAAAAACGGTTGTTGAACATTTATCTGGAAAGAAAAAGAGAAGTTCTAAGTAAAATAGGCCAACCTTTATTTTACTTGCACAAAACAGAATTTGTTCAGGAGGAAAAGAACACTATTTCTAATTTGATCCAGATTTTCTGTAAGTAGAAAATCTATCCAAAAAGTGATTGCTCAATAGAAAAAAAAAGAATGATCATGCTTTGGGGGAAATAAGAAGGATGCAAAATGAAGCATAATCAAACCTTTCTGTGGTAGATAATCCCTATGTATCCAAGTTAGCAGATGGCTTTCTTCCTAGCTTAAATTGTCCTGCATTTATTTTAATTTTTAGGATTCTGTGAGCTTGTCTAGAAGGAATTGACTTACATTGTGTATCATTTCTGGACCTTTTCCAAACTTCTACATGCTCTGTGTGGTCTCTTACCATCTGTGTATGAAAGGCTGGCATTTGCCTCTCATGGTCACTGGAGTCTTGAAAACATATTGGCCCAGGAGTTGCATCTTAATATTAATGGTTTGGATCCAGGTTTAGTCATATTAAGTAGGTCCATTGAAATCAATGAGACTTAAGTTAGTAATTTATTACAAATGATCTAGTCTAAATATGACTTAGTCTAGATCCAACCTGTGACATTTCCTATTTCATAAACAAGCAATTAAAATGTTTTGGAAAAATAATAGGAGGAGAAAAAGCAAACAGCATTTCTATGGCCACCTGGTGCATGGATGAGTCATACGAAAGGGCCAGCCCTACCATTAGACATGATGATGCAGCCTGCCTCAGGCGACAGATCTTGGCACGTCACTGAAGATATAAAAGTGTCAATCATTCAGTTTATTATTATATTTTTATACTTGGACTGTCTTTTGGATTTTCTGCCTCAGGCAACAAAATGTTTTGACCATCTCTGCATTTAAATTTCAACAGATCACTGGGAACAATTGGTTTCCAGATATATTTCCCCACTTGATGGTCTTCCGAATGTTTTTGCTAGCTCCAACAGTGCAAAACTCCAGAGGTGAGAGAGAAAATGCCCCCAGGAAGGAAATATTAACTTGTTCAGAGGCTTGAAACTATATTTTATTTTTAGCATCTTCAGCTGGTGTCATCTGCATGAATGGTCCTGTTAGTTTATCTGGGCTAGAAAGCAACTAGCAACTTTCAGGAAAAGTTAAATAATCCTTTATGGACTGGAAATATCTGGAGTGCTGATAAATTGCAAAAGCAAGAACCCCCACTCAAAAGCACTCTGAATAGGTGCTTACCTATTTAGATTACCCAGTAAAAGGAAATATGCAAGTTAATAATTGTCACATTTTTGTAACCATCTACTTGATTTTAATCAATACAACCAGACATCTTTGATCAGTGTCAGTATCATCACTCCATCTTTTTTCCTGCTTATTCTCAAAATCCCAGACTTGTATCCTTGAGAGGATCAATTCCCTCTAATTCCCCTTATAAATGTACAGAATAGCAAATATAAGTACAGATCAGTTAGCTAGTGATGCCAGTACTGTATTCTCCTTCCTTGCTTTGTGCCAGTGGAACCACCTCTATCACCACAGGGAGTTATTCCTGTCCAAAAGCAAATCCTTAATCTGGAGCAAATCTCACCTGCTCCATTCCAGAAAAATACATTTGCACTCATTTCCAGTTGCTTTAAGAATCACTAGATTTCCATTGCATCATTTGTGGTTCTTGTTGCCATATGAACATCATAGGACACTGCCCACAGAATTGCACAGTGTCCATAATATCCAGTAAGGGGCTCATAATATCCAGTAAGTATAGATCCAGATGTGTTAAAGATGGATGAATCCATCTATTCTTGGTCCATCTTGGCAAGGATTAGCGGCAGGTTTCCATTCCAGTTACACCTGTATTTTTTCATAAATCAATTTCATCTAATTTGCAAACCAGTCTGAAATTTGGGAAAAATACAAATATACACACACATGCACATTCTTATAACTTTCACATGGGTATGCTTTTAACAATATCATGGAACAACATATCAGCCCATGGAGTGAGAGCACAATCCTATAATAATCCTATTATAATCCTATAATAATCCAAATGCATTGTAGGCGTGGCAACCAAGGCAATCTCCACCCCTTGCCCTAAACGTTTACTAGAGCAGCTTTTGCAGCAACTAGCTGGGGCATTTCAGAGAGAAAAGAAGACGACTGGAGAGCTCATGTCTTGGCCTTTCCAGTCTACTGTCCTACCTGCCCACCAAAATGCACCCTTTCCCCCGGTCAAGGTCATTTTCTCAATGTCAGACAGAAGCCAGCATAGTTCTTTCTGCCTGGACACTACGTCTGGACCATGGGAAACATCCTTTGGGTTGAGTCTCTTAAAAGCATGGGCCAAACCATTTCTTCCCATCCCTAGTGGTGCCAGCCATTCATTCATGTTGCATAGTGTAATGTGCATTCCTCCTGGTTCTGATATCCTACCACCTTTCTTTGGAGATGGAAAATTGCAGAGGAAGCTACTTTATACTGCATTGTCCATCTACCATCGGCATTAACTGGCAGTGGCTCTCTGGAGTTCCAGGCAGGATTCTCTCCTAACCTTATCTGGATATGCGGAGAGTTGAACTTGGTACCTTCAGCATGCAAAGAAAGTGCTCTATCTATCACTGAGCTATAACTCCTTCTTAAAGTTTCACTGAAACTTAGTGAATCACCCATACCTGTTTATGTATGTATGCCTAGGATGCACATCTTGGCTATACATCTAAGTATGCAATCCCTGGATTAAATTCCATACTTCACTATGTACAGGGCATTACCAGAATCATTAATGCCTCAACTTGCTTAGATTATGCCTTTGATCTTGTGAGTTCCATTCATGAAAACTTACTTGTTAATGTGTTTATCATTAAGGTGGCACCAGCCTCCTTGCTTTTCTGGCTGCAACACAGTTCTGTCTCTAATATTGGAAACAAGGCAATGCTTGCCCTATATGTAAATTTGTGGATGTTTTGGAAAGCTTACACAAGCACTTCTGACCCTAGTCCTGGATTAAAGCAACTGGAGGCCCTGGGCTGGAGACCTTGGGAGACCCAAACATCTGATCATGAGAAACTAAGCCTCATTCTCTTCTTTATCTACTCAATGAAAGTAGAACATTGCTGAATTTTTTGCAAATTTGCAAAATTGATAAAAACATGATTTATACATGCATAACCTTTAATAAATTTACAAAAATATGGGATTACGGAAGATGTTCACACAGAACATTCATGGGGGAGACATAACTATGTTATAACATTACACTATACACAAAATCAGATCTTGGGACATTGTGGACTGTAGATCATTCTTTATCCTTTTAGTCTAGAAAATGATCTTTTGCCTAGGTACTTCCCTGATTTTTATCATTACAAATGAAGGAAAATTAATCGTAATTTTTTTAAAAAATGGTATGAGTCTGAGGCACCCTAGATTAAAAGGCCCTGGGCTGCAGCCCACTCAGCCCTTATGTAAATCTGGCATTGCTGAATCCTCATCCTGAATAAATGGCTTGAAACTTGATTAAATTCCTGCTTTTACCTTGAAATTATCAAGCCAGCAAATTAGTCCTGTGCTCGATGTTTAGTCTGGATGGTAGGTAGGCTGGCATGGGCCTGACCACATGGCCAATACCCACCTACTCCTTCTGCCAGCCATTTGAAGCACCTTTGGAATGAAAGAGAAACTTTGATTAATTGTCTCAGGTGAGAAAGAATGGCTGTATAATTACTAGGAACATCTTGAGAAGAAGCCAGTTTAGAAAACTAATTAATTCAATTCTGTGATATGTTACTTGAATAAGAGGTAGATAGATTAAACTACTCTGTTCTGCTATATGGGAGGTCTAGAGATGCTACTGACATGTAGAGACGTAATCATCAAACAAACAGGAGACACAAAGAAATCGGTCGTAGCCTCAAGCTGAAAACTGATTAGCCTGTTTCTCCAGTCTACTGGGGAAAAGAGAGCACCCCACATGATACAATTGGCAGGCAGAGATAAGCTGAGGAAAGATGTTTTCACCTTACAGCTATTAAAAATTGAAGGGTCCCCTGAGTTTGCCAAGAAAATCTGCAAACATAAAGGAATTACTATTAGGCTTAAGGAGAAGATATTGTTCTTGAGGGAGTACTGTCAATATGGAATATTACTAAGATGCCATACCTCAAAGCAAAAACGAATAACATCTGGAGCACTTCCATGCTAGAGTGGAATGTGGGAAAAATGCAATACATGTTAAGGAAAGTCAGTTCAGTTTTAACCTCGAGAACTAAATTATCTGGAGACAGGGGAAAGCTTGTAAAATTTTGATGCAAGGAAGACATGAAAGCTCATAGGACATTTCTTGAAAGATATGCTATTTGCTTTGGTATCCATAGTATATCTTATATTCCACCTGCAATCTGAATGTTAAATTTGTTTTGAAGACAGATCTCTTTGAC
This sequence comes from Varanus komodoensis, assembly GCF_004798865.1. Lineage (NCBI taxonomy): Eukaryota > Metazoa > Chordata > Lepidosauria > Squamata > Varanidae > Varanus > Varanus komodoensis. The sequence goes on from NW_025335349.1 coordinate 19,985,790, forward strand.
CCTGAGGCTAATCATTGCACCATGACCATGCTCATTAATAGACTTTTTGCAAACCAGCACACACACGCACATAATGCAGTGGCACACACAAAGCTTAATCTTGTACATCAAGATGGTTGCACACAACCAGCTCTCTGCACTTAGCCAACTGACATACTGTGGGATGTCAAGGAACTTGCATGGTTCCCTTCAATGTACAAGGATTATTCACATGATCTTCTCAACCCATCATCACAAACAGCCTGGGTCACCCCATGCTGGGGGCCTGGAAGTTTCAGAGCCCAAGGAATATCTACAGAAGGATGTTGTATTTCAAGTGATGGTTGAGTAAGCTGTCATGTGTCCAACAGGGCTGTTGTCATGAGGATAGAAAAAGAAAAACACAAGCTGCCTTAGGTTTCTCACAAGAGGAAAAAAGACAACATATAATTACAAAATCATTGTTTTCATCATCATCGTCATCATCACAACAACTGCAGACTGAACTCTGTTGCAGAGAAGACAGAAAGGCCATTATAACCCTGTCCCATTAGCAATTCTAATTCCAGTCTGTAGGAATTTTCTTGTGACAAGATAAAAATGGAATGCTGTTTGTAGGAGCAGAGGAAGCTGCCCTTTGCCAAGCCAGTTCAACTGGCTCAGTATTTTATTGCAGCTCCCTGTGGTTTCAGAGGAGAGTTTTCACTGCCTGGAGATACCAGGGACTGGATGTTTCATGGAAAGCAAATGCCTTGCTAGTGGGTTGCATCCCTTCTCCAAAGGTAGATTATTCTTGCACAGCAGAAATTATAATATGAACACTAGTCCTGTATCCATTGTGGATGAAACTTAGTCACATATTCCAGTATCAGCTGGTATTGCTGGCTGGACCATCCAGTACAGTTTGATGCCACAGGCAGAACATTCAAGTGATTCTGGTTGTTTCCAAAATCCCTCCTCAAGATTTTGGAAATTCCAGTTGTCTGGACTAGTATCCTGGTATGCAACATTGTCTGTAGTGGGATGTTCATTCTTCTAAATATAACCTGAAACAAGTGGAAATGCTCATTTCTGTAGGAGGACAGTTTGGCAGAGATTGCAGAAGGGAGTTCCTCAGACCTGTCCAAACCTAGAAATACAAGTAAGTACTACTGCTCATTTGTAGGGTTATTTTAAGAAAGGCAAAGGCTCCATTGCACAAGAAGACACACCCACAAGCAGAAGACAACCAACAGCCTCCTTGGCTACCTTGCTTCATTCTGATTCTGAAGTGGAATAGATGCATTAGAAAGCCTCTGTTGCTCAATTTTGTATTTCCAGATTTTGTATAGAACACCATGCCTGTTATCCTGTACTTTTAATTCATTTGTGCCTTCCTCCTCTATGTATTACCTTTGTCCATGTGCCCAGAAATAAATGCACAGAGAGAAAGTTTAATGTGTAAAGCTTTGTAATTACAGTTGGATTCCATATTCAGTTCTTGATACACATCCAGCATTGGATTGGATTTCTATATTTCTAAAAGCTCATTCCTTTTCTGTGGATTATTCATTTCCCACTTCTACCCATTATTTCTCCATAGGCCCTTTTCATTGTTTTTGTCTTTCATTCTAAGACTATTTCCCTATGTAAGTCTTTGAAAAAGAAATAGTTTGTGTAAAATAGCCACCTAGGACGTGCTGTCACTGCATGCAGTCCAATTTCAGAAGAATTCCACTTGCAGTCTGGGAGAGTATACAAAAAAGCCACAGAAATTGGTGTAGGGAGCAGAAACCTGCTGATTTAAGATTAACTTGTTAAGTTGATTGGAAAACTATATTTGGGGTGTTTGGCATGTGGCTCAGCTCTCCAGATTGAGATCTTCCTCAACTGTCTCCTCACAACCCTAGCAATCCTTGGTAGCATCACTGGAGACTTCAGTGGAGCTAAGGCTTTCTCTGCAGTTGTCGATGGACACCGGACTTACTGATGAAAGAGCAGGCATGAACCTTGAAGTGGATCACACGTTATGCCCACCTTCTGTGTCTAATCAAGAGAAAACAAGAACAAGTATGAAAAGACTGCTGCCCTTCCTCATCATCCACAATTAATTGGAGATAAGGAGCTAAAGAAAGCAGCCTTTTCTCTTCATATAGGCTTCCCATGAGATGCAGAAGCTTGATTTTCTAGCATTTTACATCATGCAGGTCAATAAGGAAGGCTTGTCTTTCAACCCTTGAGGATGCCAGTGACAGAAAACAGCAATGAACAGGCAGCGCAAGCATGTTCATCTTTCTTCTATCCTATCGTAGCGCAGAATGCCTGAATAGAGCTTCAGCAAAGAACAGGACAGACATTAATTTAAAAATACTGCTTAGGGACTGTTTTTGATACTTAGCAGTACAAGAATGGTGCAAATTAAGAAATAATAAGAAATAAATGTGTGTCTATTTCTGTTATTTCTGTTATTAAGCAGAAATAGCTATTAAACAGCTATTCCTGTTTCTCATTTAAGTTGAAGCCCTCTAATATGGATCAGAATCCTAGTGTGGAGGGTAGGTGGGATTTTTCAGTTCTGAACTGATGCCTTGCATCTACTTTAGAGTAAAAGTTAAAAAAAGACATAGCTGCTGGACACACATTTCAAGTAATGTCTGCTTTTGCCCTGAGCTGATAATCAGCTTCATAACTCAAGCCAGTCTGTCTCTTTGCTGCTACATAGCAGCCTACTGTAATCTTGACCCCGTGGCAGTTTCCAGGCCCCAGACTGTAACCCCAGGCTGTGCTCTGAAGCATTATCTAAAGTGACTGAACTGTAGTCTGAAGGGTAAAAGGTTAGACGGCTGAGTTGTCACATAGTTGGTTGATGCTGCTCATTTGCAAGACTCACAGAAGGCTCTGATATGCCCGCAGGGGAGAAGGGACTGTACTGTAAAACAAACAAATAAACAAATAAATAAATATGTAAAATGCACTATCCTAATGTTCTCTTTTATTTCTTATGGTGATGTTAACATATGGTCGGTTTTCAGTTATACATTCCTGCTGCGTGGGTGGCATGGAAAATCACCCAATCAAAACTGATTCCTTGATTTTCTGCTTGGAGACTCAGGCAAATGAGGAAAGAAGGGTGGCATTTTGCAATGTATCTGCCTTGGTACTCATATTATCTCACTGGCATTGAGAAAAGTCACAGAGAGACCCTTTGAAATAATGTCTAGACGAACACCATATATACAAACACCAAATGCAACAGACGCACTGCTGGTTCTCATATACTCCGAACAGTGCTAACCACATAAAGGGGTTGGAGGACACAATAGGCTTGGAGGGGAACCAAAGTCTGCAGAAGGCCAACAGCTTTCTGCTTTCTGGGGGTAGGTTTCTGCTTCCACCTCCTGTAGCCGCTGCAGTCTCCCACCATCTCCATGATGGTCTCTCATGAGAAAGTTCTTTTTGTGTAAGTTCTGTCTGTCATGCACCGCTCTCTGCTAACCTTAGAAGTCAACAAGTACATGTGTGGGAGAGTACTAGGGTCTGGGAAAGGAGTAGTGGAGACATGTAGCTCAGGCATGTATCACTGCTGCCCTTCTGGCTATCACAGGCTGGCCCAGGAAGCCACTCAGGCCTTAGCTATAGCATTGATGTTGCTGTTGTTCTTATGCGTCATTAAGACATCTCCAACTTATGGACATCCTATGAATGAAAGCCCTCCAAGATATACTGTCCATGACAGCTCCATTCATCTCTTCTACGTTCATGGCTGTGTTCCTTTAGGGATTCAATGCACCTTTTATTTGGTGTTCCATGCAACCTTCTGCCTTGGACGTTCCCAAACATGATTGTCTTCTCCAGGGAGTCTTGTTTCTCATGCTGTGTCTGAAGCAAGACAGCAACAGTTTTTGCTTCTAGGAAATGCTCTGGCTTGATTTGCTCCAGAACCCACTTGTTTATCTCTTTGTTGGTCCATGGTATTTACAAAGCTCTCCTCCAGCATCCACTTTAAGCTTTGCATAAAATAGAATTGCTACATCTTGTGAATTCGCTAAGTTAAAGCATCATAAAAGACAGTTGGGACAAAATATAAAAGTATCTGAGTGCTACAGGGCTTCCAGCTCAAGCTAAGAAATTACTGAGTTCCTTGCTCAAGGCAGATCCTTCCACACAGTGACCTCTCTGACTGTCAGTATCTTAGAATTAACAAGTTACCTTGTTAACTTCCTTTTCATCTGATGTCTCTGATTCCTGTTCTGCCAGTGTTTTCATGATTCCCAAGGGCCTTGCCTGGCCTCTGAAAGAAATTAATCTGCAGCTGAATGGCCTCCTGTCTCACACTACTATTGTCCTCTTTCTCTGGCTCCTGTACCCTCATGCATGCCCTTCCCCTCTTCATTCCCCTCAGAACTGGACGTGAGGTTTCTGCCCCACATCTTAAGATGATACAACCAACCAGCATGCAGACTACCAATGACTGGATCCATGTCCCTGCCAAAAAAATGTCAAGATGAAATCAATAAACTATTGCCCACTATTGTTAACCCTGCGAGATAGTTTGTTGCTCTCCTCGTTTCTCATGATCCAACTACACACTGATCCAGAAGGGGTATTACTTTGGACTGCCAGAAATGTTTACAAGAACTTGTGAGTGCTGATAGTTCAGTTCTACAAGATACCTTTCCTCTAAATTTTCAAATTGAGCTCCTCTCTAGACCTTAAAACACCAACATGTCACATGCTTCCCCAGTGCAGCCTTCATATGACTGTGGAAATAAATGTCACGTCATTTTATTATATCCTATGAGGTTTGCTACAGTCATAAAATTGCTGACCTTAACTTAGCATGAGAAGTGAACCAAAGACCACATTGTCACTGCACATGGGAACTCATTTGGAAGCATGCACTGCATTTCTTCCTTTGCTGACATGGAACAAATGTTTGTTGCTACAAATAATTGCTGCCTTAGAAAAAAACCATTCTGTAGTTTTAGATGCAGTGTGCAAATTCCTACATCCTTTATTTCTACAAGATAAATTATACTGTGGACGATGTACACAAAGTATAATTTGTTCTCTTGTAAACTATTATAATGCGGCACTTCGATGACTAACACTTTTTCTATTGAATTGCTACCTGCCTTATAAATATATTCTCTCTTTCTTTTGCATTCCTGGTGACCATACTGAAATCTGAATTTTGCTAACAAATATCCTCTCCAGGTTTTGCAAAAATGGTTTACAGGGCTCATGTCCAGAGCCAAGTGTATTCTAACCAAACATAGAATGATGCCTATGATGCTCTTTTCAAAAAGCACCCTTATTCATGAGAACTCCTGCCTTGCTTTTGTTAGTTTTAAACCTGGAAAACCACAAACCTGCAAGAGAGTATGTAGCATCAGGGAACACCTACATCATTGCAGAAACTAACAACAGCTGTTTTTGTTGCTGTTGTTGTGAGTCTTCAAGTAGCCTCCAACTTATGGAGATCCTATGAATGAAAGCCCTCAAAAATGTCTTATCCATGACAGCTCTGCTCATCTCTTGTAAATTCCAAGCTGTGACATCTTTTATGGAGTCAAACCACCTCTTATTTGATCTTCCTTTTCTTCTTCTGCCGTTGACTTCCCTAGCATGATTTTCTTCTCCAGGAGGTTCCTCCCAATTTCAGCCATTGCCAATTTCCACCCTGTTGAGACATGCAGGATCCAGACCACTGCAGATCACACAAGATCAAAAATTCCTCAGGTTATATAAGTACATATGTATATCTCACCCAGACAGATGTACTTCTTGGCAACTACACAGAGTTTTATATATGGGAGTTTCATATTTATATATGAAGTTGTGGTGCTGTATACAGAAAAGGTCTTTGCTCCTATCTAAACTGCATATCTTTTCATGGATAATTACTAATATTTCCAATTACAGCAGAAGTGCAGAACGCCAATGGAGTCCAAGCCTGAAATCCATGTATTTTTGATCTGTCACACTGGGGTTACCCAGAAGGCCACCGTCCCTTTCCCTTGTCCACAGATCAGTAGATAGTTTCTCTGCTTTAATGCAGTTTTTACTCTGAATGGCTAAAATGCCTTTCCTTATGTTTGGTTACTGACAGAAAAGTACCGGTGGTGCTAAAATACACTGGTACTTTTGGTCCCATCCTCTCTCTTGCCCCTTTGCTTTCTCCCACCACAAGAATGTGGCCTTGAAAGCTTTCTGAAATGTAAATCAGTCCAGGGGTGAAAGTGCATCTGCATCCTTGAAAAATCCTATGGAATCAGTATTATTAAGAACAAATGATACCAGGCTGCATGGGGGTAGGCTAAACTCAGTGCATGACATACTTATGCTTGCAGCTTGGAATTTACCCTCTCTCTGAGACTTACATGCTACTTCTTGTTTCTTCATTTCCTGCAATTCACTTGTGCTACCTAAGTACATCTCAATGCTTTCTTTTTTTTTGCGGGGGGGAACTAAAGTTCTGTATAGCTGATTAACGGTGTGATTGCTGCTCACCCACTTGAAACCTGACATTTGAAATCATGTCCCTCCGACAACTTTAAGAAGCAAAGTTATTCTTATTCATTTCCTGACATCATTATGCTATTGTTGTGTGGGTTAATTTTATGGATTCCTGTCTAAGGCTTTGGTCCGGCTACATGCAACCCAAGAATAAATTTTCTTATGCATCTTGTGTCTAGGAGTGGAGACTGGGGATGTCATATTCTTCAAACAAAATATCTGCATCAATGAAAAGGTAAAGGTAAAGGTTTCCCCTTGACATTAAAGTCCAGTCATGCCTGACTCTAGGGGGCGGTGCTCATCTCCATTTCCTCGTTGAGGGAGCCAGCATTTGTCCGCAGACAGTCTCCATGGTCATGTGGCCGGCATGACTAAACACCGAGGTGCACGGAACACTGTTACCTGCCCACCGAAGTGGTACCTTTTTATCTACTTGCATTTGCATGCTTTTGAACTGCAAGGCTGGCAGGAGCTGGGATGGAGCAATGCGAACTCACCCCATTGTGCAGCTTTGAACCAGCGACATTTCGATCAACCAGCCCAGCAGCACAGCGGTTTAAACCACTGCACCACCTGCATCCCTATCTGCATCAATACTACATGCCATAAAGCCATTTTCCAACAATGAAGAAGTAACTGAAAGTTATGAAGGCTTGGGGGTGGCATTAAAACAATCTATTTGGTTGGGTGTTTATTTTGAGATAAAGCTTAACACTTCCAAGGAGATCCAGTAGATCCAATATTGTGATCCATCCAGAGGTGCTGTGGTACAAGTGGGCAGCAAACAAATGTTTATAACAGCAACATCATTATCATCATCAACAATGACAACTTTATTCTGAAGTCTTCTTGAGGTGCCAAATGCTGTTGAGCAGGAGCCGTCCAACTTTCAGTTTATTACTGCAAGCGCGATGTAGGTGATGTGAATCCTGTATTGGAGGCATTATTATAGTTCACATGATCCAATACCCTCTTAGAACTGTGATTCAGTAGCATAGGCTCTGAGCTGGGTGGTGACAGAGCACATGCTCTTCATGTATAGCATCCCCAGTAGGGCTAAGAAAGGACCCTACCTGAAATCCTGGAGAACCACTGCTGAAAAGTTTGACACTATCAGCTAGATGAACCAATGGTCCAACCAATGGCTTCCTATGGTCCTTCCTTGGTGCTGCATTCTCCACAGAGGCCATCCAGATGTATTTAAGAGCCAAAGAAGGACATAAATACAATATTCCTCTCCCTACCAGTTGCTGTTCAGTGGCATAATGCTTAGAAATGGGACCTTAGTCGTCCTTGATGCACTTATCTTCCAAGCATTGGTCCAGTCCTTTTGAAGCACTACATATACCCATAACTGCCCCTACTGCTTTAAATGTGGGTCCAGCAGTTTTGCTCTAGAGCAGAGGAAACACTTTCAATCTGGAACTTCAAAGGTCCCCCTCCCCCCACATTAGGGTTCCAGTTCAGACTATGGGCCACTGCAGCTGTGTGGTAGTGAAGTGTTTTCAACCCTTCTCTGATTTTTGGTGACCCTGCACAGCAGTGGATCAGTGATGAAAATGAGAGCTTTAAAACAGATGTAGCTGCTGCACACATAGTTAAGCGAATGTCTGTTTCAGTCCTGATCTAGCTAACCTATGAGTGGGTAGAAGAGATGGGAATACAGACATGTAGTTAAGAGAATGGACCAAAGGTGAAACTCATGGGGAGACCCTCCCTAATAACCCCCTTTCACGTCAAGTAGAAACAAGTGGGATATGATGTGGAATGATGGCAGCTAGGTTATATTCAAATGACTTTTTTTCCTTAGTGAAATGAGTTAATAAGTGCTTTCCTAAGAAGGAAAAGAAAAGAATTCAAAAGAAATCAAGAACTAGCTGGCTAGGCCCAGTGAAGCAATGTGCAGGCCAGTGGTAGGAAACTTGGGGCCCTCCAGTTCTTGTCAGAATACAACTCCCATCATTCTTATCCATTGGCCATACTCTCTGCTGCTATTGGGAGAGGGATTTCAGCACCATTTGAGAGGCCATGGATTCCTCATCCAAGGGCCTATGCCAGGTGACATAATGGTCTATATAGTCAGTCATGCTGACTGGGAAGGGTGTGAGTTGCAGTCATGCTGGAGAAGACTCAACATGTTGCACAGTAGTTCCTCCACCAATGAAGGTGGCAGTTGTTCATGATCACAGATATTCCTCTACCATCTAGTAAGTAGGCATGAAACCAGGACTGGTCAAAACTGGGTTCATATCCCCACTCAGCCATGAAATCTGTCAGTGGCTATTCAGACCCAGGTACCACCTCTCATCTAATCCACTACATAAGAATTGGGTTTCTATTTCTAAAAATAGAAACAGTGAAGAGAAGGAGTGTGAAGATGTAAACGACTCAATTCTCCTCAAAGAAAAGGCAGGCCATAAACGTGGTCATTGGAACATAAGGTAAAGCATGTAGAAAACATTATCTGTGAGAATCCTGACTATGTCTTATATGACAGCCACAAGAAACATCCTGTTCAATGCTTTGTGCTTTTTACAAAAAAAGAAACAACACGACAATGTAAATAGTCACTCTACACTATAGTAACATCTCTTACAGGAAAGGCAAGTTAGTAATTACAGGAGCAGATTTCTTTGTTAGGGTCTGAATTAAGTAGCTGCAGGATAAGGTGGAGTACCGACAAAGCAATGCCACACTCAGGTGCAGGAGCAGAATGAAGAGTTATGATATGGCTGAGTACCTACAGAATCAGAAGAAATGCCCACAGGATACACAGGTAGCTGCAGGAGCAGGGTGAGTGCCTATGGAGCCGCAGGAGTAGCTGCAGGACCATGACTAATGCTGAGGCAGCAATACAAACAAATCTCCACAGGATCAAAAATAATGCCTGCATAGTGGTGAAAGCTTTAGGTAAGTCTGCAGAATCAGGATTCTCTGCTACTGAGTTTGCTGTAGATGTGTAAAATCTTCAGTCTTCTAGGTCTTGAATTTTTGTGCCTGCTGCTGTCTTCTAGTAAAAGATCCCTTTTGCCCTGTCTAGCAGGCAGCCTTCTGATTCAGTTCCTTGACCTTCTAATAAGTGCATTGTCCCATTCCCCTCCGGCTGCTTCATTTTGTACATTTGGGTCTCTGTTCTTTGCCAAGTGCTCCTTCCAGCCACTCAGTCCAAGACTCTTTACTCCTGCTCTGTCTTTCATCCTCAATGTGCATCCAGTGTTCAGGCTTTTATCCAGCACTTCTGCCCAACTCCTCCTATCCCCTCTAAAGCCTTTCGACCATTTAAAGATCCCTTGTCTTGATTCACTTTACGTCTGTTTACTCAATGCTACCTGTGCCTGGTTACTATTGCCGGGCAACCAAGAAAACTTCAGGGATTGTATATCAACCCCCAGATAGCTCCTCACATGGACATTTATTATTCTGATTCAATTTACAGGTACTTTATAAAATTATATTACAGTAAAGTGGGCCAGATGGACCTGATACTGAAAAATATCCAGAAGCCACTATGGGTACAAACTGCTATGATGAGTGTTACAACCAACCATCAAGAAATCTGTCTGGTACTCTGTCAAGCAACATCACAAAACATTGTAAAAATTGTTTTTTTTGAATGGGAGTTTAATGTTTGCTGATTCTTCATTCTCTTATAAGTATATAATGCATTTCAATTTGTTTATAGGATTATATTGATGGTTATTCAATTGTGATGTTTGCATGTGTCATCAGCAGATATTTCCCTCTTTCTTTTGCTCTCCAGCAGAGTCAAATGAAACTTTAGAAGCACAGGTCTTTTAATAAAGCTGAACAGATTACAAAACATTCTCAATAAAACTGGCATTCTTCTTGAGATGTGGGGGAAGCCTCTGCCCGTGTGAAGAGCTGAATCAAACTGAAACATATCCTTTCAGAAAAACTTCTGACTCTACCCTCAGGGTGGTCTTTGCTGCTTGAAGGCTGGCAAGAACACCAAACACTTCCAAATTGGTCTGCTTGTTTCACCTGCTGTCACCTGCCTGGGTCAAGGAACTCCTTCTCCATCACCTCTCCCTACCCAGCTCTGAATGGCCATTCTCTTTGTGCAAGGTGAGCTGCTTCTCATGCTTTGCCTGAGAATCTTCACTAGCTGACCTTGAAGCTCCTCTGTTATCTGCACAACTCTGCCCCCGCTCCTCCTCAGAACTGGAAGAATCTATCTGATCAGACAGTAATGTATGAGAGGTCTGAGGCCCCTTCTACAACATGATCATGCTAGCACTGAATGTCAGTCACTTTAAGCAGTATTTGCCAACAGCGATGCAACACAAACACCAAAATCATGTTTTCTTAAAAGGAAGAGGAAGTGGAAGAAGACTTACCATTAGGCAGTTTTCTATTTTCATAACTCTCCATGGTCCTAAACTGTTGCATGCTAGTGTGCAGGAAAAGAACTCTATTATTTAGACATTTATTAATATATATTTAGATATTCATCAATAAACAAATATTTTCCCACATAATTAATGCGTTTAATGTTTAGCCTTCTTCTCTTTCACACTTTATAGAAATGTATATAGCAAGATTAATGTCATGAATATATTCATTATCAATACTATATTGATGCTGGAGTATTCAGAGGAGAATATCATATTGCCAGTGCCATTAAGATAGTATTTCAACTTTCTAGAATGCTCATTTAATACTTGAATGTGCAGAGCAGTTCTCTTCCTTTAAAAATAAATTCCATTAGGAATTAGCCTACTTATGATGAAAATCGTCACAGAGGATAAAATGGCATGCTTTCAATCATAGTTATATAAGAGCAATATGAGTTGAGTTTCCAAGAATGAGAAAAGACCAGAATGGATTGTCTGAATTAAATACTGGATGGAGGTAAACTAAGCTACCCTGCAGTCATATCAAGCATGTTGATCCATGGGTTTGTTGACCCAAAGACAATCATTTGTGACACTGTGGACTACTCCACAGTTACTGAGCAATGTTGTCAGGATTAGAAATGGTATTCAGATTTGGTTTTTTCATAGCATTCAATCTGCTGTAAGATTCCAAGGAAAATTCAAATGTTTCTGCTTGGGTAAAATATCAAGCCACTCTTGAAGAGAATGAAAAATAAATGATCTGAATCTCTCTCTCTCCCTCTCTCTCCCCCCCCCTTTCTTTCTTTCTTTCTTTCTTTCTTTCTTTCTTTCTTTCTTTCTTTCATATTCTGTAACCCAGAAAACAACAACAATGTTGCTTAGGTATTATTGTGATGATATATGGTAGATGCCATCTAACTCTCACCAATACTATATATCCTACTGGGAGTCCAGCCAAGGTTTGCATAAAATTTACCCAGGAGTGGAATCTGAAGAACACTAAGGAAAGTGGGAAGAGAAGGAAGAGAGGGACAGGAGGGGAGGGGAGGGGAGGGATAAAAGTGAACTTACCATTATCTTACCCTTATCACGAATCATTCACAGGGATAGGGTGGTGATTTGTGACTCACCAAAATAGAGGAAATACATCACCAGAAAAGGACAAAAGAAGACACTTATGCACAAAATACTTGTATATGCTAATATGGATGCTGATTTAGAAAGACTTAGATAATTTAAATCTCACCTTTAATGTGCTGCCCTGTGATCTGCATATCTTGCTTAGTCTGCTGTTGATGGGCCCCTTTAAGGCCCAGCTCTTCCACCCAGTGATTCTTTGTACCAAACTCAGACCTTCAAATATAGGACACCTTCAGAGCTGAAGATAGTCATCCAGCAGGTCTTCAAATGCAAGTTGCCCTCTGTGAAAGAGGATGCATGGCCATAACAATTTCTTGAAAAAGCCTAAGCCCAAGACCAGAGAGCTTACCCCACAGCCTTCTGTTCTGATCCCATTCCCCCCATGAACCAGAGAACTCCAGTGGCAGGAAGAGCTGGCTAGTAATCCAGTGCTGGTCCCCAGTTCCAACATTTGTAAGCCTTTCTGATTAAACTAGTGAGCTTTCTCAAAAAGGATCTTGCATATGCCTAGTTGGAGTCTAATCAATAGGCTGTCAAGTGAACTATTCAGAAAAGTAGCAGGATATATGTGTGTGTGTGTGTGTGTGTGTGTGTGTGTGTGGATTCTATTTGTGTGTATCTGATGTGACAAGAAATTTCTGTAGAAGCAAACAGTGGTGATAGTTACTTAAAAACCAAACAGGAGGCTTGAGTTTGGAGGCAAAGAAATGCTAGGAGAGTACAATTCGTTGGAAAAACTCTCTCCCCGGCCCTTCTTTATTGCCTGCAAAGTGCCATGAGAGCTTAGGGTGGTACCAATTATTCAAAGAAAAGGAAATAAAACTCAAACTTTTACTGCCTTAGATATGGCCCTATTCCCCTTACCCTTTCCCAGAGTGACTCATAAGCCTCTTGTGTGCTTTGGCACAGGGACATTTATATTTCCAAAAAGAGAGCTTTTTCCTCTCCAGCTGTCAAGAATGCACCTCTTGGCATTATTTCTTGTAGGGCTGTGTGTTTGGGACAACGCACTAAGCAAATCAAGACTGCCTGCAACACAGACTCCTGGATTCAAATGGCTTAATCCTGAATTTCAAGTATGATTCATTTTATTTCCGGTGCATCATTAGGGAATATTAGTTTTTATAAAAGAGAGAGAAAAGTTTCATTAGCATACAGGAATACTATAGTGGAGAAGTAAAGCACACAGTAAAGAAATATAAAGGATGTGTTGAAATACTCATGTGCTGGAGAATTTTACATTGCCAGTGGGGAAGAAAAGAAGGAAAATGGGAAGGCCCATCAGGAGGCAATGGTGTTTTATACAGAATATAGTATCTCTGGGACAGATTGAAAAGAGGGTTTTTTTTCCATCTGGGTAACTAACCAGAATGATCAGAATGCTACGTATAGTTCTGAGCTACAGTAATATCTCCCACCCATCCACCTATGTATTGCCTCCTGATGGAAAGTACCTTCAAGATTTATTACTGACAGTGTAATAACTTCAGAATCCTAGTGGACATGCAATAGCCCCCCTGTTGGCTGTGCCTTTGCAGATTTGGCTACAGATTATTTCATGTATAACATCAAGCAGAGAGCAGTGATTCTTCAGTGATTGCTGAATATGGAAAGCAGGAGATAGGAGCCCCAGGGGCAGAATAACAGCTTGCAAAAGAACTAACTGTGTTTGTGGTTTTCAAGAAAGGCATCTAGTAAGGATGATGTCTGGATCATAAGATAATACTGCCAGGTGACTTCTGAATAAAGGCAGGCTCTGTCAGTAGACTCATTACAGTAAGAACTTGGAGAAGAGATGTTAATAGGTCAGGACAGAAGAACACAAGATGCCAATAAAATTTCTTGAGGCACATAGTGAGTTCATGAATTATTGGTCCAATTAAACAGAATGTTTCAGCCAAATCCCTATAATCAGAAATAGTTTTCACCTGATGTGTTGAAGGAGGACATTCCTTTCACTTATTCTTGTTCTTCACTCTCTCTGTTTGGAAATAGTCCATGAACAAAAGAGAGTCTTTTTTCCTGTCCACTTAAGTTTATATTGATTGTGTGGGGGATTATTTCAATATCTGTTCAGAGTAGATCCCAGGGTTGCTGGTGACACCAATCCCAATGAGTCCACTAGCCATATGTTAACCTCCCCTTTGATTGATAACTCACATGTTTGCTTGCTTTGCAGTTCCTGGAAGGCTGCCAAAATGAGAGAGATATCAAGCCCCTATTGGTCTACAACTCCAACTCTTGTATATGTCTGATTTACAGTCATAAGATATCTCCCATCAAAAAATGTCTTTTGCCAAAGTGAGAACTCTAGAGGAGGGATCCCATAAAGGCTATGGTAAGCAATAAAACATTATCGCAGCTCACTAGAAGTGTTTGGAGTCTGCAACAAACCTGAAGCATCTCCCCTTCCAGATAGCTCCTAGTTGGTATCAATGAAACCATGACATGGACAACAGAGGACATCATTAACCACCCAATTATCCTGATCCATGTTCAGGGAAAAAGCTGAAAGATGCATAGAAATTTCATTCTTGTGCTCCTCCAATTCATCCTGAAACAATTTATTTCTCCTGGTCTTGTGATACCAACATTTGGAATCTACCAATGACACTGATTGACTGCACATGAAAGGGAGATAGAAGACATACTTTTCCACACAGGGCACACATTAGCTTGTGAGGATGGTCACCATATTAAGTGACCCTTTACTTAAAAAAAAAAGTTAAATGGATGCTATGGCAAGATTTTTTTTACTAGTAAGATTTACTAGTAAGATTTTTTTTGACCATCTGTGAATGGACAGTTAGAGAGTTGGACTGGAATGTGGGATATCCAGGTTCTAGTCTTCACTCAGCCATGGAACTAACTGGGTGTCTGGTCTAGGTTTTCCCCTTCACAGTCCAAAACAACAGGCCATTCTTTATTCTTTAAAAATTCTTTATTCTCCAACTTCCAGTAAGCAGAACCAACATGTAATGCGTCTATGAGCATATACAGAATGGTTTGTTGAACCCAATCTAGCAACTACTTCTAAGAACCCTTCTTTTGAGTAGCTCTGGACCACCTCCCTCTGGGAGACCCCTTTGGAAATGGGCAAGCATCTTTTCTGTACATCACCTCTCTGGTTGGTTGACCCATCTCTCCCACTGCCACGTTATGGGATCAAGAGTCATACCAGGCTCAGCTGGCTGGACAAGTTCTTTTCCCATGACCCCTTTCTGCAGCTGTAAATACATTTTCCATGTATACCTGAACGCCTGGGAAGGGTACCCTTGAGATAAGCCCCTCTGCTTCTCTTTCAGCATCTGAGAATTCATTTGTTGAGCCTGAATCATCCTGATCTTGTAATACATGCCAAGAATAACTGTCTCTCTCATTCCCAACACTGGGTGATTTCAGGTCAGTCCCTGACCCTAAGCCTAATTCTCCCTCACAAGGTTGTTATGAGGATAAAATGGAAAATAACAGAAGGGTTGTGTAAATTGCCTTGAGTTCCTTGCAAGAGAAAAGGCAGGATAACAGTATACATACAGAAAAAAGGCAAAAACAGAAGCAAGTTTGAAAACAACCTAAGAAAACAAAGCAGCCGATTTTAACCAATTTCAGCCAGTAGTTGAATTTCAGTTTACTCTCCCAGAAGTTGATATGACCTCTCATCTCAGAATGTCAGTTTGGGGCTAAGAATATTATACCGTTAAGTGCAGCATTTCTACCACTCACACTTTGACATCCACCAAATCCACGAAATTGATATGCAGCTTATGTAGATGACATCCATTAAATCTGTAGAAACGCCAGAGGGAATATGTCTAATGTGCCCTCCAATGCTAAGCACGTCATCCATCCAGGCATTAAAATAAGGCTTGAAAGCCAAGATATCACCCTTTCTGCACAAAGAGGAGTTTCTCATTTGCCTTTTGCTTTTAAGATATTTGAGCCTCCTCTGAAACAAAGAGGTTGGAAACCCCAGTTCATTATTTATTTATTTTTTACTTTTCTGTATCATAAGTTCCTTTTCTCTCCTCTCCTCTCTCCTTTCCTTTTCAGCCTTACAGCATTTCCACATTCCTACTTCCTCTCCCCCATTAATACCTGTAAAGAACATTAGCCAGTTCCTCCTCAATCCAATGGATACCGTTATAAACATGTTCAGGTGTCCTGACCTCAGCAGCCATCATTGGATGTTGTTGTAAAATGTACTGGGCTGGATCCAAATTCCAAAGTCCAGAGGTTAGTGTCAGTCTTTACCAAAACAGCACTATATATGCACAAAAAGAACTGCATTATCAGTGGGCTTGCGAAAAACTGACTTGGTAAGGAAACCCTAAGGAGAGGAAAAATCCCCCAGAATAAACTAGTGAGGACTGAGCATACTTAGTGGCTGATCATGCTGACTAACCAAGGAGGAAAAAGAATGCAAACCAGGTGGGAGGGGAAAGAATCGAGCAGGGATGTGCAAAGAAGCAAAACTGGAGCTCACCAAACTTGTCCAAATTCCATTCAGAGCTTTTTTCCAATCTGAGTCCATGTCAGATTACAAGTTTCATTTAGTTTTTGTTTCACATGAAAACCATGCATTTTTTCCTGTACCTAGTGGGGTGGGTCCAGTTTCAGGCATGCCACACCAACTTGAGCGCATCCACACATTCTTCTCACATTGATTAAAGCGTATTTGTGTGCATAATTCAAAAGCACATTTTCTGGATATTTTTCAAATGTACACACACTGTCAAATGCATTTTTTTGTCTGTGAATCATACCACAAGCTTGGAAATGTGCAGACTTCAAGCATCTGAGTTCTTGTTTTATCTGGAAGGTATAATCTGGCTAAATCCTGATAAAAACTAAATTGTAAGGAATTTCTCATATATCCCACATGGGGGAAGGCATGGCTGATGGACTGAAGCCCTGAACAAGCATGCTTGAGCTGCAACATTTTGTGGTAGGTCCCTCTTGTAAGATTCTTATCATATTTGTATACAAAGGACCCATTGTATGTATAACTAACAATCTGCAATGTTTCATTTTTGATTTAAAGTTCATGGGGCACCTAAAAGCTGAAATTATTAATGTAGACAAAATTATTAATGTAGACAAACTTTCTGATTAGCCAGAATATTTACCTACTTCATGCTGCATGGCTCTGAAACAAAGAAGGCATAGAAATGGAAAGAAAAATCACGAATATTTTCCCTCTGCCAGAAAGTTAAAAATAACTTTATGGAAATTCTACTGTCATTCCTCATAATGGCAAAAAGCGTTCTGTTTTAAACATTAGAGGCCATTAGCAGTAACTTGCAGGAAGGTCTCTAGTAATCTTATTTTTCTGTTGTTTTAGTCATTTTCTTTTTAAAATCTATTAAGTCTCATCCCGAAAACTTAAAATGGATTATGTTTCAAAATACAGGGGGGAAAGGAATGCAGGATATATAAATCTAGATTATAATTAAAATTCCAGCTAACATTCTCCCAGCCCAGCAAACACACTTACATTTTCTGAATTGTCATTCATCGTCAACTGAGGATAGTTTTATAGTCCTTTTAAGAATGTTCCCTAGGCCAGTCATTATGCTGGTTCAAATGCTCAACAATGCTATATATCTCTCATTGGATCGTTCTACCTCAGAACACAGACAGAGGGCAAAGATGTTCCCTTAAAAACAAAAAGCCTTCATAATCAAACTTCAGTTCATGCAGGCAATAGCTATAAGAGCCAGAGATCTGGAAAATGTGGACTGCCACTGTATCCATGACAATATCTGGAAGTTATGTTTTATTGCTCAGAACCCCAAAGATTAGTGTTTGGACTGGAGCCAGTGTGAGAATCAGAGAGGGATGCCATTCAACTTGTTTTCAGGTGGGTTTAATCAAGTCTGGCATAAACCTACCTGTCTGGGTGCAACTCTGACCAGTTCTGGAACTGGAGTCTTCTTGAAGGAAGAGGGAAACCAAGGACCCTTGACAAAAGTTTGCCTTGCCTAAGACTCTGAGAAGCCTTCAGGTCCAGACAGGCTTCATGCTGGTTGCCTATCTTTGGTCAACTGTCAGACGCATCACCCACAAAGCCCCAGGAACAGAGGACATGGCAAGGCAGAGAGAAGCTTCAGGGCTTCCAGTGGACCAAGAGGATTGCAAGTCTACACAGAAGGAATATGTGAATCAGTAAAACTAAAGAGGTCACAGAGGTTCACCATACTTTTTCAAAGCACATTCCAATGTGTGTCTATAGCAGATTTGTGTTTGTATTTGCGTTTCTTTCTTTCAAGTGAATTTGCATGTGGCACACATCGATTCTGTGCATTTTAAAAAAATGTGCATTTTATCATTTTGATCAAAGTGTGTTCATGTACATTTTCCAAAGGTATGAATTTTTCCGTGTGCATTTTTCAATCATTTGTTCTGTGAATTCTGTCACTAGCTTTGAAAATATATGATTTTAATTTCAGATTGCATTCCAGTCTGTGTTTGTTCTGGAGTGTGCAACAAAATGATTTTTTTATACATCCCTAGCTCATGCAATCCCCTGCTCAGGTCATATTCTAGCTCAGAGCCAGGAAGGGCTGAAGCCTCAAGATCCTGCATAAACTTCTGAGCTGACTCACTGCTGAGGCAACAAGTCTCTTGGAGGCTGCAGGAATCATTACTTGTTCTCCCTGCACTGGGGAAATAGTTGGTTCACTTTTTATTTTCTCCCCCTCTGAAAGCATCCTGCTTTCCTTTTTCTACCATACTGAGCAGTGGTTGAAGCAAAGGGGGACTTGAAAAGGAAAATACGGGTTACCAGAGATGATCCAGCAAAAAGGATTGCTGCCATGGTCACAGTCTTTTAACATCTTGTAAGTATTCTGTAATTATTCCACAATTATTTGCTAATTCTGAGATGTCAGTCTTTTCAGTTAAGAGTACCTATGATCTTGAAGCCTATTTCAACAAGAGTGAATATGGTATCCCACCACATTTATTATTGCCCATACAATAAGCATATGGCTATCTGAAGAGTTGGCAACATTCATCATGTCCTGTTTGCCATGGAGTTGCTTTTCCATACCTCATATCTTAAAGAAATAAAAAGGAAGAAAACTTCTGGTAGACTTGTTGGAGATGCTGAAGCTGAAAGTGCACTCATAAGATAGATAGATAGATAGATAGATAGATAGATAGATAGATAGATAGATAACTTGGCCAAACCAATTTTAGCTCTCCCTTAAAGTTGCTGACAGATAAAAAGAAATGAGAGTTTTTTCCCCTGTAAACTCATTAATAATAAGTCAAGCTATTTCAGAAAAAATGTTTCTAAATCAAATTACATGCATTTGTAAAGGGTAGGATATTATTTTAAGACAGCTGCACCTACTTTTTTGCTCATCGCTCTGTAATCCTGTGATGGAAACCAGAGGGTATAATAATGACATTGACACAATCTTTTTAATGAAGTAATGTATATATAGCATGTGCTGTGAAAATAGTTTCATTTTCAAATAACCTATCTTTAAATAAATACATCATTAATTCCCACTGATTATAATGCTGTTTTTCTTTTCCTTCTCTTTCCAAACTGATCGACTGATCGGTGCATTCCTTAATATACAGGAATACAAGTAGTTTAACACAAAATATGCTTTATTCCTAATTCTAGATTTCTAAAATCAATGGCTCCTGTTCAGATATGGTCCCCACCTGGTTTTCTTAGCCCAGTTGTTTCTGATCATTCTTCTACTAGTCTGTTTTCAACAGCTTGTCTAAAAATGATACCAGGAGTCTACTTTCTCATACATGTTATAAAATCATTTATGATTTATAATATTGTGGGAAAATATTGTGAGAATAAGTTCTACAAAGTTGCAGTTTTTGAGAGTTCATTTCTAGTAATATCATTTCTTGTTGCCCAGAAAATTTTTTTGGAACCATTGGAAACATGCACACAGAGGCACACAGAGAACTTGTAACAAGAGCCGGCGTCATGTGGTATTTAGCATGTTGGACTTGGAAAATCCTAGTTGTAGTCCCCACACAGCCATGAAGCTCACTGGAAGATGTGAACTGCCACAAAACTAACATGGCTCACAGGTTTGTTGTGAAGATAAAATGGAACAGAGAAAGACTAGGAAGGGCACATTGAATTTCTTGAAAAAGGTGGTGTGCATGTTTATAACCAGACAAAAGGCTGTAATAGCCAAGACACAGATCACAAAAATGTGAATGAATAATGGAAAGAGAGCAACACAATATACACACACACCTGGCCATTAATAAAACCATGACAAACATACCATGAAGATGACAAGGCTACCCATAAGGCACAGTAATTCTAAGAAATTCCAGCAACAAAGAAATGAACTCATGGCTTGAATACCACATATTGTATCTGAGCAAGCCCATTACTGACAGTTTCCTCCCTGCTTGATAATGTGAATGAAAAGAGGTATGGCACAGGAGTTATTTCCCTTGGTCCACAACATTCACATGCATTGTGTGACATTGGGCTGCACATGCTCACATATTTGGGGACCTGGTGTAACCCTTCCCCTTATCTATGTTATAAAGAGGGGGCCTAACAATCCCAAGCAACAGTCTGCCCAGGTGGATTCCTCAGATTCAGCAGGGAAGGGGAGAGGTAGGAGTGAACAGATAATTTTGAAGTTTCAAAGTTACAAAGTGAAGACAGACAGAGGATGAAAATCAGCCCACCTTGGAAAAAGAGGAAGGCATTTCAGAACAGGAAGAAGTGGGGAATGGGGGATGAGGGGTCCTTGATCCTGTGAGATGAAAGGTGAAGGGAGTGGACCAGTTCAGAACTCTCCAGCATTCCCACTGTCTAGCCTTGCAGCAGGACCACCCTGAGGGTGGAGTCAGGACCTTTCTGAAAGGGAGAGAAAGAGAGAATGATCTGGTTTGAATTCAGCTCTTCACATGGGTGGAAATTGCTCCCACATTTCGAAGAAATTGCTGCTTTGATTTGTGCTGTTTATAACCTGCAGAGCTAGAAGAAAAGGCTGTGTTTCTAAGATTTCATCTCTCATGCAGAAAAGTCACAAGCAGGGAATTGTGCTCCTTACCCATGTAATGCTATTTGTGTACAGGTTCCTGCTCCCAAATTCTAAGCCAAATGATCAAACATTGCATGACTGTCTATACAACATGTGTGGGCAAGCTTTTGCAAAGGACCATAGCATATTAAAGAATCCATTGCCTTTGAGTGGCTTTGCTAATGTTGAACATTTCTTTTCAGAGCAAAGTCTTATGAGTAAATGCATCGTCAGAAACGAGTCTCAAGAGGATTTACCATGAGGGGCAGTTGCACACTAAATGATGGCCAGCTGAAGTCTGCTTTAAATGGCTCCATGAGAAGGCCTTCTCCACAGAGTATGGGCAATACTTAGGCAGTTGTCCACAGAAGATCACACAGGTTAGTCTCCAGAGCTGTGGCTTTAGAATTATTTTGAAAGCCACATGGAAATAGTGATAAAAAGCCATTTAAAGTAGCCTTCAGAACCAAGGTGTACAATGTTTTAGGGCTTGTGGACCATACTTGAAATGTGTTAAAGGCCCAGGAGCTTCACATGCAGATGTGCATACACACACAGAAGACCATTCTTACCCATTTCAACCTTTTTTGTACCAAGCATACAAAGCACCACTCATGCCTACTTGTTTCATGCATGTCTATCCTAAATAGGCTCAGGTGCAACAGTACAAGATTGAAATGCATTTGAAAGTATGAAAGGATGCCCAGTGCTTTGGATGGTATATAATGAGCTTCCAGAGATCAGGTTTTAAAAGCCAACACATGACTGTAAAGATCCAGTAGAACTCTAGTTAACCAGCAAAGGGGGCACACATTCATTCATTCATTCATTCACTAATTCAAATCCTTGTTTTGTTTTGTTTTGTTTTTTGTTTTGTTTTGTTTTGTTGTTCCTTTTGAAGGCACTCAGAGAGGGTTCCATAACACTTTTCCTCTCAGTCTTATTGTCACAACAAAAACCCTGTGAGGTATGTTGGGCTGAGAATCTGTGACTGGCCCAAAGTCACCCATGGCTGAGTGAGAACTAGACAGATTTCTTGGTTGGTTAATTGGTTATTATATTGAAAGACTGCTTTTTTCTTATGAACCAGAATGGTTTACTTCATTCACCTCCTCCTGCTCGCAACCTTATCCCTACAAAACAACCCTATGAGGTAAGTTGGGCTTGGCTTGGCTTAAGTGCTGAAGATGCTGAGAGGAAGGGCTAAGAAGCTGCCCTACAGCCCAAAGGGAACATCTTTTGCTCCCTTGCTCTGTTAGGTGATCTTTTGGGGCACACAACTATGAGATCTTTATGAGGAATATCTAAGATACCCACATCAAAATAAAATGCCTCATCCAAGAGAGCTGACTCCAAGGTTGACACACATGTAGTAGAGACAAGTCTGTGACATAACTCACTCCCACACAAAGAAAGACAAGTTTATAGGCTAAGAAATATTATCAGTGAATTCCTTTGTTTCTTTTGTGATCCTTTGTGATTCTTACGTATATTTTCCATCTTTTTGCTGCTTTTATCTTGTTCTATTTATTGGAAATAAAATTTCATGTCAAAAAAGATAAGAAAGTTGGTAGTTCTCTCCTATAAATGAGAATCCTAATGTATCACTTTAATAGCATGCTTTGGAATGTGACTCAGCATAAGCTTAAAGGGTGAGTTTTAGACTAGGTGGATAACAAGAAGTAAAGCAATATTTGAGCTCCACAAATAGCAGGGCTGGGATTTGTTTTATAGCTAAGTGTTTGAATATGTGTCATACTTTGAAATGCTTCCTTTCCCAAATTCAGAATCAACAGAAGCACTTACAATGGTAATTGTCAGTGGTATTCTGAACCAAGAAAAACTAAAAATGTGCCAAGGAACTACCCAAGACATTGGATGGATGGATGGATGGATGGATGGCTGGATGGATGGATGGATGGATGATTTCTGGAGACTAATTTGTGGTTTCCGGTCAAACTTTAGCAATTGCAAAAGTCACAGACTTATACAAGGTCTTGACAAGGAGCTCACAGGGCACAAGACAGCACTGATAAAACTTCCAAGTTGCTCTGAAAAAGCCCAGAAGCTCATTAAGGTGGGCTGTTGTAGGGTTATTGTTCAGTTACTTCCCCTCCAACAAACCATACTGCTCAGCTGATAATTGTGGAAATCATGCCCTGTCCTCACCATGATTTTAATAATTCACGGTGGTTTATTTTGCATGTGCAGTGTCATGCCCACCTGCCCAGGGTTAATAAATGTGAAATATCTCTGGTTAAAGAAGATTCGCATAAAGTCAAAGATTTGCATATATATAGTATTTGCATATGCTATACAAGGGCTGGAATCCAACAAGTTGCATATATCCCTGCCAATTATCTTAGACTCAGCCAAGGTTGCTACACAGGTGGCCTCCACTTCTTTCCCAATAGCAATTTAACACTTTAAGGGTAATCCAAAGGAGTGGAAACACTCACGTCTGGAAGAAGGTAGGTCAGCTTAGCACACATAAGAGAACTCTGCCAACCTGTCTCCTTCTGTTTCCAATCATTTGGGGCTTCCTCTAGGATGTGCTGAATCTCATTTGCATAAGTAACGGATTCCCCTTGCACAGCAGCTTTGTCAGGGCACACCACACATGGGAAAGAATTGGCAAGAACATGAGTACCCCAGGGTTACCACCAGTGTCGCTCAATGTTAGCACCCCTCACCTTTTTTTCCATGGAGAAAGGAATTCTTTTTTCACTGCCATAACTTAATTATAATCACATCTCTATGGACTCTGCCAATAACTGTGTGCAGACTGTCCATAAACATTCCACTGGAAAAGTAAATGTGCCTGAGCTGTTTAAGTGTTCCCAGATTATTGAGCTGAGCACGACTGGTAATATTACCTATTCTGAAAGCAGGTCCAGTGCAGGCATGTTGGACACTTTATCATTGAAACTGCTGGATCCGAAGCAAAACCCTGAGTGTTAATGGAGTCATGAAACTTGAGGGCAGGCGGCCTGTCCAAATGTCATCTGCAAGATACATTGGCTTTCTGCTATAATGTATTAAAACTTTAATCAGTTTTACGATCAATAAGCCATACCTTTTCAGTGCTTAGATGTTTGAAAAACATTTCAGGATATGATAAATTGTCACTTCAAATGTACACTTGTGCATAACAGCTTAACATCATTCACATACTGGTTGCCCTAATTCTGCAGTGTAGTCTGCCCCCCATTCTTAAGAAACAAAACAAAATACTTTGAGAAAAGAACCTCCTTAAATTCAAGTGGCTTAATCATCCAACAGCCCACCTGAGATGCAGCTGTTGTGCATGGCTCCCCACCACCCCCCTCCTCAAAATGGTGAAGTCTTGCACTCCTGGGGGAAAAGGAGAATGTGGTACCCCAAGTTATATCCTGTGCTAGGGAGTATTAGAAGGGAGGATATAGCACCCCATATGCGCTGGAGGAGTGGGGAGTCAGACATTTAGGAAATGTCAAAGTGATGGATGAAATTGACCAAGTCTTTGACAAGGACAGAATATGGCTTTGCTGGACTAAAGTGGATTAGTGACCAGAGAGAATGAAATGAACAATATTTGCAAGAGGATACACGTTTCTGTAGGATTTTATGGGGGACATGAAGATATGTAATAGTACATATATGTACAGAATCATTAATTAAGATATTGTAAAAGGATGCTATTTTAAACAAATTACAAATTACAAGATCCCTGTCCCTTGAACAAGCTGCCACCATTAAAAAGTGGAATCCACATACTGACTTGGCTCACTACAAACCAGTCAGCTTGGCTGCAGTAGCACAAGCACCACCATGCACCCTCTGTGGGGCTGCTGAAAGGCTGCTGAAAGGCTGGTCTTGGGGCTGGAACTAGTGCAGAATTCCACAGTTTGGCTGTGGTTAAGAGCTGCCCCTTTTCGGCATGTGCCCATCTTGCAGACAGAAAGGCTGCCTATCTGGTACTGGGCTAGGTTTAGGGTTTTGTTACTAAAACATAAAGACGGAAACAATTTGGGACCAGGATAGCAGGGAGACTGCCTACCATCAACCAGCCTGTTCATTGAGGCTTGAGATGGGATGTGCCTGATGGTTCTGCATGGCCCTATGGCATGGCTGAAGCCTTCTGTGTGCTGGATTTCCTTCTGCAAAAATCCCTGCCTCTGGAAATCAGGCATATGCCAGCCCTGCTGAAGGCACCCTAATTTCAAGAAGCTTTCCTTGATCAACCTGCTGTGACATCAACTTGCCTGCCTGCCTGTTTTTTGTTTTGTTTAACTCCATTTAATATGGTGTTTTGTTCCTCTTCACCTCCCTGGAATCTGTTTATCTATAGAGATGCACATAAATGTTATAAAATAAATAGATAGTTGGTACAGCCATTTTCTGTGGCCAGGCCAAAGTAATGCAGATCAATCACAGAGCTCCAAGCATAAGAGAAAGGAGGAGATAGAAAGCTGTGTTAAAAAGATAAAGCGTATCATCACCAACAAAATTATAATTCTACAAATTTCTAAGACAGGCTTAGGGCACAATCGTCTGCATGTATAAGCAAACAAACAGTCCTACAACTCTCAAAACTCCCAGCCAGCATGTCTGGCTGAGGAATGCTGGATATCATGCACCAAACTGCTCCCTTACATTTGTATTTCTCTTAAGACTTTCTCTTAAGACATTCAACTGGGGGGATTCAACCACTTAGATGAAGACTCAGTCCTCTGGGCAATGCCTAGGAGGCAACCTTTGGACCCATGGCCACTTGCAGAAGTTTAATAAACTAACTGCACACAAATATGGGCACTCCTGGCCCATGTCATGGTAGGCCAGTTTCAAAGGGCAAGTAAACAGTCCATGAAATCAGGAAGGTGACAGTTAAAGGTTCTCACTACACTTGGAAGCAATCACAGATTCCAGGAAGAAAATATTAAAATGTTTTTAAAATAAAATTGGGAAGAGTTGTGTGTCTATCTGGGCACCAAGAAAAGCACCTGGAGACACCATCTTGTCTATGTATGGCCTAGAAAAGTGTAAATGGCAAGCACTGCCTCTCAGATGGAAAACATCTCCTGTGGAGTCTACTCCTCTCTCCTAGAGAATGGTGTGAAGGGTCCATGAACACAGATGATTTTCTTAAATGGAGTGGCAATAAGAGTGGAGGGGAAAGTATTTGTTACAATGTACCTTGAAGAATTCTTTGTCCATGCCTCAAACGGAGTAAGAGTGATTCAGCAGACAAGCTAATATTGCTAAACCCTCAAGTGTTGCTTTGTAAAAAGCATAGACTGGTTGCTGACCAGGGTTTCCAGAATGCTACAGTTCAACATTGTTCTATTTTGGCACTGACAGAATAAAGGGAAGAAAATGTTATTGCTTTTAAGAAAAGAGTGAGTATTTTTTGCCAATAGAAATGAAAGATGCAGGACTATCCAATTTTCTTTGTAGCATCTCCTTGTAGTTCCTGCTGTTATTGACCAGGTGAATATAGTAGTGCTACTAACTGTAATGCTTTAGAACAAACTTGCTCAGCCCAGCTCTGCTGGTGAATCTGGATCAGCTGAATGGCACTCCACTGTGGTTTTGCTTAGCTTGTTTCAAGCATTGTTCCTTTGCATCATTTCTGACATAAATGCCAGCTTTAATGTATCTACTGAAAAGGCTTTTCAAAAGAGCACAACTAATTCAAAGATGAAATTGATTTAGGATTTAGATTTCTCTGCCAGACAGACATTTGGTACAATGTTATTTCCCCCATAGAGCATAATTTTCTGCTAAGTGTTTGGGTTCTGTTTTTGTTTAGTTTGGGCTGCTCTGATCCTCCCTCCCCCTGACTCCTCCCTTCTTCCTCCTAATGTGAAAAGACCTTGCTTCTTCCCACCCCTTCTTCCCATTCTTTCGATTCCCTGTTTTGTATTTAAGTTTTGTTTCAAATGGCCATGAAATCATCTAGCAACCTTCCATGCTCTGAAGTTGAGTCTTCACTCAGCTGTCTCAGCATTGAAATGATGGCTGCTTCTCATGTTACGACTTCCTGTCTCAGGACTGTCCCATGATGTGAGAAAGGCTAATACATATTTTTCCAACAAGGCAGACATTCTGGTCACTGTGAGAACCAAGAGCTTAGCAAACCCATGTCTTTAGCACTTTCCACAAGTTCATTGTGTGTTCTGTGAAGATACATACAGAGAGAATTGACTCCAACCTCTGTGTGCTCACTAGAAACTGCAAACAGTTCTAGCGATTGTGCCTACTTTTGGGCAGTGTTTGCGAGCTGACACAATCCCTTCCCTCTGTCCATGCACACTCACAAATGTGTCAAAGAATATTCAATTTACTATCAGATCCCTGTATCAGAACCTTTCAATGTTGTAATATCGGAACCTGCCATAGAGACAGCCAGTGTGGTGTAGTGCTTAAGAGTGCAGGACTGGGAGATGTTGGAAAAGGCAGGATATACATTTAATAGCTACAGCTAAAATTACCAAGTCAGGTCCTTGGTGCAATGAGGTCCAACACAGACTGCCAGCAGCAGGGTTTCAGATGGGATTTTTTTCCCCACTCCTACTAGAGATGCTAAGGAATAAATCAGGAGCATTCTGCATGCAAAGCATGTCCTCTACAGTATCTTCCCTGGGAATTTGCAAAACTGGAAGTCTGGTTGCCTGCCTCTCTTGCCAGCTGAGCTAGGAAGAACACATTTGCTTAGTGTAAAACTCCTTTCCCCAGTTTCTTAGAGAAGTACCTAACGTAAGACCTATGCAGAGTAGATTCACTTGAAATAAATGAGTGACTAGCCTAAGCCCTCATTTCAGAGGGTCTACTTTACATAGAGCTAACAATGGCTGCCACCTTTGAAGTCCTGCACTGGAGCTGTGAAACAAAAGCAGAGATTTGCCACACATTACAAAGCAATAAGCCAAGATATACTAGTGAGCACATTCACCAAAGTGTCATACCCAAGGTTAAACACCTCCCCAGACTACATCGGACAGAGAGGCTTGTATATTCTCTCCCACACTGTGGAAATTTGTCTGCAATTTAAATACAGGTCTACCCCAGAGGGGATGCGGTGCTACTATAGGAGTTAGAAGACCTAGGATTTTATTTTCAGCATTTTCAGAATGGCTGCTTTCATCAGTAACACAGTACTCCAAATCCTGAAGATTTTCTGAAATAGATAGTCTGTTTCGGGAAGACACCAGAGGATTATCTCTCTGTGTGTGCTAATGGCTTGTGCCTCGTCTCCTTTAGAATGTTTGCCCTACATCTTTGAAATCCCTTGTAGTAGACAATTCCCTAAATCTCCCCACTACATTGAAAGCCACTCAGGCTTGCCTCAGTGCAACTTAATACATTTGTTAAGGATGTGTCTAGCATTCAAGTGGTATATGGGGATGTTGCTTCTACTGAAAGTATACAGTCTGAACTTTTCCTCATTATACTCAAGTGAAACATGGGAATTGGCAGCAGAATTTGGGCCTGGCCAGGGTGAAAGTGGTGTAAAATTCATAGGGGCTGAGAGATTGCTACTGAATTAGGAGGGTTTTGTTTTGTTTTTTGCCATACCAAGTCTTTGAATGTAGGTAGGGTAGCCACTTACAGATCACCATGAAAGAAGATAAAGGTGGGGACTGAGCTGCATGTGCTATGCTATGCCTAGATGTACTTATTATATATTAAATATAAATACATTGCATGTGATCAGCATAGAAGACTGTGACCAGGTGATCTGGCTGCCACCTGCCCAGATGGGCAGCTCCAAGGCCCAGCTCTTCCATCTTATGGTTCTTTATCTTTCAGCCAACCTGTGAAGCCCTTTCAATAGATGATGCTTTCAATGCTGAAGACAACATTATGGCAGCCCTTCAGACAGGAAACTCCCTATGTAAAAGAAGACACCTGGCCTGTACCAAAGCCTAAAGGTTTCACAGCTGCTGTGGTTGTGTAGAGTGAGCTTCTCTATGCTTGTGCTGCTCATGAGAATCATAATTCCCATATTGCAACACATCCCTGAACACCTTGCATGTGTACAGAAGCATCCTCAAATTCTGCTGAGGATCTGTGGCCTGTATAATAAGAAATGGTACGCTTTTCTATCGGAAATTTACTGAGGCTTTTGTCTGAATATTTTCCACAAGTGTTTTAAGGCCTCTGTGTTCTGTTTCATAGTCTACAAGAATGCATTCTCTGTAGATGTAGATGGGAGGAAACAACCTTTTATACGTGTTTCATTGCTTATACTAGGCACCTACTGGATGTCTTTCAAAGACAGTATAATTGCAGCAACGTTAACAGATACCTGGTGAGATGGAACAGCCAATTGGGATATGGTCATTTCTAGATGCAAGCTGTGCAGGGTTTATGGACAACCATAGTTGCTAATTGTACCCCACATGCGATTCTTGGCTATTCCCTGTATGAACTCCTACATAAAGCCCCACCTTTCCCCATTACCAGCTGATCAGCCATTGGATTGGGGCAAGAAACAGACCACTGTTTCCTTGGTGTTGGTAGCAGGGGAATGCATGATCTGATCTGCACCAGGAGGCCATCAGAAGGTACATCTATCTTGGGTGTGGGACACAAAAGGGAATTTCCACTGTGTGA
Source organism: Varanus komodoensis (assembly GCF_004798865.1). Taxonomy (NCBI): domain Eukaryota; kingdom Metazoa; phylum Chordata; class Lepidosauria; order Squamata; family Varanidae; genus Varanus; species Varanus komodoensis. Next base: position 20,015,392 of record NW_025335349.1, read on the forward strand.
TATGAGTGTTTGTCCATAGTGCTATTCTATCCATATACTGACCTTTCTCAGTGTGGACTGGAGAACTAACCACAGCAGTAGCTTGAAGACTGGAGACCACACTTTTTTTTTCCAGTAGAGAATCAAATACGGCAGCACTCAAGCCTCCCAAACCAAGGTTGTACATTATTTATACATTCTGATAGATACTATATGGTAAGGGATTGTACTTCAATGTTTAAGTGTCCTTAGTGCCATGGCAATGGAGGGTGATGGAGGCAAGGCAGAAATTAATTGGTCCACCCACTGGTGCTCCTCCCTGCACCCTCTGTCATATTAGTCCCAGTGGGTGCTGCCACCTAAGTACTGGTCCATATAAGTACTTTTATAATATGAGGAGTGCAATTTCAAATGATAACTTGCAGATGATCCATCATAAATGTAGCACCTTAGAGCCAATTCACTTGGGAATCTGTGGATAAGCCTCAAACTGGTCTGAAACCTTCAGGTTATGGTATCAACTGTTGGTCCTGACGACTGCCATAATCATATTGCTGGGAAGTTTACTCTTTCACAGAGTCTTTTCTTCTTCTTTCAGCACTGAAGAACAAGACAACCTAAGCAACATCCCAGCAGTCTCTCTGGGGCTGTAAGAAAATGTCACACATTTCCCAAGGATGAGTGGGAGAGACAATGAGTCGGTGCAGCAAGATAAAGGATGATGCATATAGCTGCAACAGCTGCCTCACCCGAGAATTGTTATAATCACCCTATGGTTAATTGTGAGAATTCTAAGGATCCACGCAAACCTTTTGAGATTTTTAGTACACAAGATAATTTGCCTTGAATTTTTGTTGAAAGAAAATTTGAAAACTTGTATATGATCTCACCATTCATTTTGTTTGTATATTTATGAGTCATCTTTCAACTTACAAGGTGACTTACAGTTAACTAACATCATTTCAAACACAATAGTTTCCAGGGAAGGCAGTTCACCTGTTTAGCTGCCTGCAGTCTTCAAGCTGAATATACAGGGCCTGTGCATACAGGTATGAACCTGTCCCTTATAAGCTTGCATGATGGCTACTATTACTAGAACCATCAATTCTGAAGGAGCCATGAAGGACATTGAATAGAGAAACTAATTTAAAGCATTCATAAAAGATTATTGTCTACTGTCTGTTTCAGTGCCTTCAGTGATAAAGAGACTGAGACCACTTGATTCCAAATTCCAAATACTGTGATAGGAAGTTTTTCCTAATGTTCAGACAAATCTGTCATGCTGTAAGCCACTTATATCAGAGAGCAGGTTGCAGCCCCGCTCTGTGTGAGAACTATTTAGATACTTGAAAAATGCTATCAGATCCCCCAAGTCTAGTCTTCTCAGTGTTAAAAATATCCAGTTCCTTCATTCTTTCCTTGTAGCCTGTTATCTAGCAGCCTGGTCATCTTTTTTGCCCATCCCTGAACTCATTCCAACAATCTGATTTTCCCTCCAGTTGCTGGCATATATTGCTGTGACAGCCTTGTTTTAGTCACCTCTCAGTGCCAATGCAATGAAACTGTAGGGGTACCATTGCAGACTATGTGTTTGGTTGGTGCTCTGGTCATAAACTGGGTTGCAGAATTCTGCTATGGGTGAGATTTTTAGTAGAAGTCTGATTAGCAGAGATGGAAGTAAGAAAGGAAGAGATCAGCTGCACAGAAAGCCCCAAGTCATATTTGGGCTAGAGGCCAAAAATGCTGTTCATTTGTTGCTCCAACAAAGAACAGATCAAGATGACCCTTTAGTTACACTTAGTCTGGTTGTGTCTGCTTCAATACCGATGGAAAATTTGTTTCTTAAAGCCTCTTGGCCTGCTTAATCAGCCTCAAGCTGCAACAGCATGGAAATGGCCATGGTATGCAAGAAACATCATGGTTAAAGACTTCCCTGTCTGAAGATGGCAATAGAACCTTATGTAGATGCAAGAAAGTTGATCCCCAGGATCCTTACCAGAAATTAGGTCCTGGCTACATGGAATCCCCATAGTCTCTTTCCATGACTCTTCTTCCTGAATGGTTAATTCTGGAGCATGCTATGAGAATAAGATCTTCTGATTCATTACACTAGGACCCAATCTTATATATGCTCGGACTTCCACAGTAGTTCATAGGATTAGGACATGCCAGCTCCCCTTTGAAAATAGGTGCATTTCATTCAAAAAGTAGAATGCACAGTAACTAATGGAAGCTTCCAGGGCTGAGATGGTGCCTGAAGCCATTTTTTACATTCATCTCTTGAAGTTATCAACATTTCAGGTTAACATATAGCCCTACAGCTACAGCAACAACACAAATGAAATTGTTCTTCTCGAGTTCAGTTTGAAGATAAAATCTGCAGCACATTTCTCTTTGTAAGAAAGGATGCCTCTGAATTAACAGGACACAAAAGAATAAAACTATCTTGAACAATTTGTCACACACAAAAAAGCCGATAGACTGAATACCTAGGGTCTTTCTGGAAAGCAGCAGGGCTCTTTTGGTACCACAGGCCATTAAAAAGTACCAGTTTACTACTGGATTCTCTCTGAAGGAGATAGATGGGTTTAAAGAAAGAGTTCAGTAAGGAGTTTATTTTCATCATTAATAGATGGAGAGCGCCATCCTCTTTCACAATGCAAAAGCTAGCCTGCAGACACCGTTCAGCTGCAATCAGTCATTATCAGTCCTACAGCCTTTTAAGATATTCCAGTGATGTATTAGTGATATATTGCTTCCGATGTACACTGAACTCAGCAATATACGCACACAGGTAATAATGCATATACATCAGCTTTTATGAAGCCCCTTTGTCCATCAACTCACCAAACTAAACCCCTTGTCATTTTTTTAAATTAACATGAAGGTTCAGCACAGAGTTCTACAAAATGTTTTTGAAAGGCAGTGCATATATGATAATTATTTAATAAGCATAGTTACTTATTGGATGGGAATTCCATTATTGCATTGCTATAAGTACTATGATACTTAAGCAAATAAAGTGGTATATAAAAGTTAACAAATATTGGGAAGCCAGTATGACAGAAGGGTTAGAAATCTCCAATCCCTACCTAGCCTAAAGTTCCCTGGGTAAATTTAGGCCTCTATGTCTAACCTACTTCACAGGGTCATTGTAAGGATATAATGAAGATACAGCAGAGAGTAGAATGACCATTTAAGCTCCCTTGAGTCCTCACAAGGAGAGGAGAAGGAGAAAGCTTGCATCCAAATTTAAATTAACACAATCTTGTGTGCATCTTCCCAAAAGTAAGTTCAATTGCATTGAACTGGACTGTCTCCCAAGTAACTGCTTATAGAATTGTAGTTCATGGGAGGAAAGATTTCCATCCTTTTCTCACCCCCCCCCCCGCAGCCCCCCAGCCCATCCACATTATACCACATTGTTCCCTAACCTTCTGTCTTTCTGGGATTTAACACTAGGTGCAGGTGAGAGGACATAGTGAAGTTAACTTGAATAAGTTACCTTACATTCTCACTCAAAGATGACTTCTGAGTCTGTGAGTTGGACCCAGATTTACGCTTGATCAGCTGCACAGCTGGAAGTGAATTTCTTCTCATCTTCCTCCCAACGGCAGCCCCTCCAGCTCCTTGAAAAATATTGCCCAGAAGGTCAGGAGACCCTGATCAATCTTAACTGCTGGAGATCCCCCAAATCAGAACTTCCATAAGTGGAATGATTTCTTTTGCAGTAGGCACCTTCCTTCTTGTAGAAAGCAGATCTTGAATCAGATCCCATTTTTTCAAACTGTGCATTTCAAAGCATTGTTCAGATATTCTACAATAAATCATATGCAGAGAGAAAAAGTAACTTAGCAAAACAATTTCCACACAAAAAATCAGCATTTTCAAAGGGTTTCTTGAAAGAGGACTGCCTTATCAAGTAATGAGCAAGTAAAAGCAACATTATTATTATTATTATTATTATTATTATTATTATTATTATTAGAATATGGTGCAGGAGCTCCACAGTATTGGAACTGCACAGACCTATCACCTGCACCTCCTAATGGCAGAAAAACCTGGAATTAGCCCTGAGGAAGAACTTCATTCTGTTCTGATTTTAATACAAACTTATCTAATTACATACTTCCAAATAAGTTCTTGAACTTAAGCACAGTTACTCCTTGAAATTCACACTTCTCTGAATTTTCTGGTCTAGGGGCTTTAATCAACCCTGGCAGTTCACCAGCTGTAAACCATGAAATGGACAGTGGCACAACAGGAAAGTAGTACTTGCTAGCCCAATCAAATAAACTAACCTAAACTATTACTTCCAGAATGGGACAAGCCAGAGCTCCTTTCTGCATTCTCCGCTTACTTGTCCCACTGCAGAAGTAGGAGTTTCATGTATCTCCCAATTGCACTAGGAAGCATACTTTTCAATTGTAGTAGCAGACATTCCTGCTAGTGTAGCAGCGGTATTCAATGCTCACTGCCCCTGTACTCCATTCAAATAATGCACCTAGATGTGTACATTAGGGTAAATTGCATTTAGAAAGGTGTATAATATTCAAAATGCCTTCTTCTGGAAAAAAAAGCTTACACATATATAGAGAACAAAAAATGTACAGAAATGGATGCATTAAGGAAAAAGCAATGAGGCAGATTTAAGTCTGTAAAACTGAGAAGCTGAAAGAAACCGGAATTGACAGCTTTATCCATCCTTACCTGGAGCAGAGCCTCCTGCCCAATTAGCTTTTGACCTTCTGTCTTTTCAGGATGTTTTCCTAGCCAAGTGAGGGTCCCTTATTTGCTAAACAAATGTTGTTTATCCACCAACTTGCATTCTTCCAACAGAAATGTTCAGCTCAGCCTTCAACTTTATGCACAAAAGGGAAAGCTGGTTGCATCCAAAGTTCAACTGAAATCACTGAGAATGGTTAGTCATAAATAAAATCAATTTATATCAAAAAGGATTAAGCATGACTGGAACATATAGCCTGGCTCATGATAGTTACATTAAATATACTAACAAATATAATGAGATGCTCTTCATTTGTTGCATAGCAAGAAATGTACAGAATTATGCTGTCCATTATAACTGTTGATTGACTTCCAAAAAGCTGGAGCATACCTTAAAATCACTAATAGGATGCAGCCAGATTTAGCTTTCCCATGGAGTATTATCAATGGTTTGCATCATAAAATTGTGATCCTCCATATCAAAGCTATAGGCATAGAGAGGTAGAGCTACACAGGGATGGTTCAGGCCCTTCTTCCCTGAATATTCATTTTCCCCGTAACCATACACTAAGAAAGTTCAGAACGTCATGGAGCAATATTGATCCATAACAACAAAGCAATTCTCCTAGATTTACCTCCACTAGAAGCATACCTTTTCCAAAAGTTGACAGGTCTCAAGACCAAGCTACTTGAAAATGCATTGCATTACACATGGCAAGACTGAAAATCCACATGGCAGGTAACCCAAAGTATCCTTAGGGTTAGTGTAAAAATCACAAAGCAGAGGGGGTTCTAGCAATGGTAGCAGACAATCTCTGCTGCAGCTGAAGACTGTTCTACCATTAAAGTTTTATAGGGTCTCAGAGGCTTACTTTGTCTTCCCAAGGTTATTCATTTTCCTTGATTATCTCCTATGAGCTGCTATCCCTTGCCAGACACCAGATTCAAAATCTGTTCTAATTCAAAACTATTTTCTTTGACTTTTATGAGCAGTGAGTACTCACTTTTCTTATTGCTTGTTTCCACTTTAAGTTTATACGATTTTTAACTTTGGTAAAGCACTTCATGTTCACATGAAGGGTGCTATTTAAATGATTAATTTATCTTTTAGTTGAAGTGCAAAAATTATTAAAATTCATCATAAGGAACAGCTGCCAAATCTTAGTGTTTTTTCTCTCTGTTCCCCATCAGCATCAGTCAAAACTATAGGTGATTTAGGAAGATGCAGTAGCTACCTAGAGTAATAGATAATGTCTTAGCTCAATGCCCAGTCTTTAATCAGATTGTTCTGAAATGAAAGAATAATTTTTAAATACTTATTTGGAGTCATTAGTAAGTTGTTCAGACTCTGGTGAAAAGTGTCGCTGCACTTCAACAAGGCCTTCCACCAAAATCAGTTCTGAAGTTTTCTGGAACAAACTGAAAGAAGGTCTTCTTTGTGTCCTCTTTGGAACACACTAGCCATATCCCAGACAAGAAAAAAGAGAGGATTCCGTATATAATCCTTTCCCCACACCCACAAGAAAAAAGCCAATAAGAAATTCATGCTGTTGTAAACCACCTGGAAAGCATTGGCTATTGCATGTTAGGCAAATATTAATAGAAATGTTGATGATGTTAATTGGTTATCCTACTAAGAAAGTGCGCTGAAGTCATTGAAAGCTGCCAACCTCACCAGTGATCAATAATATTCTCTCCCTGTTTTTGGAGACAAATAGTTTTAACCTCCTGACTGCAGCCCCATTTTTCCTCAGCTACTCAGGAAACACTAGTATGAGTAACGTAAAGTCTAGAGCAATACTTTTAAGATTTTAGGCTTGAGTAGTCCAAATCTGAAGGTGGAATAGATTGCTGCATGGAGTTGGTGGATCCTGCAGAGCTAATGGTAACTTATCTCCCAAGAGTGGTTCTTTAGTTGAGCCTTTAGTTGAGCCTGTAGTTGTTCAACTTCAAAGGATCCAGACTCAAGAAAGGGCAGAATGTACTACCATCTGGCATTAAAAGCATTTGCCACATGGTGCAGAGAGATGCTTGCAAACTATACCCAACTCTGTGCATGTGCATCTTAAACTGCACTCCACTTCATGTTCGCTTTGTGTCACTGTCATGAATATAGCTTCTTCTGTTCTCCCTTCCGGAGAACAAGGTTCTAGTTGAGTGCACTTGGCATTTAAATGATGGGATGCTTGTTTATTTGCATGATTTATATCCAATCTTTCAACAAATCCCCTGAAGGCTGCTTACAAATCTACATGAAAACATACTCAGTGATGTATCAAAAACAATGACAAACCTGAACAAGGAAAAAGAGCAGCTGAAACCAATAAACAGTCCTAAATCTCACTAAAAGGAAGAGTTCACGAGGATGGACTTCTGTTCAGCATGTAAAGTATAGCAATGAGCATGCATGTGCAATTTTTGTATATTCTAAGACCTCTAGGGGTTTCAAGGGTCAGGGTGGCTGCAAAAGTAAAGTAGAATTTGTTGAAGTTCTTTTAAACTGGGTGATATTGTCACACCAGTTAGCCTCAAGGTTTTTCAAAAACATACAGCAGTACAGTATGCCAACATGGAAGCTACCAATGCCAGGCAAACTGTGACTTGGCCATGTCAAGAAAGAACACAGCTGACTCAATGATCGCAATGTGTACAATGTTCTATAACCCGTGGGTAGCACTCAGCATGGATTATGAATTCTTCATTCAAAATCACCACAAATGGTGAATCCGATCTTTAATGGAAGATGCACCTTCATCTAGAACTTGAACCTGAACCTCAAACTTATCTGGATTGAGGTTCATTTTATAAATTCTCATCCAGTCCATAATTGATTCTAGTCATCTCTATGGGATACCCACACTTACACATTGATTAGATGAAAAGAAGATACTTCTGAGGGATCACATCTCCAAACTCTTGCCCACCAATGGATAACCAACCTTTTCTGGGTGACTAATCATCTCCCACCAATGTAGATTAGTACAAAGTATAAAACTTTTAGTCTTTTGCCTCCAAGAGCTTAGCTACAGCCCCCTAGGTCTCTTCATTTCCATATATGCATGTGCATGCATGCGTATACACGCACACAGAGAGAGAAAGAGACCCCTCCCCACAATTCCCTTATGATTGCATTGGTGGGCAACTTAAAGTATAAGCAGCCTAGCATTTTCCAGTGAGAAAAAAACCCTGCTTTCTTTGAACATCTCTTGAAGGAGCATCTCTTTTCCTCTTCACTACTGCTAAGATCACTGGGATATGTACGTGGCCATTTGAGTGGGTGCCATCATCACATGCAATCCTCAAGGACATAGAGTTGCATATTCCCTGATTCTTGCTAAAAACATTTGATGAAGTAGACTTGTGTGACATGTTACGTACTTTTTGAAAATTAAAGCCATCACTACATCACAGGGATTCTAGAACACACTGTGCACATCTGAAATTACCCATGTTTTGCAAAGTGTTTTTGAGCATTGTTACAATTAGGAATGGACTTAAACTACTGAAGTATAAAAGACTAATTTCATGTGGTTTACCAATCCTCTGTTATTTTTTATCGTATGTGATTCACAAATTTGAAAGCAGTCACTCTTTGCATTTCAAGGACAACATTGCTCCCACTGAATCCTCCTGCTGTGATTAATCAATATTCTAATGGGATGTAGGGTAAATTTAACTTATTAAAATAAATAATTGCTATACATATTCTCTTGAAGTTCTGAAAAGACAGAGATATGCTTTCAAACAAATTATGCATAGTTCCACAAATTACCATTGAAAGTTGCATGTGAATAAGAGTGCAATGTTATGCATTTTTTTTAAATGTTGCATTTTGGAATGCAAAAACAAAACAAGAGCATGCCATTAGAAGAGGGAAAAAAGAATGACAAATTAAAATAAAACATTCCAATTTTCAAATTAGATTTTTAAAGATTGATAGCACCAGTTACATATACAGATCCCTACATATTAATATAGGAAAACACACTACCATCATTAAAATTAATTATGTGTAGATTCCAACAGAGGCAACCCAAATGTTTGCATATTTATCCAATTGCAGATTACGTCTAAAGACTACCCATTCTGAACTTGAAAGTTCCCTTAAATCCTCCATTAATTGTGTTATTGCAGGTGAACATTTAGCCTTCCAGTGTTGTAATAGTAGTCTTTTAGGTTTCAAAGGGACATGTTAAATTCCTGTATGTTGACCTTGTATTAAATGCCAAGGACTGGGTAGGCAATTCAAAAAGGAACGTGTATCCTGAAATATTAAAGTACATTTCTTCACAAGAGTTATATAAACGATTACCTCCAATCAAATGAAAGCTGCCAAAACATATGAAGAAGGAGTTAGCATATAATTCCTCCAACAATTGGTTAATTTAATTAAGGAATTATATGCTAATTTAATTAACCCCTATCTAAGAGATGTTTTGCTGTCTATTATGCATGAAACACCTTTTTTTCCCTGAATTAAGCATATCATATCCTAAGATCCATGACTCCTTGCAAAAAGAAATAATAATTAAGCACTCCATTAACTGGACAAAACTAAGCACTCCAGTTCATTATTCCATTCTTGGTTGAGATACTGTGTATCATATTTATTCACCAATAGTACATATTTATATACATGAACGGGAAGTCCATGCAGCTGTTTGGGTTCAGTCACTACTTCCAATAACACAGGTGGCTCCAGAGTTGTAAAAGCAGATCTAAATCTGGATTCAGCAAATGTTTACACTGCATATATTGCCGTGCAGACATAGCTGGCAATTCATATTCAGTATGCCAAGTGGAAAATGGCAAAAAATTATGATCAGAACAGACAAGCTGATCCAAAGTAAAAAGACTAGCCAACCAAGTCTGCCAAAAAAATGTTTTATTGCCAATTTTTAATTCTAGATTTCCCCATAAAGTTAATGTTGCATATGAAAATGAATCATACTGCAATGGATGTGAAAATATATGCCACAGGTTCTTAGCTGCCACAGTTATTAGAGGCACATTATCTTTTTTGGCATGCCAAGAGCCAAATGCAATCCACTTAGAACAGGATCCAGAAATGACCAGGGAGAGGAAAATAAGTGAAAAAGACCAAATTCTAGTGCAAATCAACAAACAGGCCTGATGGTACAAGGAAAGGTTTGGGAAGCCAAATCTACCTTTTCTGATTGAAAATTGTGTCCTTTTCAAATTAGAATCCCACAAAAAATTGCAAAGCAAAATATTACACTTCTGGAAATACTTGCATATGATGTAAAGCATAAACTATTTCAGGTGTTGCATTATTTAAAGTGTGTTTACCCTCACATATACATATAAATATATAAATATAAATATACACATATACATATAAATGCTCATTTATCAATGTCCCTCGAAATCTTACTCAAATTTAACGTAATTTTGACATACCTGTGGGGACATGTATTCCCAAATAAGTAATAACTTGATGCAAAATCTGAATTGCCATTACTTAACACTCTGTGGGTGTATTATTTCTAATAGAAATGAGTTTTGACTTCAACCAGTTAATAAAATAACTCTTAATAGATAAAAGCCCCAAATTTATGACAAGCTGCTCCTTCTCCAAGCACAGCCCAAGCACAGTGTTCACTCCTCTGGGGTGGCCCATCCCTTTCTTCCCTGTTTCTCCCACCCAGAAACCCTCTCATGTGACTGAGCCTCTTGTACTTGAGCCAATGAATTCTCCCCAGCATGCCCTGCTCACTCCTCCTGATAAGCACAAAGGCGCTCAGCTCCTGAGCCTCAGAAAGAGAACGGAATGGATGACAGCCATGGTAAAACTTGCCACAATCATGCCGGTGCCATCACTGGGATCTGGACTGGAGCAGGAGGGGGACAGAGAGGCTCCAAGCAGCAAAATGGCCACAGAACAAGTCATCAGGGGCTGATTATGACCCACAGGCCACTTGTTGGACTACCCCAATCTGCACAGTAGACAAAATTATAAATTGTCTATATCATAGCTGGAACAGAACCTGGAGTTCTGAAATAAACAAAAGATGATCATCGGCATAGAGAATAAATTGATATTTTGTCACATCATGCACTAAGCCATGATTATTAGGATTATGAAAAATATCTTAATCTTATATATGTTTAGAAAGCAAATATTTGTGCAAGTTCCAGAACTCCTCTGGCAGAATGCTGGAAGTTGTAGGACTTTTCTCTATCAATACATGCAAAGAGTTGCATACAGTTACTCACCAAAACCATGGATTAATCTTGATTGAAGTATTTAATCCTCCTCCTCCTCTTCCTCCTCCTCTTCTTCTTCCCAAACTTGTCATTAATGGTACATCAACAGTGAAATCTGAAACCAAAATATCCCAGAGAATTTCTACTGAAACCAATGGAACTTATTCCCAGTACCCAGGATAGTTATGAATCTAAGTATGATTCATCCTTAGTATGAATCTAAGGCTCACTGATAACTTTTTAAAAAAAAAAATGGCATGAAAAGGAATGGGTTTCCTTACTAGGAAAACATCAAAATTATGCTATTTCTGAAAATAATAATAATAAAAAAGAACTAACCCAATTTTGGAAGAGATCTCTCAGAGCTAGAATGAATATTATTTTTTCCTCCCCCTTTTAGATTCAGTCCCTCCACAATCACATTTTCTAATGGTTAGTTTATAGAAGAATGTATTACAGTGAAGCAATCCCCATGAAGGTATGTAAAAGACTTGCTGCAGTTAAAGGAACTGACAGAGTTCTTTCTGCATTTGTTGCATTAATTTGAATGAAGATATTGATGAAGGACTTCCCTTCTGCATGGATTGTGCTGCACATTATTTTTCAGTGTCATTATCTTTTAACGTTTTTCTGTTAAATGTATTGCATTTTAGGAGCTATTGTAAATCCAGAAAGGTTTGGCTATTGGACAGTATGGAAACAAAATAAGTAAGTAATATAAAAACCTATCCCAGAAATAATATTGGGGGCTGAGGGAGTTACTAGATGAGAGCTATGGAATTGAGATTGAATTCAGACAAGACCAAGGTATTGTAAGCTCTCATATCTGAAATACACACATGGCTACCCACATGCAGAAATAGGCTGCCAAAATAAGATTGCTATACTAACAGAGAAATACCCTGGACAGTTTCTTCAGGGCATAGAATCCTTTGGATTCCCAGATGTGAGCTATGATAAAGAGATATGACCTTGGTGCCTGAGATCCACACTCTCATCCCTCTTTCCCTATCATAGTTTGTGCAGACAGAACCATCTGACTGCTTCTCCAACATCATAACAGCAAAAGCAACCAACTAGAAGGAGTAAGGGGACATTCCAGGGCACAGAGAGAGGAGGAGACCAGCACCACCAAGTTTTCACCACCAAGATATTCTAGTGATGCCTCAGCCTTCTTCCCGCCTTTTCCAACACAGCCTGTGGGGATAGTTGGAATCAGCTACCTAAGTGCTTTGCTGAGTGAGAACTATAGAGAAGACTTTCACCTCTGGACTTTTCCCAGTCTCCAAGGGATTCCTGTAATCCTTTGAATTCAGAAGCTGATGGACATTCTGACTGGACTGAGTAGATGGAAAGGTTATTCCAATATTGGCTCCACTTCAGAGAAAGCTAAGTCTCCTTTTGATATCAGATGTATGGCTTGTGAGCTACCGTAGTATTGTTCCTTCCAGTGGGGGATGGGTAAGAACTTTGTTTCAGTTCAATTTTGAGGATTTTTTTTTACATTATTCACAAAGTTATTCATATTCGGGGCAAAACAAATTGGCGATTAAGCCATTTTGAATGAGGGAGAAAATGAAACTGACAGCTTCATTAATTCTGAGTCTAGTTTCTAGGGCAAGGGTGCTGAGTGCATTGCTCTTAAAAGTCTGTGTTTTGATCCATGTATATTCAGTCAGATAAGAGAATAGTTAGGTTCCTATCCCATTTTAGGGCAGGTTTCTCATCCTTAAGAGTAATATAGCAGGCAGATATATCATCGTTCACTCCATGCTGGGAATAATGGTACCCAATGAATGTGGATGGAGCAGATGAGGAAGAATTTCATTCCAGTGTAAATTTGATAAAAATTACCAATGATTACAAAATTCTTCATATCTAGCATAGAATGAACAAGAGATTTAAAACTAAAAAGGTGAGGTAAAGCAAAACAAGCAGGCTTATCCATCCAGTGTCCATCATACCTGCTTTCAGAATTGTTCAACCTCAAGTTATTTTTGTTTTGAATATGTATAACTGTGAATATGGGTAGATTCCTATCCAAACTGAACAGAAACAAATACCAGGAACTTTGGACTACATGGTAATGGTCTGATCAGCACATCCATCCCACACCAGTGATGCCTTCAGTTCTGGGAATGGCAACCTTTCTGGCTAATGTTGGGAGGAGCTAAAGGATGGCCTGAGATTTCAGACTAGACTTTAATGCCGTAACATGGAGCAGCTTCCCCAGTGCAATAGTGTTGAGAAAAGGGACCATCTAATTATGGTTACCTGCTTCTAAAATCAACCAGACATTTTAGTTATGCCTCACTTAAGTTTCTTTCATTTCACTTATTGTATTTCTATGCTGACCAATAGCTTGGTGATTTACAGAGACTAAAAACCTTAACAATACAATACTATAACAAACTATTTACTTATCAACAGTAAGAAAATCCAGAATCTCATTAAAACCTGAAGATATGCTACCAACACCTTAGAGGAAGATTTTTATCTGATGCTAAAAAGACTATAATATCGGTCCCACACAAGGTTCATTGGAAAGGTCATTCCATAATTGGAGAACCAACAATGAGAAGGTCTTTTAGAGTTAGAGTTAGAGAAGGCATTTGAAGGAAAGGCTTCAAGGAGGGGTGAGATAAACATGTACTCCTGGTATAGGGAAAGCAAAGACATACTAAGTGGATTGGAATCTGTAAAAATAAAAATCTCCATGTTTTGATTATTCCAATGTTGTCAGTCCTGTTCAATGATAATCCCTTCTCATAGTGACCTTCTCTTTGAGCAAAATATTAGAGTACTTGAGCCTGGTGACTAGGAGAAATTGTATCTTGTCATTACCAGAGCGGAGCAAGATGCTCAGAATGTGGAAAGGATGTTTACCAGAAAAGGATTCTACCCCACACCCCCACTGCTTCCAGGCAGATCTGTCTCTCTGCCTTTTGTCTGTAAGAGTACATACTATTTTCTCTCTTCCTTGCATAAAACTGATTTCTCCTGCCTCCTGTCACGCAAATATGCTTAGAATACAGTTGAGTATTTGTGGCTGTAATACATGTCTAGTGAAAAGGAAAGGTTGTCAGTAGAAAGGGTCCTTTTTGGTTCCACTTGTCTGAAGTAAGCAGTTATTTTAAAGAAAAATATGTTTGACTGTCATTTATAGCCCTGCTTTGGTAAATAAGTAAGATAAATGTTTGACATGAAACCAGGGAAAACATGGGTTGAAGAGAACACAGCCTGGCACAAACAAAATCAGTTCGGTATTCAAAAATATGAAACACAGTTTCTTTTTTCCTCTTGATTTCCATGAAGCCTACAACCATTCCAGATGGAGGGCTTCTAACTCTGCCAGTCTTCCATTATAAGCCAAAAGCAGAATTCTCATTGGCAGTTCACACTTCAGGGAGTCCAGCACTTTTTGGCCGGGTGCATCTCATTATGTTTCATTAGCACAGAGGCAGCGTGGCCAAGCATGAAGTTCTGTGCCCTCCCTTAACTCCTTAAGATTGCTTCTGCTGAGATACTTCTCAGCGCCCCATTAGCACCTTGGTTTTTAAAAAGGCAGGTTGTGGCCTTCCTCCCAGTAAATATGGTTGCAACGTATAAAACTCCTGCCTTTCAAACTGGCCCCTTGAATGTTCTAGCTTGTTTCACAGCCAGGGTAGAAAATGGCCAAATTTCCTCAGATTCTCAACCTTCAGACATTTGAAAGGCCCACTTAGTTTCCCAAGACTGTTTCTTCACAGGGAGAAGGGGAAGGCAGCAGTTACAATGACAAGCAGCATTTTTTGCATCCATTGTCATAGGAAGGTATTGTGCATTTTCAGAGTACCTATAGTGAAATATTTCTGAGAGAAAATTGCCACCTTACAATGAGATCCTACACATGTTCAGTCAGTAACCACTGTTGGCATCTGCCGTATCTTTCTCTGTTTTGGATGCTTGGAGAAGTCTTGGGAGAGTAGGGAAATGACTTGCTGCCAGAATGCACTAGAGGAAATGTCCACCAAGAATAAAGGAAGGAGGGCATATCCAAAAATGCCACACACAGTTCCTGGGGGCAAGTTCTCCTCCCAGCCTCAACCATGCTTTCCCCTTTCTGTGGAAAAATTGCAATGCTGCTCCATTCATTTCCTTTTAGTGGTTGTATTTTATTTTATTTATTTTATTTTATTGTGGTCATCTGGAAACCACCCCATCACCTCCAGAATGTTCCATGGATGAGGCAGGGTGAAGCTTTTCCAAGAAGTCAGATGCTTTAATTCTGTTTTCTGTTTCTTGCAACATTGGGAACATGTACCACAATCTACTCAAAGACATTTGACTGAAGACAGGGATGATCTTTACTGCTGCACACCCTTCTGATGGGTGTAGAAATTATTGTTTTAGAATTGTACCCTGGTTTTATTGTGATTTTATATGTATGTGTGCATGTACACACATGTGCACACATTTCAAAAGCTGAGTAGAGCTAATGAAGCTGAATAGATGCAACACTGCACCAGTACTTAGTGAAACAAATTCAAAGAGATATCAGTGAAGTGGCAAATGACATAAAATGTTTTCTAGCAAAGATGTTCAGGGAAGCATTTCAGGCTAAGCACAAGTGGCAGAGGGAACCATGTAAACAGTCTCGGTCTAGAAAGGACTGGAAGGAAACAAGACATTCCTATGTTGAAAACCTTGCCATTTGTGCCTGTCGCTAGTGAACTGGATGCCAGCATAGGGTAGCAGGTGAACTACAACAGAAGTGGATAACTTCTGACCCACAGGGTAAAATACTGCATACCAGGCCAGCAAATCTGACTCAGGTAAGGTCCCACCAGCTCCCCAAAGCTCCAGTGCCTCAAAATGAAGTGACGGCAGGAGAATAACGGAGTCATGGCATAGTTGTTTTGTCCTTCCTTTGCCATCCTGTGCAAGGACGACCATGGGAATGTACTCAATTGGCCCTCTGTGATCATTTGGTGGGTCCAGGTATCAGACCCAAAATGATTCCCTACTCCTGAACTGGAGTACCTCACTTGGGTCACCAAGACTTTGTTTCAATCCATGTTTAGCGACAAAGATTGCAGTTTCTTAGACAAATCTGGCAAATGTAAGTGAAGAAGCAATGCTAAGGAGCATTGTCAATGGTATAACAGGAAGGCTGCAAGTGGGCGTATTACTGCCTAGTAAATTCTATGAATTTACTAGAAGATGAGGACAAATACAGAAACATAGAAACAGAGTGAGTCAGAAGGAGCCTCCCAGGCCATCTAGTCTGACCCCTGGCTCCAGCCAGCTCTGCTCATGACATGCCCACCATGTGCATGTCAGGGATACGTGGCAGCAGGCAGAGGCTGAGAGCCACTGAGCATCCACAGGAATGGGTGTAGCTGAAGAAACAATGACCAGTATCCAAGCAGGACTCTGTACAAGTGGAACCTACCACTGATTCTGTCCTGCAAGTGGCACAAACTTACAATTTCAGAACTTCCTCCAGGAACGAGAAACAAATGGGAATGGGCACGTCAACAGAGCTAATTTCACTGTTGGTGGCTTTCCAGAGATTTAATGTAGGGGTGTTTTCCTGACTTACCTGAGGATGTGAGAAAGTAAACCAGGAGCCATCTGCATACCAGGCATGGACCCTGAGCTACAGTCCTTCCCCTGTAACTTTAAAGCAGGCCATCAGCTCAGTCTTTGCTTAATTAAGGAAGGCATTCCTCCCAATTCCCTGGAGTAGTTTGTTCTCTTGTTAAAATGTTTGTTCACTAATAGTGCAATCTTATGCCTGTTTACCCAAAGAAGGTCATATTCAGCACATCTACTATTATTGCTTAGTAGATGCTGGAGACAGCAGACTGGAAGGTTTTCTAATGATATAAGCACAGTCATTTGGACAGGACAGAGAAGGAAGCTTCTAGTTTAGAGGAATGAAAAGAGAGTTTTCTAATCATTTAGCACTGGCGAATCAAAATCTCTCCCCCCCACCCCAAGAAACATGTTTAAATGGGACAGGCACGTCTTTGTACAGAGGATGTTGATGACGCAGAACAACTGCTTGTGCTCAACCTGCCTGCCTGCCAGAACCCCTTATCATAGTCTCTGATGTGGATGAATATTGCAATTCAATTATGCCAGCTCTCTAATAATAGCCAGTGGGGCTTTAATCTTATTTATTCATTTGATCTTGTCCCACTTTAATTGGATAATTGTTGATTGTTAACTTTATTTGGCTTTTTCAATTAGCCTAATTCTTGGATAATGTTGAAACTGGCTAAAAAGCTACCGCTTGTGACCACACTGGGGAACTGTAGCAACTCCATTAAAGTCAATTGAGCCACTGAAGTATTTCATTTATCTCAGTGACCTGGAGGATAACTGATGCATTAAAATAATCAAGAGACCATTTCTGCATAGGGTTATGTCAATATGAAGCCACAAAGCAGGGATGGGAAGGGAGTTTTCATGAAACAGAAACTTTGCCTACGCATTGCTGCTATACAGAAGTAATGCACTGATATTTTGCAGGTATGATTTTTCTAATTCTGATATGAATTCACCTGACCCAGACCAATTGGAACACAACTTTCTTCTAGTTTTCACACTCCAAGTGTTGTGCATGTAGTTCTTGACTCCAGCATTGTATAAAATACATTTCATTCAACCTATTTCAATATATTTGCATATATTTTTCAATGAAAACATGTCTAGAAATGCATATTTAGAGAATAGCATGCATTTAAATTCACCTTTTTTTGCCTGTCTTTGTTCAGTCACAGATTAATGCAGAAATAAAACAGAAAGAACTTATAAAAGTAGACCAATTGTCCTTAGCATAACCTCCAGAGGTTTTGGACTATGTACAACTTTCAATGTGGCTAAAAGGGAACGTGGGAATTTTGGCACCAAACTTACAATGGGCACCAAGTTAGGCAAAGATGGATGTACACAATATCCCATTGCCCAGGCTGGTAAAAGGCATCTTCCTATGTTCCTACAGGGCAGATCAAGAAGGAACCAAATCTACCTGCTGTGTGCTCAGCTACAATCTGGCACTTCCTTTAGAAAACATGGAAACAAGCAGAAATGTTCACTTCTAAACCAAGACAAGCTGACTAGGATAACAAGGGCCTGATTTACACAGATTCATGCTTCTCTAAATGATGCCAACTTACCCTAAGGTCCTTCTTCATATGGTTGACATCCTGAAGTGAAGTACTTGTAGCCAGGGACACAGCCTTCTCGATTTTGGCAACCAACTGTATAATTATTTGTATGTGCCTCTTTTCAGCCCCAGACTGGGCTCCCAGCACAGCTTGTGGCATAATAAACCATAACAATAGCATCAGCTTTAAAACAGACTTAATGAAAACAGCAGCTGTAACATGGTTTCCATTTCCCAGAACACTGACCCTCTAAAGCTACATGAAGGACAGATTTGGGAAATGCCAATCAGAAAGTTTTGCTAATAGATTTTCCCCCCTTTCCCATCTTAATGCAGACAGCAGGCAGAAAACTAAACAAACATGTCTTTGGTAGATTTTGTGAGGAACACCTCATATTCTAGAACTCACACTGCTTAGTATTAATGAAAATTTATATTTGGAACTTCCAGAGAAATGGATGTCTCTCTGTCACCTCAACCTAAACTGTTGAGGTGACAGACGACTGCAGAGAAAGAAGGTAGGGTAAAACTTTCTAAGCCAAACTAACTCCTTTTATTGAGCTAAACTAGGGTTTAGGTCTTTGTTTTTAAATGGTAACTAACTTAGTAAAGTCGGCCAATGCAAGTTATCCTCACGCTCATTAAAGGTCACATTCTTTACTAGCATTGTACCAAAAGTTTCACGCACATTGTTTTTAATAGTTTGCTAGCAAAGAAATTGCTTTTGCAAATAAATGCAACAGTGAAGAAAATTTTGAAAAAAATCCCCATGGGTTGGATTACATTTTCTTGTGTTCTTATTTAGGAGATGGCCAAGCAGTGTGAGCACCCGTCCTATTTTCGTTGAACGATCATCCCTTTGGCAGCTTCTAGCCTCTTCAGCTTCCTGAACTTCAATTAAAGCCCAGGGGAATTAAGACTGTTTGAGCTAATTCCTCCCCTAAGGCCTTTTCAGATCAGGAAGCACAGGTAACCTCTGAGGCAACAGAGCAATGGAGAGACAGAGAGAAAACAGAACTCAGAAACTCCAGTCACTTTGCTGTGATTAGGTAAGCCCCAAAACATCATTAACATACATTATAAAACACCCTGAGAATAAAGCAGAGGAATGGAAGTTTCTTTTATGTGGAAAGAAAACTTTCAGAAAAATGGGGGTCGATTTTAGGCTGGGCGCTAGTTGCACCTCTTCTTTGGAGCTAGACAAAACTTGCAAACATATGCAAAAGAGGACCAGATAGCTGCTATAGCTGATGCTGTTGCTACTTGCAGGCACAGTGCAATAAAAAGAAAAACCCTATGAAAAAAAGCAGGCAGGCAGGTTGGCTGGCCAGCCAGCCAGCCAACATGTAGACCAATGCTGGCTAGAACCCCATTAACTAAGAGACCTGCCAGTGAGAATTTCTTCTCTCCCTGAAAAAATCTGGTGAAATACTTCCCCTATTTCTCTTCCTACAAATAGGGTGAAGAATTCCAGGAGGCTGTTTTGTGCATGTTCTGTTCTTAACAGCTTTTTAACTTCCCCTCTACAATTGTATTGAAACAGGAGATGTGAACCTTATTTGAGAAAATATTGGTCTATTGACACAATGCTGTCTTCCCCAGCTTGTGA
Source organism: Varanus komodoensis (assembly GCF_004798865.1). NCBI lineage: Eukaryota > Metazoa > Chordata > Lepidosauria > Squamata > Varanidae > Varanus > Varanus komodoensis. Next base: position 20,035,089 of record NW_025335349.1, read on the forward strand.
AGATCTGATCATGACCTTCCATTTTGGTAATATGATAATCTATTACATCCTCCTTTTTCCCTTTTCAGGGAAACCAGGATGGCTTACAAGGTTGTTCTCTGTTTCTCTGAGGTTTTTATCCTCATGACAACAGCTCTGTGTGCAGGTTAAACTAAGAGTCAGTCACTGGTCCAAAGTCACCCTGTGAGCTTCATGACCAAGTGGGAACTTGAACCTGGATCTCCCAGGTCCCCAGTCCAACACTCTAACCACCATGTTGCACTGGCTTTTTATTTGTATTATGTGCTTCTTGCTTTTTACTAGAATCCCTGCCTTGTAGCAATGTGTTTCAAGTTTCCAAAAATATACATAGCCAACCCATGCTAAATGATCCTGCGTATACATTCCTTGAGGATCTAATCCAAAATGTAAACCAGATTAATATAAGGAATTGATGTTTCTTTCAACAGTGCAATACAAAATTAAAAGTTTACCCAATGCATGAAATATTGTTTATGGTATGTTTTATCCCCATGCTGCCACTGTTATGATGAGACTGGGAAATAATAAAGAATAAACTGCATTTGCAAAGGAAGGCAGATGATAAGCTATGTAGAGCAGAAAAAAAATATTTGGCTTGCTTGTTTCCAAACTAGGATGTATATACTTGGAATAATATCCAATAAGATATCCACAAAACACAGGCTAGCCAATGGCAAAGCACAGGCACTAACTAGATGGCACTAGTATTTACCAGTGATTCAGCAACTTCCTCTGCAGCCTTTCTCTGAAAGAGAATCTGTTGGGGCCAACTAGAAGGAAAGGCTTCTCAGTGGCAGTGCTCCAAGTGTGGATTAATCTCTCCACTCAATCCTGTGAGACACCAATTCTGTCATCTTTTTGGCACCAGGTTAAGGTAGCCCCCTGTGCAAAGACATTTCAAGACACCTAAGGAAAGCTAATGACTTGACACCCGTGTCTCATGTCTTTAGCAAGTCTATTCTGTACTGTTTCACCTGCTAAATTGTTCTTCCAATGTTCAGATTGTTTTGTTTTTAAATTCTTTGTCAGGGTTAGACATGATCCTGTTTAAGAAACTGCTGTACAATGTCCAGAGAATGGCTATTGGGCAGTACTGCAGTTAAATAAATAAATTGCTGGTTAGTGCTAATGAAAAAGAAGTGGTAATCTGTTGCTGAAATTTCACAATCGTTTTGGTTTCTGCTATTTGTGTATTTTGTAGATGTCTTAATTTTGCAGCTTGGCAATTTCTTTTTCCTGTTTGTTTGAAGAAGCATCTCTATTCATGCTAGTTGTCTAAATGTGCTCCTTTGCAGACAGGAGTATTTTAAAATAGAAAAATGTAAAAGTACTTCTGTAAATGAGCCATCAATCACAAACATATGCAGGAAGCAGAACATAAAGTTATAGTACTTACTGTCTTAAGCACTGTTTTGTTAATATGCCAGTTTCATTTCTAAAACTAGCACAAAGCCAAGATATGATTTGGCATCTTGACAGAATTATACTATTTCTTAAGGATTATTATTTTTCTTCGATAGTTTCTCTTATTGTGCTTTAAAATAATAAATACAACCATAATATTATTTGTTTGGTTGTTTTTGTTTTGTTTAAACAGAAAGGTGCAGAACCAGAGAATGTGTATCTGAATCAAATCAATGCAACTTAATGACTTCAGCTATAATGAAGTTTCCCTTTTTAATTCTATTTTTTCATATGCTTTACTCTAGTGGGAGCTCTGAATCTTGCAGGAGTGGGGGAGAAAAAAACCAGTCTCCAATCAAAATGAGAGAGGGAAGCTAACCTCAAAAGCAGATAATCTGAAAGTTCTCTGTAGACTATGTGAAACAACCTGTCAGAGCTGATAATGATGGGTTACACTGACCAATAGTTTAATCCAGTAGAAGACAGCTGTGATGAGTGGCCCAGGCACTCACTCTTCATGGGCATTCCAGAGTCATTATCCATTTGATTTTTGGGGGTGAAAAAAACTTTAAAGATTCAGCTTTCGAAGGGTAGGAACTCAGAGTGGCAGAGGCTCCACCAAGGTCACTGCCCACAGTTTCCCAGGCCAACCATGAGAGCAGACATGTTTTAGAAAAGACAGGAGGGGTCCAAGAAGAGGGGGAGAGGAAGCTGTTGCCTTACGCATTCCCTGACTGTGTCTTGAGGCATCAGGAGAGGTGAGCTACCCAGTTAGAAGGCATGTGTAAGCAAGCATCACAGGAAGATCTCTTCACCAACAGAAGATGCTCTGAGGATGGAGGTCACATTGTTACTGAAAGGGAGAGATCTGAGAAGAAGTTTCCAGTTTGGGTTCAACACTCTTTACATGAACAGAGGCCAATCTTCCAGTTTACTCGAGGGCTTTTAGAGTTACACTGTTTTGTTACCTTGGAAGTACCAATAAAAATAGGCAGTGTAAAAGAGTGTCTGGTATTTTAGAGCCTAAAGACAAAAAGGGAGATATAGGACAAAAACTTCTATATAACTTCTGTCCTATATAGTTATGTTAAAAGCTCTGTTTTTTATGAAGTATGTGTTATATTCAAAATGCATTAAGTGTGCTAACAAGCTGAAACTTTCCCATCCATGATCCTGATGAAAACCAGGAAGCATGGCCTCCAGAGGTTTTGCATTTGCAACTCCCATCACTCCAAGCCAGCATGATCAATGATCAGGAACACTGGAAGCTGTAGTCCGAACTAACTGGAGGACACCAGGTTGGAGAAGGTTGATTTTGGAAGTTTTTAAAAGTCTCTGAGTTTTGGGCAGGTCTTCCATAGGGCCATGTTCCTGCAGACATTCAAAATGAACACAAGAAGGTGTGTGTACATTAGCTGGCACCCTGATGCCCACATATTTAGCAGTTCCCATGCATATTCTGTGCTGATTGTGCTTATAATTCTGCCACAGAGCTTTGCACTGAAACACCATCCGAAGCAGAGGTTAAACTGGAGGTACTGGGATTATGCACATGCTCCACCCACTCTCCAGTTTAAACACACATGAGTTTCACAAGGTGTCCAAAAGGGCTTCTTTCTCATTATGACGATGAGTATTAATGTCTAGCCTACACACTATTACATGCTTAAGATGTGCTTTTTCAATGTATCGCTAAATGTATTTTTTTTTAAAGGAGACCTATTATTCTCAGAGATATACCCACATTCTGTCTTTTTATTTTTTTATTATTTCTTTTTATGGTGCAATACCAAAGAATGCAATAAAAAAGGAAAAGGGAAGAGGAGGCAAGAAATTGTTACATTTGAACAATGTTTAAGAAAAGAAAAAGAACTACAGTGCTGATCGCAATTATATAACAGAACATACTATCATTATTAACAAGAAGTTTGCATGTACTTCAAGAAAATCTCCTCAAAAGCCCATATATTTATCAATAAGTAAGGCATACCTAAAGGCCAAATCCTCTATGTGATGATTAGATATGATTTAATTATATGGTACCTACACTTTATGCAAATAAAACTTGACTGAGATGACATAATTTTTCCTCTGAGAAAATAATAAAATGATAACTCTTGATTCTGCTTTTCCCATGGAGCTTTGTCCACTTATCTGATTAAGGACTAGATGATCTGAGTTTAAAGGAATTGTTCAATTTTATCAGCAATGATAAATCCCTTTTGAAATGGTAATTCTGAATCATTACCTCTCCTCAACATCAAAGGTTTGATTCACCCACTCCAAGTTTCTTTGAAGTCCATATTTCAACTTGTAAAGTTAGTAACCCAAAAAGGATACAAATAAGCATTTTAGCAATAGATATCATTTGTTTTAGGCTCCAGGGCACTTCAAAGACTTGTCTTTTCACCCACAAACACCACATTTTCTTGGTAATAGTGATCCTTTGGTAACAGGAGAAAGCTCCTGAGCTGATGTATGTTCATATTGAAACATGTTTGATCATAAACCTCAGTGTTGATGCCAAGGTTGTTGTTTATATTTATCTATATCAAACCCTGCAAAGAATTTTCTTGTCTATATGCTAAATAGCTGCAGTCCCTTTTTATGAGCAATGATTCCCCAGGCATTAGCTGAGCTTGCTCTGTCATGGAATATTTGTAAACCTAGCAAAAAAGTCGCAGTGAAGCTTCTTTGAAATTAATTGGATTAAGAATAGGATTAAGTTTACAATCATGTGCCCATACACCAATGAAGAAAGCTCAACGAACACAGTTTTTTTGAGTCCTGGCCATGGACAAGAGGTTCTTTGTGATCCCCGAGAAATGATATGCTGGAGTTATGGTTTACTTATCAGGAGATAGTCATTGTTGCCACAGTCAAAGCACTAGATACATTTCCAAGCTTTTAGCAGCAAGCCACTTACATCACACAGCAGGGACCCCTGCAAGGTGGACTTCAATCACCTGGAATGGTCACAATCGGTGCAACCCCTCAAAATGTCCAAACAAGAGTAAAAAGAGGATCAGCAGCTTTTATAAGTTACATGTTTATAACACGGCACATGCACACACTGTTCTAAATGTAATAAGTGTATTAAAGTTATGGGGGATTACATTGAAACATAAAAATTATTTCAATTTATTATTCCTTTTTCTTCATGTTGATACCGAGAATACATTGAACGTGCCTTGTAGCGAGCTAGAGACCCAGGCCAGGCTGCTTGGGGTTCAGACCTGACACAGTAGCATAACTTGCTGTTGCTTAAATCTGAATGGGATCAGGCTGCTAGACACAGCCAAATTAATGTGGATTTATATCCATAAAATGTGATTTTATTTTGTTACATTGCAAGGAATTTAGTCATTGACAAACAGCAGCCATTCTGTGGGGGAACCATAACATCAGTTTAAATGAGAAAAGTCTCTCACAGCCTCTGAGGTGTACTGACAGGCAAAGGAGCTGAATAGCAAGTGAGACAGGGCTGGTATGGGCCATAATTCACTGCTGGAAACCCCAACAAATATTTGAATGGTACTTTGCAATTAGCATAGTTGTATTCTTTAGTGGGGGGTGGGGGGAGGGACAAAGCAAGCATAGTTTTAACTCTATTTCTGCCTTTGCAATTTTATTCTACAATAGGCAGTGGGGATTGGCTCATTAAAGGAAGGCACAGCATTGGATTTACAAGAGCTGAGTAGGATAGTCATGGATAGAAAATAAACCTTTTTATTTAAACAGTATTTTAAACTTTTATAGTGTTTAAGTTTACTCGCTCTGTTTGTTCTGCGATTTATTGTTTTGTTCTGTTTTATTATTTATTGCAATTGTTGTATTAATTGTCTTTTTAAATATTGTAAGCCGTCCTGAGATCTTGTATAATAGGATGGCATACACAAGCTTTTAATAAATAAATAATAGGGCATTTTGGAGGGTTTTCATCCATAGGGTCTCCATAAGTCAAAGACAACTGGATGGTGCATAACAGCAACAGCATGGCGGTGGAATAAATCCAGTTCTTATGTCTCCCTGCCCCATGCAATGGGGTCTTGAGCCAGATCAGGGGGTCTGAACCTACTCTAGAGTAAATATGAGCATTGCCACCCCAAAAATAGGAGCAGCTGCTGCATACAGCCTTAAAGTAATGTCGGCATTGACTCTGTGTTTGCAGAACCTGTATGCTCGAGTGTCTTCAATTCATCTCTGCTTCATTAAGTGTCATCTGTGCATAAACTGTAGGCAAATTCCATCGCAAGAACATTGATGGGCATGAGAACAGCTTGGTCAAAGGTGACATGGTGTGACAGGTTACTATATTCTGATGCAGCCCCACAGTGCCACCTGGAGTTCCTGCAAGTTCAATCACACCCCCACACTGATACCTGAAGAGGCAGCTATCCTATGCTTTATCTCAGAATAAGCATCCAGCTGCTGAGCTTCCCTGCACAATTCTGCATGAAGTTGGAATTTCCTAACTCAGTGAGCATGTAAGTTGAGCATCATTAGAGAGGAGGAACTAGCCTATAAATAAAGCTCTTATTGGCTGGCTAGACCACTGGCAGGAGCAGTGAAGTTTATTGCTCCATTGGACAAAGAAACAATCCATTTCCACAAAAAGATGGGACTTGTATGCTACTTGGATTCTCATAAATACGTAAGGCTGCTTGAGCTCTTGGAACCACCTGTATCAACAACACTAATTTACAGTGTTTTCTTTACAATGAAACCTGAATTCCTAGTCTCTGCTCAAGTAGGTATCATGTAATGAGGTTTGTTTGATTGAATTTATTCATTTTATTTGGAATGCAGTTTATATGCAATCTGACACTGTTTTGGATTTTTTTCTTACCCCTTTTCCCAAATGAACTTGCATTGCTTCTTTTTCAGTCTCATTGTTAAGAGGATTTTTCCCTTCTTCACTAAAATCTACCCTATGTGCCAGATGGTTTGTAAGCTACTACATTGTCCCTTGTGATCTTAGGATATTTTACAAGATTGTGTGACTTTATAAAGTTTGGGAAAGTAAATCTGATGCAAGTTTTTTAGAGAAAAATAATCCCAAAGCTGGACTGAAGGTGGTGGTGGAGAGATTTTGGCAGCAGAGTTTAGAATTGCCCAAGCAGTTGATCAGACAAGAGTGTGTCAGAAGGCTTAACCTGGCTGTTGGAAGACTCTATTTTGGGGTGGACCCTGATAAAGAAGAGGGTTTTGCCAATACAGAAAGTCACCCCCTTCTCGAAACCGGAAAACATTTCCTCATTGAATGATGAATGATCACCAGTGGCTGTTATCCCATGGAGAAAGTTTCTTTTTTCCTTCCATTACTTAATTTCCACGATCAACACATCCTCTTGGTGAAGCATTGCATATCAAAAAGAGCAGTGACTCCACTTTGAAAGGTGCCAAATAACTGCATAGAAAGATGCCATGGAAATGCCATTGGGACTGCTACCTCTACCTTCATGCCATGATGAACACAGCCAAGCTGTCTTCCACATGAATTCTTGAAAAAATATCCTATTTTTGTCCTTAGAAATGACAGTTCCAAGTAAGGCAGTCACCCAATGAAAGTCTTTCAACAAACAATCATTGTCTGACAGGAATATAGAACTGAGTAACTGGTTCATTATCAGTTTATTTTTTCATATCTGTGCATATTATAGGCCATTGTTGAGAGAGAGAGAGAGAGAGAGAGAGAGAGAGAGAGAGAGAGATGGGGATATATATACATATACTAGGGATACATGGACATTATAAAATCCCTTCTATGTTTTGTGACTTGAGCAACTTTCATTCTATTATCCACTCTTGAGAGAATAATATTTTGCCCCAATGATTCGTATGTACTTGCGCTAAATTGAAGTCACACAAATTTGCACTCCAGAAAATGTGCAAATTGCCCCAAAATACACTTCAGCCTTATGGGGACATGCACATTTTTGTTGTTCCTTAGTGTATTTTTTTCTTGGACTAAATTTGAGTAAAATTACATATTACATAAAATTACAAGATTTTTAAAAAGTGCACTGCCTTGGGGAATCCATGTGACTCAGAAAAAGCTGACCACTAGGGAATCCACAGCTTGAATTTGTAGGAATTCAAACTCATTTGAGTCCCTTGTGGATTTATCTTATATGCTAATTGCTATTGTCAGCTTTAGAAAGTTATGTTTGAGCTTGGGGTGGGAGGACACTGTTCACCTGCCTACTCCAGTCTGACTCTTCAGTTCTGTTTACTCAATTCCATCCAGGAAGCTGTAAGATGAGAAGTCAACAGGTCCCATCACTCAGGACTATGTATTAAACATGGACTGAAGTAAGCCTCAGCAAGTTTTATGGAAACTGAGGGTCTGACTACATGCTTTCCTTTTTAACACTTCAATGTAAGCAGGCAGAACCATTATCCAGATAAAGACCATATACATGTGCTTGTGGATGGCGGGGGGGGGGGGGGGCTGAAATTTCCAACTCATGCACTCTTTGTCCAAAATTCATATACACCCCCAGAATATTTTTTTTCTCTATTTCACCCATGTGATGATGGTGCATGTCAGAGAGATAATTATGGGAGAGGCGACGTGAGGTGGCTGAATGTCCCTGCCCCCATTCTTGATGGACCCAATCTTGTAAAGTCAGTAACAGTTAGATTAAACTACATTCTGTGCATTTAGTATGGCATGCAGTTTGGCACTGAGAAAAAATAAAACCCAAGATCTGAGAGATAATTTTTAATATAAATTTTATTGTTTAAACTAACAATAAAAACATCAATCGTCAAATACATCAGACGTACTGAGTCAGCCCCCTACTCGTTTTTTTTTTTTAACATTCCATAGTCATATTCAATCTATGCAAAGTCCCATTTCTCTAGCCAGTAATAAAAAGAGTTCCAAGTTTGGTAGAAATATGTCTCTTCTTTCTCCTTCAGAGATAAAGTCAGTCTGTCCATTTCTGCACAGTCCAAAATCTTTTTTAAAATCAGTTCATCAGCAGGTAGCTCTTCACTCCTCCAGTGCTGAGCAAATACGATCCTTGCTGCAGTAATTACATGTAAAATCAGATATATTGCTTGTTTATCAAGATTATCAGATACAATGCCTAATAGAAAAACTTCAGGTTTAAATATTAAAGGTTTTTGTAACATTTCTTCAAGCCATTTGTGTATTTTAACGCAGTATTTTTTTGCTTTATCGCAAGTCCACCTCATATGATAAAAAGTACCAGGCTTATGTTTGCATTTCCAACATCCATTTGACGTATTTGGAAACATTTCTGCTAATCTATTTGGTGATAAATGCCATCTATAAACTATTTTATAAAGGTTTTCTTTATATGAAGTTGCTAAAGTTACCTTAATATTTCTTTCCCACAGCTTTTGCCATTTCTGCAACTCAATACTGTATCCAAAATTTTGTGCACATGATCTGAGAGATAAATTGATGGGTTTTCATCCATCACACAGAGATTGCATGTGTGTGACAATCCATTTGTAGATAAATACTTATTGACTCCCTCAATAGTCCACTCAATGTGTTCAACATGTTCCAAACTTTTGATTTATCTGTCAGCTTCATATATAAATATCTCAGCCCTACAAGCACCAAGAAAATGTACGAAACATATTGTGTTTAAGATGTAGTTAAGTAACCACCCAGAGAACCTCAGCTATTGGGTGATATAAAGGATGAATGGATGGACCGACCAACCTTTTTCTGGCTTAGTTCCCTTTTACTAATACTTTCAGAAAGTTACCAGAAAAGATCATGCTCCTTCTGACCTTTTTTTCAAGCAATCTTGGAGAGTTCAAACTCAAGGGAATATTCCTCCCACCTTCACTGCTGGTTTCCTTGTTCCAAATTGTAACCTGATAGACAAGGTATCCTTTTTTTTTTAAAGACCATCTTCTATGCTAGAGAAAGGTAATCTACTGGAGAACTGGAAGGATGCCATATATTTAAGGTATTCTGAATTCAGAAAGCTGACCAGCCAGTCGGTTTAGCTTAAAGTAAAAGTAAATGAACAAATAGATAAGGAGGAGCAGGAAGGGACCTTGAAGTTGACCATCAGCACTTAGTAGGTCAGCCTTCTCCATTATATTGTGTTTACATTTTATTATTTTAACTCTGCACATTAATATAGACATTTGCATATGCACATTTTATGCAAATTGATGTTCTCTTTTTCCTCTCTTTTGATGATGCATATTTTCTTTTGTATGAGGCCTAAGAGGCCAAAGTAGAGTAGGAGGAGGGAGAACTACTGCATAAGGGTTAGACAGCTGCTGGTAAGAACTCTTGGTTTCTCATTTTCCAAAGCAAGTTTTGTGGGCAGAAAGGAACTGGTAGCAGGAGGAAGGAATATCACCACACTGAATCATCAAAAACTAGACCAAGTTTTGGAAGGTTGGATCTTTTGGAAGGTTGGATAACTCTCTCCTGCTTTCTGAATGGAGGAAGTTTACTTCCAAATCACCATCCCATTTCCAGCTTTAGCATTCACATATTTCCTAAGATTCATGCCAATGAATGGCTCAAAAGATGCAAACCTTCCTTTCCTTTGCAATGTAACTTTTCAACAAGTAGAGCTGCAGGTAGTGTAAGTAATGAACAACCATGGCTATCGCCATAGACTGAAGTGCAGAATCCTTTGTTCTTGAGTTCCATACTTCCTGCAATGGTTTTCCAGTGCAGGCAAAAAAATCATCAAATGCCTCTCTAGCTCATTCATTGTCTCTTGAATATAAATTCTGCCTGAGGAACACCACAGGAGAGAACATCTCCAGATAGTCAAATCTGAGCAATAGAAAAGCAAGATTTGTATTAAAAACCAATTTCTGAATGGAAGCTTATAATATGAAGTGGAGAAGGAGAGAAGTGTGCTACACATAAAGAGTTGCTATTGCCAAATACCTACCAAGATAAAGTCATTGCTCTCCAATGGAAGCACTATATGCTTTGATCTGCTCTTAACAAAACCGGGATAACATTAATCTGTCTTGCAAGGCTGTGACCTGTTTCAAGCACTTAAGAAAGGCATTCTATGCCTTGGTAGTACTTTTTGTTATGCAAGGCTAGCAGTCCGCATTCATCTTGGTGGATCGCAACTTGTGCAGGTCTGCTTTATTGCTGATCCCTCTTAATTACGGTCCAAGCAACTTCACCTTGCCATCTCCTAGCCATGTCTACACCCTTAATATAATTATTTTGTGACCAATTAACATTAATTGGTGATTCTTTAAAAAAAAAATACCTGCTACTTCAGAGGGAAGCTTTTACCACCTGCAGTATTGTGAAGTCAGTCAAAACATGAGTTATGTTCATCTTTTTCTTCCTTTCAAAAAGTTAAAGCTGTTTGCTAATACTGGAATAATTGGTTTTTCTTGCATTCTGTAAAACAACTGGCCACGGGGGGCGGGGGGGGGGGTTCTGTTCTGCTGAAAAGTTGTCATGATCTTGAAAAATAATCTGGATGCTACTACTTGTGTGACTTGTGTATTTTATTGGCTATTCACTTCTCATGAAAAGCTTGGCTCTGCCCCCGCCCCCAAAAAATATATGGAATTACTTTAAGTTATTTAAGTCTTTAAGTTATTACACACACACACACCTATTTAATAAATGGTTTTAAATTTTGATATGTTTTAATACAATGTATCTTTTATTGCTTAATTATTATTATCATTTATTAAATATGCTTTGTAAACTGCCCTGAGAGCTTCGACTGTTGGGCAAAATAGAAAATAAATGAATAAATGGTTTTCCAAAATTCCCTTGGAAACATTACTATTCACCGTGGTTCATGAGTTGAGAAAGTGTCATAACTTATTCATAAACACAGAACTTTGAGGCTTCTTGATGGATTAAAGTGAGATGCAAAGATCTTGCATAACACAGCTATGTTATTGCTAATCATACGGACCATGCATCGCTTTTGTTGAATTGGCTGCTTCCCACCCAAAAGCAGATGCCTGCAGTTGCTTAATTATAGTGAGTGTTGTTAATCCAGTTGGTGAGATGTACACATTTCACCCTTTAAGAATATAAACAGGTTGGTGCAATGAACAAGAGAGAAAGGCTACACATTTGCAAATGCTACCAATAAAGGAAAACCAAAGGACTCCACTCAGAACCAAAAGAAGCCAAAGATAGTCCAACATACCAGTTTTGGACAGTTCCAAAGGTGCCTAATCAGAGATGTGACAATGAATAATATTATGCCAGTGTTTAAAATACAACCCATTTGAGCTTGTTTGTCAGCTAACGTGGATTGATTCCTTGATGTTTGTGAAAATGGCCTCATTTAAGCTTCACAGAAAGCTGCCAGCCCAGCAAATAAAGCAACTGTCCTGCACTGTTCAAACCTACAAATAGCATCGCATTGCTGCTGTTTACACTGTAGCAAAGTGCTCTTAGCTGGTGCATGAATGGCCTGGCTTGCTGATGTTATGATCAACAACAGATGGTCATGGCGGGTGCAGTGGTTGGGATACGGATTCATCCTCTGAGTTTGTACCATTGGCTATGGCAGCCACGAACATGGTATTTGATCAAACTTTCCTCTCCATCAAGCAGTTAGCCTTTGGATGAGCCATCCCAATGCACTGCCAAGATCATGCCTAGATCATGTGATCTTTTACCATCTGCATAGAAACTACATATTTCATGGCCTGTTTTTCTGTTGAGCTGAGGAGACAACTTTTTTTTTTTTGCCTCCTTCTAGACAGGAAGCGATGAAGGGAAGAGATGATGGGCCATCTAGAAATGGTGTGGAGATAGAAGGAGGACAACTTGGGTGGCTTTAAAATTTTGTTCCTTACTTCCCCTCTTCATTATTTGGTGTCATACCCAGGAGTCGGAATGAGTTTTGTAAAGAGTAAATGAATAGCCTAGTGTTTGGTTTTCACCTATATCACACTAATGGGGAAATAAGGTGGACATCACTTCTACTTTGATTGATTGATTGAAAATATTTCTAGGTTGCATTTCAGGGGGTATCCCTCCTCCCTTTCCAAGTTTGTGTACAAAAATAAAATGCAGATAATAAAATTCATATAATAAGAAAATGATCTGGTAATAGAAACAGCAACTGTTTCAAGAAATAGCAAATACCACTATATTTAATATTTAATGTGGAAATTCAACAAAACTAAATACTTATTTTTACACATATGCACACACACATGAAAATGCAGCTTTCTCGGAGTTACATGCAAGCTTCAGCAAAAGCAGCCTACATGCCATATTTATTTATTTTTCTATAGCATTCTATATTTAAAATATCTCAAGACAGTTTACAAGAAGATTAAAATTATAGCCATATAAGTATCCATTCACAAGTATCCATTTATAAACTACTCCTTCAGATGTTGAAAGTGTTCTTGGTTGCATTGCAGGAGATGAACATTTATTCTTCCAGTGTTGTAATATCCCTCTGTTAGCTGTCAGAAGAGTTCAGAGAATCCATTTGTATAGACTGTGCATTAACTTCCAGGAAGCAAGTAAACAATTTAAGGTCATAATCCTATCAGTTGTACCCTTTATGATTGTAAGCCCCCAAATGCAGAGTCTTATGAGCATCTTATGCAAAGTAGGAGTATGATCTCTGCCTCTTTAAAATTCATTAGATAGCTGTTTTCAGTCACTGTTCTGTGCACTTGGGAGGGCAGGAAAGAAGGCTGCACAGGTCACAGAGTACCTGATACTGATATCCTGCCCTCTGTTGTCTTCTCCCTTCCCTATCCATGGGAATGCACCATTATCTAAGGTTGTATTTCTGATCTGGGAAAAGCAACCAATGTAGTTCTTTCTGTACGAGTTGCTAAGGTAAGAGAGGGCATCTAACATCTCTGAAATCAGAACTTTAATTCTTACCTTGAATTTGAGTATTCTAGCCCTGGACAATGTATAGGGACCATAGGATCACTCCTCAGAAGATATGTACACATCTAAATATTAAACAAAAGGTTTATCCATATAATAGCCTTCCCCCACCCACAAAATAGGGAACTGTTGCAATGCGCATAGTCAGAACATGTGGCCAAACATATGACAGCAGCAGTGTTATACCTTCAGCAGAAAGAAATCCAGCAAAGTGTTATTGTTACAGTCAAGCCCAAGGCGCTATTCTGCAAGCCCATTGTCAGTAAGGGAAGCTGTTATTATTCTCATTAATAGAAACAATTTATTTTATTTCATTTTATCCTTTTGCAAAATGAGGCATTCTACAGACTATGCTATAGACCAGAGAGGACAATATGCAGCCCTGACCAGCATAAAGCGTCCTTTGCCTTTTTTGACAAATATTTCCTTTGCGTCTGGCACACCACCAAAATTGCTTTCAAAATGATGCAGTACATGACAGTAAGGAAAACTACCCTCTTTCAAAAAGCCAAATATTCCTGAAATTCAGCAATTCAACAGCAGCAAAAGGGAGGCAAGTTATTTTAAAGCAAATTAGATCTTTTTCCCCACTGCCACTACGCCAATGGCTTTTGGCAGCAAGCCACCAGTTTTGGCATTTAAAAGGAGTTCTTATCTCCTTGCAGCTGCCAAGACACCAAAACTTGGTATTGTGGAGGAAACAGAGGATGATTGCAACATTTGGGGATGTTGAGGTCCCCCTTACCCCAGAAAGTTGTCCCTGCTACATGCCTTGTCACTAATTGATCAGGAATCACCAAATGTGGCAATTCCCCTAAGCAAGAAACATATGTTCTTGGAATGGCACAAAGTAGGGGTACCAGACTTGAAATTCAGGGCCAGATGATCCAGTAAACATTCATCAATATGGCAAGTGGGTGGTTACATGGGTGGTAGGTGGTAACTAAGGAGCCCTTTCACATTCCTCCTTCTGTGCACCAAGCAGGATTAATCCAAAATAGAAAAGACCCATGTTCCATCTCCTTGCTGTCTACCGGCGACAACAAGCTGTTCCTGTGCAGAAAGTACAGGTAAACTATGAAGAGCTCACACGGTGTTGACAACAGAAGGAAACTTAGTGGCCTACATATGTAGAAGGAGTTCTAAAATTTGTACATCCTCTCTGAGCAGCATGTTTTCTAAGCAACTGATATGCTGTGCTCCAGGCAGCCATCACTGAGAATTTGCAGAAACTGCTTGAGGATGAGCTGTACCTTGCTCCCTTTGCTGAACAATTAAGACTAGACTCCCTTCATCTCCCTCCATTTCAGTGACAGCTCTAGCAAGAAGAAAGCTCTAGAAAGCCAAATTATAAATAGAAAAACAGGCGCAAAGAAGTCACCTAAAGAAGAAGGCTCCTTTAACATTACTCGTCACAAACTGGAAATGAGATCTTATAAAATATGCTTTATGAGGATGGGGCAGGGAGAAGATGCAAATAATACTGAAACCGGAAACCAGAAATAAAGAGGCAAGGCATACAGTAGGTGCATAGGCTGGGCAAGGGCCACCTCTTATGTGAACTTCCAACAGGCCTGCAGTGGGAAATTTCTATTGGACTTCTTTGCTTTTGGGCAAGTATGCTTGGTGCCATTAGGACCAGCCCACCCTGACCTGATGAGAGGCATCCATTTGTTGCTTGCCTTCTCAATGGAGGAGGAAGTTCTTCCTGTGATTGGATGGCAGTGTGTTATGTGTGCACAATGCGTGAGAATGCATGCGTGTTTTTACCTGTGCATGAACATATGGAAGAGCATATGGAATGGTTCGGCAAACTTTTATTTTAACATCATCCACTTATTCCAGGGACAAGTTTCTCCACCTATGACCTGTGGCCCTTGTGAATAATTTTACATTTGTGCAAAAAATGCAACCTTCTGCTATGAGCACAAGCCTTTGGCCACTAAGACAGAGAGTGAGGTATACATATAGTGAGCCCCTGTTAGAGATCAAGTTCTGTTGAGAGCATTATGAGGAATTAGCTACGCAGGAGAATTAGAAGATTCAGCAGACAGAGCAGCGGGACACTCCAGTTTGCCCCATGAGCAAAATTTAAACTCCAGCTTGAAAGGTTATTTTATCTGCCCACTTACTCCCGATTTCATGCCCATTTTCTCCTTTCCTTCTGTGTTCTGCCTATGGGCTGCCAAGCCAGATGTCAATTAGTTACATTTGCTCAAAGAAGCAATTTGTTGTCCACCAGTAGCAGGCTGGAAAAAAAACCAAGAGACCCAGAAAAGGATCAGTTATCCCATATTCAGCTGCTTTCCACTCAAAGCTGATTTCAGCTCGCATGAACCAAGTGTGTGGTACTTTATTCGTAGTGGCAGCAGACATAAACTATCAACTGCTTGGTCTGAGAAAGCAAAAACCAATATTAAAAGGAAAGCCACCCCTAGCAGGATGACAGATCCATTAAAAGGCTTTTCATCATCAGATGCTTGCTACAAGTTGGAACAGAGGCTAGAAGATTTGACTGTTGACTTCATGAAGAGAGCAGATGCTCTTTGACAGGACCATTCCCTTTCACAGAACCATTAACCAAAGATGATACTGAGACATGGGACCAGAATGAGCAGGTTTCTCTTCCAGATTAATTCAATTGTTGACAGCATTTGCACACCACTCCATATCTAGACAGATTCTGGATTGGTGAACAGTAAAAAGAGGACACTGAAGAATAAAACGATGCATTAAAATAGGATAGCATTAACACCATGGCTTTTCAGCAAAAAAAGTGTTTTAGAACAAAGGGGTCTTCAAGAGGCCAGAAACAACATGGGATCAGAGTCTACCTGACCTCCAGGGACAGGGAGTTCATAGCAGTAGAGTAACACTGAAGACTCTTCTCCAGGTGGACTCCAAGCAGGCCATGGGTTCACCTGGAAGCACTGCAGGCACAATAAGTCACCACCATGGAATATTGCTGAAATGAATCTGGAATATGAACCTCCCCCCACACACCTACAGTAGAGCCCCTGTTGTAGGAGGCAACCTATTCCAAGGAATCTAGGCAGCTGCTATCTGCCAAGTCACTCCATCAACCCATCCTCCTGAACCCTTGCCTACAGCTGCTATTCCCCTCAGTCTCTATAGTCAGTGGTCAGAAAGAGGGACATGATCAGACGGGAGATGGGTGACCCGTTCAGACTGGAAGTGGATCTGCAATGTTTCAAGTTTAACCAGGTTCAAGTTCACGTAAGTTCTCCAACTGCCACATCAATGCTCAGTCTGCCTCACACACAACTTCACTGATGATCTCTTCATCCTTTCATTCTAACAGGAAATTGTAATTTTGAAACACATTTTTAAAATATGCTCCCAAAAGCACACTTCTCCCCATCCAGACTCAAGCTTGAAAGGGCCTTTTTTAGGTACTTGTTTAATAGTGTACATTTTAAAACACAAATGCAAATTCAGGAACATATCAGCTTTTCCACAAAAATGTACTCAAAAACAAAACAAAATGAAGTTCTGTATATTATATTATATTATATTATATTATATATTACATTCCTTACCACCCAATAGCCAGAGGTCTCTGGGTGATTCATGGCACCAAATCCTTGCTACCAGTTAGAACTGAGGTTTTAGTCTAAAGCAGGAATTGGCCCCATACTAACTTGATTATTTTTCTCAACCCCCAGTGGGTAATGTGTAAACACAAGCCAGTGAATTAATACTACAAGTGCCATATGAAGTATTTCAGCCATAGGAAAGCTTAGTGCGGTTGTCTATTTACCTTAGTGGCCTTTGCCTCTTCCAGTCAGGTCACTCCCTTGATCCACCTTCTTTCTATCTTCCCAACAAATATTAGTCCTTAGGATTCTGAGAGTCATCCAAATGAAGTAAAGTATTACAAAGTTTCTTGGTGACAGAAGAGAGCCTTTAGAAAGATAATGGATTTTTTCCCTTTTGTGTGGCCCTATGGACAAAAGAGTCCAGTTTTCCCAAATAAAAAATGCTCATTATAAATACCATCAAGATTTAACATTTGTTCTTCATTCAAGGTATGAAGAACAAGATATAGTGAATTGGTATAAACCGGACAATTGGTATAAACCAGACAAAACAGGAT
Organism: Varanus komodoensis; assembly: GCF_004798865.1. Taxonomy (NCBI): domain Eukaryota; kingdom Metazoa; phylum Chordata; class Lepidosauria; order Squamata; family Varanidae; genus Varanus; species Varanus komodoensis. The sequence continues at coordinate 20,052,509 of NW_025335349.1, forward strand.
GATTTTGAAGGGAGAGACAGAGATTTAATAAATGGCTACTACCATATTTGTTTCATAAAGTTTTAAAAGTGAAAGTGATTCCAAAGCAGGAAGAGGCAGAATTTGATTCTCCTGATTATATCCAGAAGTTGCTTAACCACCATTCACCTTTCAATGGCAATGACACCTATGGGCACCATCTTAGCCCTTGAAAATCATCTCTTCCAGAGCTCAGAAGTGCATTGATTTATACCTGATTTGACAGAACAAGCAAACTAAACCATAATACCGCATGACTTATTCTATACATATTCATGCAGTCCCAACCTTATAGAATGTTCTACATGTCTCTGCTTTTGATTAGATGGTCCATATTTGTGAATGCCATCACTTTAAAGCCATCAAGACATAGATCAAGAACAAGCCTGTCATTCCTTGCTTTTCATAGTCATTTTCATTAATTCCAAGAACCCTGTAAAGGATAATACAGGGATGACTGGCAATGAATCACCCAACACCACCCAATGAAAAGCCTAGCTGAACAGAGAGTTGATGTTCTGTCTGTCAAATCCACATCCAACACCGTTTCACAGTCGCACCCTTTTCATGTCAATTAGGGCTGCTTGAAGGTTTTGTTTAGTCTGCATTTTAAGAAAACCAACCGAACTTGCACTTACCACAATTAGGTACAAACTGGAACACAGTTATCTTTTGGATTTCATGCTTCTCCACATGTATAAAGTTCACAGCTCAGAAAAGTATCAAAATAGGATCTGAAATGTTATTTTAGGTTAAAAATGTATTAAAATGTAAATTTCAGGATAAAAGGTCCTGCATATTTGTGGACAAAGTAAGATTAAAATAATCTTTTATTTTTTAAAATAAATATATACAGTGCTTTTTTTGTAAAAAAAAAAAAAAAGTGCCGGAACTCATGTCCCTGCCGGCAGTAAGGGCGCGACCACACACAGCAATCACAAGCCTAGCAGCAGAGTAGCCTTCACTATCTCACTATCAGATAGCAGATAGCAGACACAAAAGCAGCCCGCAGGCACTATGTTAATGATGTTTGCTGCTGATCTGCTATGATTCAAAATCACTTTGTAAAATCCATTGGAAAAAAAAGGTGCCGGAACACCATTCCGGTGCATTTTATGACAAAAAAAGCCCTGAATATATAAATATATACATTTTTGTAAATATATTATTTTATAACTAATAAAATTTTTGTGACATTTAAACAAAAATAATTTGCAGATTGATGGAACTGACTTAAAAATGAACGTGTGCAAAACTGACACAAATTGGAAATAAACGGATCTCTTTATCCCCAAAGTCAACCACAGTCAACCTTTCAACAGTTTATGCTGTGTTGAACACTTGTGAGTAAGGGACCATAAATGGGTGTAGCTTCAGGCTTGTTGCCTGTGTAAACATTGTTCCCAAATTCTTATTTATGGAGGCCACGTGGATGCAAGAGAGAAGCAGGGAAGATATTAGGAAGGAGAAATCAGTGAGTGGATAGTGAATGGGCTTAACTCTTCCTGTGACAACAACCCCAAGGGTTGGAACACAAAAGGGAGGATGAAGTGGGGCTTAGGCTCAGAGGAAAACAACACACGACTTTGCAAATGCTAATTTACATATTAGGTGGGGGTGTCTTTAAATGATCCTGTCTCCTAAGGATAACTCCTTGTGAAAAGGGATACATGGACATGGGAGAAGAGGGCATTTGATTTCAGGAAAAACTGAAGCCAAACAGCCTCAGGCAAAAATTGCAGGGGATGGGGAGAGCAAGAGGTGAAATGCATGTGTCCAAAAAGCAGGGTCATCCAGGGGGATCAGATGCAAAAGACAGCATCAGGGCCTGGGACCTTTATTTATACAAGTGCCCATGGATAGCAAGCTGGTGGGGCATCTGGATTCTCAGAGATTTGGTGTCCCAACCCTCCTGGGCTGGCCCCTAACATCAGCTCTGGGCTAGAGGACCAATGCCAACAGAGCTCAAGATGCCTGAACAATGTAGCGTATAGCAACTCTGTTCGGTCATATTCCCAAAGCTTGTGCAGGTAATCATGGGTTAAAGCACTTAGCTAAGGAAATGGTAGGATTAGTGCCATATTTAAAAATCAATTAGCTGACCGATCCAGGCAACTCTTACAGAACAAGGGAAATAGCAAACAAGAGGAAAGAAAAGCAGCCCAGTGAGGCAAGTGACATTTATATATCAGGTTAAACTATTTGGAAAAGGGAAATTTATGTTCCAAGGTTATAAAGACGCTAAAAAACTCACTTTAATTATTCCTTAGTGGAAGCAGAGAAGTCCAGAAAGAGCATGATATGAGGACTAATGGACCAGCAAAAATGCAAAGTACCATTCAGCACTGAAGTAATTGGGCAGAACACAGAAAGAGACCAGGATAAATGATTACTTCATTAATTTTAAAATTACAGGGCAAGATAAGGCAGTCACTATCGTAGAGTTATTAAGGTAAAAATAGCTAATCAGCAACAATTTAAATGTAAAGATGCCTTTGAATTCCTGCCAGTTTGAGCCAAACACATGCTAAAGTAATTCAATGTAACTTTATCCATCAATCTGTACTACTGATAAAATGTACTTATTTCAAAGAGTTTTCTAATTCTCTCTCTTTTGGGAGTAGAACAATGATTGTACAAAAGGCTGAGAGTCCAGATTCCCATAGGATAAGGTCATGAACAGAAAAGTATAAGGAGCCTTACATCTCTAGGAACCGTAGGTTTGTGTACTATATTGGTATGTCCCCATGTCACATGTTCAATAACACATGTTCTCTGAGCGGCTTGTATAAAATAATTATAATAAATTAAATATTGAAATGCTGCATCAAAAGCAATAAAATGCAGGACAAAAATATTAGTTCTTCCATGATGATGTTATAATGTGGATGTTACACACACACGGATCACAGACCTAGAAACTAAAAGCACAGTGTGGAGAATAATATAATAATGCAGGTGTGCTTTTATCATAAAGACACAGTAAATATTAAAACCAGTTTGAGTTTTTCAATGAAACTAATGACATATTAGTATGGCAGTAAACAGTTTACCATTGTCAGGTTGGAACTATGCTCTTGAATAAGGTGCAAAAATATTTGGTCTGCAAATATTTTGCTTCCCTTTCAAATTCATGTTTTACTTGTTAGTTGTTTTCTGTTCCTTCTTAAAATCCTATCTATCCAAAGATCATATAGTGAATGTCATGAATTCATGATAGTGCACAACCATTCGCATTTCTTTTGGCTGTATGTTGATATCACTGAAGTACTGACATCACTAAGGTATCTGAGAGTGAAGGGAGGACAGGGCAATGTGCATGGTAAGTGGAATATTTTTGCAAGCGATCCTGAAGGTTCATTGAAAAAACAACAAAGTACGCAAAAACAGCCAGTTGTTCATGGAGGGCTTACTTTTCTGTGCTTCCTTATCTTCAAAAGCCACAGCACACAAAATATAAAGGTTTGCTGCTATTATCCTTTTTCAAACTCTCAATATATTTACTCCCCCTTGAATTTTTCCCTACAACAAACTTTTATACTGAACAAAAGGTTCAAGTAGCCTTAAGCCTTTCTGACAAATCAAATTGCATTACAGCTAATTCTTTAATAAGTATCTGAAATGCTACACAACCCAAGTTCTTCTACTGTCATTTTTGTAGTCCAGCGGCAATAAATGATTTGCTTACTGAACAACTGATTAATATGCTTTAAGTGAAGCTTTAGCATGCCTGACTGCCTCATGGTTATTTCTTTTTAATTTATTGATATTGCATTCTGCTTGTGACATTGGAATATAGCTTTTCCAGAAGCTGAAAACATGGAGGCCTCCAATTTATCTGCTTATGAGCATATCATTTCCTTATTCAAAATGATGATTGCTAACATGTTTTTGTTTTGTGCTTGATGGACAAAAGGATGTGGTCAAACCCTTCCATGGTTTGCAATCAGTTAGAAGTGAGGTATCCCATCTTTCCAATGATCACACATCATGCTAAGCCACCCTGAGAATAAGCCACACTGGGTTGGTTATTTGGTGAACATCCACCAGGTAATGGAGCTTCCCATAAGTGGTTCTCACTCAGCTTCTCCTCAGTGCTCCACCCAGCTCTGACCAGGGTTCTTTGCAGTGAAGTCCATCTTTTCTCTTCCTCTGATTTCTACCCTTCCTCTCTACTGTCCCTATTCTCCATCTACTTCCAGAAAGGGAATATATTAACTCCCTCCCTCTCCTGTCTACTTTGCACAAATCATATTCAGATTTACAGCTGTGCCTACTGCAGTTTCTCAAGTTTTTTTAAAATATTATTTATTAATATAGTACAAATTCAGTTATGTTATGTCACTTTGCTGGGAAGTGACACAGGAGAAATTTTCACACCCACAATAATGGAGTTGTTAATGCACAGACACAAATTTCCCCTCTGTCTATATCTCAGCCATTAATTCTGTGTACATTTCTGCTTTAAAAAAACAACCAAACACCCTTGGAAACACAGTAACTTCAGCAGAAACTGATCCCAACAGACCCTGGAAAACATGGGTGTTAGTGCAGGTGTTACTGGAATAGCTAGAGAGTTGGGAAATATTACAAAGCTGGAAGATACAGAGAAGTGTCAGTTGAATTTAAAATTGAGAGGATCCTATCACTAAAGGAGAAATAATGTTTTGGAGAGGAGTTTGGCTCTGCCCTGCATATCCTGTGCTTCTGAATTGGGCTTCATGTGTTGCAGACCTCACTGTCCCCCACTATAATATTTTAATTATATTAAATATAAATAATAAATATTATTGATTATTATTAATAATATTAATTATCATTAATATTTTGGTTACAAGAAAATTCATCCATTCATGTTCTGCAGACAATGCAAAGCACTAAAAGGGTTTGATTTAGTGGGGCAGAGGTGTTAAGCTTTCTTCCTGTGGAGGGGTTCTGGGGGCAGGCATGACCTCTGGACTCCCCAGCCTTCCCACATTTGCTATCTGGGCTAATACAGCTAGACTTGTTGTAAGGATGTTGAAATTATACATGCCAAATGCTGCCTACTACATGTACATTGTTATCAGTTACAGGTAAGAAACAAGATACCATCTGCCTCCTCTAGAATTAAACAGACTCTAAACGTTGTACTGTGTAGCTAAACCTGACAAATAATTAAAAGTGCAGCTAATTTGCTAAAGCTGCAGAAAAAAATATCAAAGCATTATCAATTTGATTGAATTTGATTGCCTTTGAAGATATACAAGTGATATTTTATATGATGAATTAAGTGTTGTAACTGATTGTTTCTACTTTCTAGCTGTTCTGCATTTAGTGTGCTAATTCATTCTTTAGTAAATCTTCAGCCATTTATACTGTGGTATGTTAGCAAAGATACTCAGCCCTGTGGACCAAATTAGAATATTACATTTGGAAGCTGGAACAATAGCTTATGAAGAACTGCAGTGGAAGATATCTTTCTCCAAAAGGAGTTAGCTTTACCACAGCCCTCTCAGGCATTCAACATTTGTGAACTATTTTCAGTTAAGCCCCATCCCAACACACACATCCCACTGCCTGTCTTCTTGCTACTGGGTAAAAGCACATCCATAACAAACCATTTGATACCGGGTTAGTTAAGACCATTTGCTATCAGGTTAAGAATGAGCCTCCTGTCTTACCAGCCTGCCCAGTCAGTGAGGTCATTAGATGAAACATCCCTAGAAACCTTCCACAGCCCACTGATCAGGGACTATACCATCAGTGACAATGTATGCTGCCCACACATGTGTGAAGCCTATGAACTCACAACACTGCAGATATTCCACCAACTTCACCACACATACCTCCAGCAGCAATGTTCCTGCTATTTCCAGATCCCAGAAAGGGATTCAAGTCCCATCATGTCGGTAGCTCACAGCCATTGCTTTGGAGCACAGGACACATAGGGGAACAAGGAAAGGCCGCAGTTGCTCAGGCAGGGGATCTAAACAAGTTTGCATTCTTTCACAAAGAGGAAAAGACTACACCTTCTTAATCAGTGCCTCTTTGGTATAACATTGATCCCTGAACTAGGAATGTACAAGAATGTTGTTTCAGTTCATGAATCAATCAGGAATGCTCCATTTACAGTGCCAAACTGTCGTGCATGAAGCTCCGACAGAAACAGTGACTCACGAGGAGACCTTGCACATGGCACCCAGTGCCGAAGAGTCGTCCCCACAACCCAATGCAGGGACGGCTGAGCCAGCTACTGCATCTTCCTCTGAGCCCCAGCACGTTGGGCAAACGCCTGGACCTTTATCAGAGACAGAGAGTCATGAGAAAGAGGAAGCTGCAAGTCCTGCTCAGAAGGAGGCAGAGCAAACTGCCTCTTCCCCCCTGATGCTGATCTCCCTGAGCCAGAAACAGAAGACACAATAGGTGTTGTGGATTTTTCAAGAGCCCAGAACAGACGTATTTTACGTCGATTCGAACAGCTACAAAGTAGACTGCGTAAGGCCTGACTTGGGAGAATGATCCCACGTGGGCTCAGGAAGAGAAGCCATTACAGGGCTGACATCTGCTTAGCAAGGACCACTATTAGGGAACTTATCTATAGAATTGTAAATCTTGCAGACAATTAGCATTAAAGGACTTTAGTTTTATTGCTCTAGAATGTGTGAAATGTTTGCATACCAGGCCCTTGCAACACAAACACAAATATATCCATAAGTTTTTTCAGAAATAATTTCAAATTTGCAAACTTACACTCCATATATGTTTTTTGTTTAGTCAAAGGAAGAAAAATGTGCACTTTTGAAATATGCATGAAAAATGAACACTTTCCTGTTTGAAGTAACCAATGAAGCAGGTTTCAAATGAGAATGGGAGGGAGCTGAACCAAGCTTGGTAATGCTGTTCAGTATTTTGGCAAACCTATGCATGCATGGTTGTCCCATTCCCTTCACTTAACCCATGCATTAGAGCCAAAAAGTTTTCTTCTTGACAAGGAAGTCACTTGTGAAATATTCTTCATGTATTTTAAACATGGTCTCCTTTCAGTTCTGTATATGAAACAAGAACTCCATCATGTGGTAGTCAAAAAAATCTCTGACAATGCACTTCCATGCTGTCCAATTAACACAAATGCTCTTTGAATGAAACTCCAGATGATTTGACTTTCCTTCTTTCTTATTCAATTACCTTTTAGACACAGCTCTCCACAATCTGAGTGAGTTGCTTTTTCTGAGGCATTGTTATTCAAACCATGTTTTACTGTGCATTTAGAGTTAAGGTAAGGCTCAAAAAAAATCACAGCAGAATGACTAAAGAACTTGCTAGCATGGGTGAATGTTCTTCCGTGTTCAATACTACCACTCAAATATTTTCAGCCTTTTTATGCAGAAAGTGAGGCATTTTTCTGCTATGAATAGCACTGTCTTCTATACTGGTATTCTATTAAAGATTTCACCTTAATACCTGCCTCCACCACTTACTGAACTGATTTCAGCTCTGCAGTCTACATCTGCATATCCCAGTACTGAGTGTCCTGTAGAATAAAACTGTGATATACATCTATCCAGAACATACATACACATGTCCAATCACACTGTTTGTCAGAAAGCGTGTGCTGGGGAAAAAGAAACATGTTTCCTTTTCTCTGCCTTGGTATGTTTAGTAATATGAACTGATTTAGATTTTTCAGATATTTGGCCAAATATATGTGGGCAAAAGGACTGGTAATGCCATGGATTTTCAAAATGATTGTGATAGGGTAACCCAGACTCAGTTCTTGTTATTGAAGCATGTGCTATGGATGAAACATAGGTTATCATATTGTCAGAACCTGGCCAAGATAAAAAACCATGGTGAACATCTCATAGTTCACAGCCCAATAAGAAAGCATAGGTCTTCTTCATGGCTTGTTAGGGGAGGTGGGTTAAATCAACACAATAATCCACCGTTCAACAAAACAACCCATGGTTGAGCAACAGCCCACATTCAAACCCCACTGGTGTGAAAACCAGTGCTTTTTTTTTTTGTAAAAAAAAAAAAAAAGGTGCCGGAACTCATGTCTTGGGGTCACACTTTTACACAATGGTTGCCACCAGCAGTAAGCACTCAGTGCGCGACCACATGGCCAATCCCAAGCTGAGCAGCGTCTCAAGCTGAGCAGCGCCCTCACAATCAGCACCGACACACAAGGAGCCCACAGGCACTATGTTAATGATTTTTGCCACCGATCTGCTATGCCCAACAGGGCGATTCACAATCACTTGGAAAAATTCATCAAAAAATGGTGCCGGAACACCGTTCTGGTGCGTTCTATGGAAAAAAATGCCCTGGTGAAAACCCAATCACTTTGTGGCTTACTGTTAAAACTCACCCATCTGGTGGCAAACTATCACAAAAATTCCCCGGTAGAGCCATGCTGCCTCTGAGGCTGCTGCTGCTGCTGCAGATGCTCCTTCTTACAAAGGGAAAGGAGCTTAAAATTGTCCCCAGTACCTCCAAAGTCTCACCAACCCTCATTTAGGGACCGTAAAGCTTTCTGGCATGTACCGTGGCATTCTATGTCACATTCATCCCATTTTTTTATTACAAACTTGATCAAATGCCATCAAGCAGTTTCACACACACACAAAAGCAAAACCCACCAATTTTCATGCCCAAATGAGAGTTTATTCCTTTCTATACAATGTTAACCACAACACATAGGATAGTGTAAGCTGAAATCCCATGTTTCTGTACCCCAGCCATAATCATACAATGCATTATTGATTTTTTTAGAAAATCCAGGGTCATCATTTACTTAATTTTGATGCTGGGAACTGAGATAACTAATAGGCAAAAATTAGAAGTGCAGTACTGAACAGAAGGTCCTTGCTCACTTGCTATCTGCATACAGCAGTTCTAAACAGATCTGTCTTGGATAATGGAGATCATTAATATCTAAAGTGGAAAAAATAAACCATTCAAGGAGCTGTGACTAATCAGAGATAAGTCATTCTGGATTACCATCGCAAAAAGCACAGGTTGAAATTTCATGTAGCCTAATTCCTTTTGTGATTAGAATCTCCAATGTGTTTCTCCTTCATTTACTGTCTAATTCTGAGGGCCAAATTAGATATGACAGCAATAGATCTTTAAACTGGAACCTGCTGCAGTCAGGAATAAAGGAGCCAAAAGAAAAGCTGGTGAAGGGAACTCTGTCAATTGCCTACTTTTTTGTAACTTCCTGTCCAGATCTGTTCCCTCCAAATTAACATCATTTACTTTATAGACCCTGGTTGAGGGAGTGGCTTCCAACAGGGATGCTGGGTCTCCTTGGCATGAAGATCTAATTGGAAAATTTAACAAGGGACACATCTACTGGTAGATCGCACTGATGGCAAAATGCATGACTAAAATCCCAGCGTATTTTAACTTTAGGCTATTAGTGACAATAACTAAGCCTTAGCTACACAGTTCAGTCTTTTAGAATGTGGGTGGGGTGTAAGCTTTTACTTACATGCAAAAGTTACCCCATGATCAGTGATCAGGGAAATGTGGAGTCAATGGAAAGGTGCTGGGGAATTTTAGGGAGCACCTGGAAGTCCGGTTTGGGATTCCAAGAATAACGAAGGAGAGATCCCGCATTTGATAGGAAGATTTTAAACTCCCCTGTTCTTAAAATAATCTGCTGTGTCTGTCATTGTACTGAAGAGCCAATACGGCATAGTGGTTAGGGTGTTAACTGGGATTTGGAAGATGCAGGTCTTAATCCCTACATGGCCATGAAATCCATGTGGTGATTTGGGACCAGTCACTGATTCTCAGCTTTACCTACCTCACATGGTTTTTGTCTGAATAAATGGAGAAGAAATTCGGTGAGCCACCTTGAGTTCCTCACAAAAGGGAAAATGGATTTAAATGTAGTATTTTTGTCATTATTACTTTTGTATCCCACCTCTTTTCAGTCATGGATTTGCTACCCAGAATTCCAAGGTTGTCCCCGCTCCGTGTATGGATCAGACACAGACTTGCTTAGCTTCCACAAGGGAGCTGCTCCATGCACTTTTGGAACATGCCCTAGTGCCAGGCATGATTGGGACAAGACAGGTTTACATGAACAAATGAACCACTGATACATCTACCTATCCTAATACATAGAATAAAAATCTTTTATAATGTTTTAATGGCTATTATGATAAAACATAGTGATATCATAATCTATATGTAAAAAAACAAGTACTGCTCACAATGATCAAATTATAACATCAAAACTAATCACAAATTAAAAGCAGCTGTAAGAATTTAAATACAACCAATTTTGATAGCAAAGCTGATATTTATTATCCTAGAAAAGAAAAGAGGTTTAACGGATTCTGAGCTTTTTCATTCCAGTGAATAATAAAAAGGTCCCACTTTTCTATGAATGTATCCTCTATTAATCTCTCCTTGCTATCTATTCTTTTACTAACTTTATACATACTGTATATGTCCCAGATTACAAGGGTACAATTCTATGGCCTTCCAACATTCTTGTATATAGGGGGTATACATTATAGGGGATAGACATAGAACCTCCGAGATTTCTGAGGTCTGCCAACCTTAGAGCTGCAACGAAGGCTGGGTCTGCGGCCAAAAGCAGATATGTCTCATATAACAGGAAAGAACCTTAAAGATAGCTACATATACATCTTGGCAAGCCCCATACCAGGCAGTTGGCCTTAGGTTAGTTTACCCATCCCACTGCCAGTGCAGAAGAAAACAGCCTGGTTGCATCTCCAAAGCTGGAATTTAACCTTGGAGGCAGCTAAAGGGGAAGCAAGGGAAGAAAGAGAAGGATGAGGCTAGGGCTGATGGCTCAGCTTAGCCTCCTAGGGCTGGGCTAGGGCTGATGGCTCAGCTTAGCCTCCTAGGGCTGGGCTAGGGCTGATGGCTCAGCTTAGCCTCCTACACAGCACAGTCCAAAACAGCTGTCCAGATGACAAGCAAGATGAGAGAAATCGGCACCATTGCCCTTTGTACCCTGTGGCGGAGGCACAGAAGCTTCCATATTCAGAGGCATATGTGCATTCATGGTGGATGACATAAGATCGTGCTCTTTGACACCAATCATTAATGGAAGGTAAGCTAGGTTTCCTTCAGCTCAAACTGATTGCCATTCAGGCCACTTCATAGGGTTGAGCCTTTTCTCCGTAGTCTCAAGAACAACTATGCCCTCAGGCTATCAAAAGGGATTTACTCATGAGACCTTCAAAAGTGCATGTACCACTTGCAGAATGTTTGCTGCTTCCAGCACATCCAGCATTTATCCACAGACTGCTAACAGGTCTTACATAGTCTAGCTGGTGATAAGTACCATCTAAACATAAGCTTCTGAAAGCTTTCTTTGATGTTAATGCATAGTGTGCTTTTAGTGTTGGTCTTCAAATCCATTTCCAACCTTCTAGTCAATATTTCATTCTAAGTGCTTTTCTCCACTTGACTTGAATATTTCTTTACTACTTGTTTAGCAATTATTCTATAGATTTCATTTAATATTGTCCAGGATAAATTACCTATAATTATCATTTCAAATTCAGTCCTGTGTAACCATATTTAGCTCTTAAATGTACAATTATGTGTGTTACTTGCAAGTACTGGAAAAGTGAGATGCCATTTTGCCCTTTTTGTTCATTAATTCCCCCAACACTCCTGACATGTTTGAGCAATTTTACCAGTCTGCTAAATAATCTTCTTCCCAAGTTTTCATATTGTCAAGAATATGTGTATTATTTGTTTATTATATTGCATTGATGTTAATGCAAAAACAAAGTCTTTTGCCATATTTTAAACAGATTCTTAGTACAGATCTTTTCTGTAATCATATGCAAAAACTTTTTGCTGCAAAACAAATAATTTTGTAGTCAAAAAGACCAGAAGATCATAAAAGCAGAGTAGTGCATGACCATTCTTTCCTCATATCTGATTTTTCCTGCATTGCATTCTTGTTCCTTTCTTCTCTATTGGGCCTTGGGTTTGCTGTTCTTTGCTAGCTTTCACTTATCTGGTGTTTAGTACAAGCGAGCTTGTGATGTTTAGAATTTCCCATGAGAAGCTGGTTAATTAATTTTGTTTTCAGATAGATTTAACATAATTGTCAGTTGGGACCTGTGAAAGTAACTCAGCCATCTTTTGGTCATATTTCAGCTGTTTGGGTAACTTATCCCTTGTTGGAAATAGATACAACCTGGGTAGCTCTGAACATTAACTTGACCAGCTTGAAAATGTTGATTACCAACAGGTGGATCAAGCTAAGGCCAACTGTCTGGTATGGGAATGGTCAAGATATGTATGTCCTTAGCATTAAGATTCTTTCCTGTTATATGAGATGTATTGATTTTGTCTAGCTTAATGCAGAAACTTAATACAGACTTTGCCATTTCTTTGAGGAGCTTCAGGAAGAAGAAGGGGTATCAGCACTGTACTCTGTACCTACCTTGCCATTATCATTATTGGGTATAGTCCTTTATAGGCTTTTTAACAACCATAAGTGTAATTGTGTCGGGATCCCAAAAAAGAACTACTGCACTAGGAGAATGATCTATAATGTAGGATGCTAATTTATGCTGCTGCTTTGTCCTTTTATCCAGTATAAGAGCACCTGTTATCAGCTGAGGCTGATTTACCAGCTATGACCCTATTTGGACATACCTTGCAATAGTTATGCACACTCCAGTAAGCTCTGATCAACCTCACAACATTCTCTATGCTGACTTCCTTGAAGACAGTCTGGAAACTTCAATTGGCCCAGAATAGGGCAGTGATGCTGCTGGCGCGGACTGGACAATACAATCATTCAATGCCAGTCCTCTATCATCTCCACTGGTTGCCAGCTGAAATCTGGGCCAAGTGTTAACATTAGTATTTAAAGCCCTGTGTGACTTAGGACGAGGGTATCTAAAGGAGTGCCTCTTTCCATATATGTGCCTATCCAGCTCAATGGATTATCAATGAAGGTCCTTCTAAGGAGCCCTCCCTACAGGTGGCGACAAGGAGAAAGACCTTCTCAGCAGTAGCACTCCAGCTCTGGAACCACCTCCCCAAGTTCACCAGGCACCTTCTTTTTATTCTTTTTGGTGCCAGGTGAAAACCTTTTTAACTACCCCATATTTTAATTGTTAAGACAATTTTCAGGTTTCATAATATTTTACATCTTATTTTGCATCTTGCCATTGTGCCTTTATTACGTCTCTATTGGCAAAGACTTGTGGTTATTGTGAAGTTTTATACTGGTGTTTTGTTGAGTGAATGCTTGGATCTTATGCTTGTATGTTTTGTTAATTTAATATTACATACTTTATTATGTACACTTTATATTTTGTAATTTTGTCCCACAAGGAATTTAGTACGACTTTTTGCCTTTTAGTAATAAGCAATATATTAATCTGTAATGTAGTATTCAAAAATAGGAAAAGTAACACGCATTCATCTTAATAATAGCTATATGCACACTCAGCATGGATACTTGCATGTCTTCCACCTTGCAAAAATTTGTTTAGACTTCTTTTGGCAATTTATTGATAATTAACGAGAACAAGTTGTTTTTTCCCCTAAATTGGGGATAATCCATACATTTAGATACTTGATTGCAGTGTATCTCCATGGGATTAAAAATATTCCATTAAATAGATCTTGTTCCCTTTTATCCAAATTATAACCAATCCATTCTGACTAATTTATATTTTTATGCCCTGAGATTTTATCATTTCTTTTTCTAACACATTTAGCAATTTTTGAATGACTCAGCTGGTCTTTGTAAGACTAGCGCTATACCACCTAGATAAAGAGATTAATGTTATACTCATGGTATCCAAATTGTAAGGACTAATTTAACAATTGTCTCCTGCCCAAATAAATTCTGCTTGGTCAACTGAAATTCTATCATAAACTTGACAGAATAGTCTTCCACATTGTACCAGGGGTTGTGATTTTTCTTCGTAAGACAGTTAAGAAATTATCCCACCATTATATATACTTCCTAAATAATGAATGTTAAAGGGTACACACTTAATAGGTATAAATGCTATTGCAGACTATGAGATCTACCTCTCACTGAACTTGCCTAAAGGTGCATAATTAAATCTGTAAAATATTTCTAAGAACCACACCTGAAAAAATAATGCCTTTTTTCTTTCTTTTTCATTCTCTTTATGAGTGATTTGAACACAGAGATGTATATAATATAAAGAAAAAAATATTCCCTGATTGAAGCAACTTTCCCTTGCTGGAATGATTGCTTCTCTTGGAAGACCTGTCCTTTCCCCTGAAGAATACAGCCTTTGGCTCTAATCCAGAAGATCTGTAGATGAAAATTATATAAAATAATAAATAGACCCAGAAAGGCCCCAAATGAAAAAAAAATCAGAACATAATAGTTGATTTATAAATGTGAGATTATTTAGCTAATGCTCTTGTCCTCCCTTAACCCAAAAGGCACCCCATCTGCCTGTATAAAGTACTTTACCCTATCTTTAGCTTTCATAGGCACCCATGGGTGCAGTACCAGAGTCACATGACAAGGTGAATGAAGGCGTCTTTCATCATTCCTTCCCTCCTCTCCATTGCTCTATCATTCCCTTCAGAGTGGAGAGAATTCCTGACCCTGATTAGGGGAAAGGCCATAGTTTGGGGACAGGGCATATGCTTTGCATGCAGAATGTCCCAAGTTCAATTCCCAGCATCAGCAGGTAGGGCAGGATAAGTCCCTATGACTTGAAATTATGAGTCATAGGAATTGGTCAGACTGAATTTGTCAGACTAGCAGTCAGACTGAACAATACTGAGCTGAATGGATCCGTGGAATGACTCAGAGCAAGGCCAATTCCAGTGTTTGTATGCATGCAATGGGCATGCTGGTGGAGTTTAATCACACAAAAGCAAGGAAAGTGTGTTTTGAGAATAGGATATGGCAAGGATTTATCTGAGGGATAGAGGTAGAAGGGGCACAGAGGAAATGAAGAATTATTCTCCAGCTCTGCTTTGAGCCAAGCCAGGAAAGAATTCAGGAGTCTGGAAGTTCACCTCTTGTTTGAGATGGGTTTGTGAGTCTCCAGATTTCATTTCTAAGCTTGGCTCAGAAGAACTTTACTCACATTCCTAGTTCTTAGATGTTTCAATTTGATTGATTGATTGATTGATTTGATATTGGTGAATGGACTATAAGATGACAAGCCATGATTGCTTGACTGAAGCAAGCAAGAGGATGTACAGATTGATTAGTGAAGACCACCAGAATAAATATAAAATTATCTAAACATTGCCTGAATAAAATATATTATTAGTTAAACAATAATTCTTCTGTGATACTGCAGTCAGACAATGGATGTCTACAGATTACAAACACTTTTGAATAATGCCAAAGCTGTATGAAATGTAAATTGCCACTCAGAAGAATGGAAATGTTCACTCTCTCACATTTTATTAAATTAATAGTCTTGGAAATAACCCAAGGAAGACAATTTCCTCTCCGTTCCTGAAGGTGAAAAGGGCATGTTTAGTGAAAATTACTCTGAATCCAGCTTTCATTTCTTGGTTTAGAAAAATTGTTTTACAGGATTTGCAGCACCTTGACTCTTGTATTGCTGGAATATATGCAAGGGAGGTGGAA
Source organism: Varanus komodoensis (assembly GCF_004798865.1). NCBI lineage: Eukaryota > Metazoa > Chordata > Lepidosauria > Squamata > Varanidae > Varanus > Varanus komodoensis. The sequence continues at coordinate 20,068,128 of NW_025335349.1, forward strand.
TATTGCAGAGCAGTACAAAGGAAAGGGGTTTTTTTTAATGAAAGAAGAGTTTTCAAATGGCACACCATTTATCTGAATTGACAGTGATTGCCATAGAAGGCTGCCTAGAATTTCCCCATTCTCTGTTCGTGTTTTAAAAGAACAGGTGCACAGTGTGAGTGAATGAAGTCTATGTGCATATGATAAATCATATCATAGCTCTTGCTTCTTTCTACCTAAAAATCTCCATGCACTATTGTTGTTCTCCTCTACATCTGAAGAAGGATGGGATAGAGATTTTCAGCTGCAACACTTAAATTATGGGCTGACCTTCCCAGCAAGGGTTATCTAATTGCTTCACTCTTTATTTTACTTTAGTTTTTAATACAGTTGTAGCTAGTTCTCTCACTTGGTCTGGAGTAGCTGAAACTATGCAGCAACAACGGATCTGTACGTGGCAATATAAATTGCACAAAGGCTAGGATTTGTGACTATTTCATTTTCCCAACATAACATGCATGCATGCCCTATTTGAATCTCTGACCAGAGACACAAACAAAGGCTTGCCAAAATCATTCACTAACCAATGTTAAACACATGCTTGCATCTGTCTCTTTCTCACTTCCCGGTTTGATTGGCACACATTTCCTTCATAGGACTGAGTCAACCCCTCTTTAGTCTATGGAAAAATGTTGCAGGAATTAGAACTTGTGTGCAAATTTGGGGAAACGTGAATAAATCTGCTTTTCAATCACTGCTTCATTTCACAAGCTTCCTATTCCTGCAGAGTGAGCAGTAATTGCTAATGCAAAGATGATTATCAAAGATGATGAGTGATCTCAGCTATCGCTCATTCCCCCATACTGATCTCTAATCTGAGGAATGCAGCATGTGTGGGAGAATTAAAATTCTCCTACCCCACCAAAGAAAGACAGAGCCCTGATTCAGATCAGGAACAGTGCATTTACTCTAGAGTTACCTGTTACCACTCATTAGCCTTACTTAACTAATGTGAAAGCTTTTGTAAAAGCTTATTCAAAACAGACATTTAAAATATGTCACCTTGAATCACTGGCTATTTTATTGTAATCTGCAACTTTGACCTTATCTATCTGTATTATAGGATTATCATCCAATCACATATTTCATATTCAAAGGTTGCACATTAACCCTAAAATTATATTTCTATTGACATTTTCAGGTTCTTCTGCTTTAGGGCTTTTTAGCTATTCATGATGAATTAGCTATGATTATTGCTAAGATGCACAAACACTGTAATAGAATAATCCCTCCAATTCAGTATATACTCATTTTACATCCAGAGTGGCCAGGATTTTATTGCAGTGGTGAAACAAGACAATCATTTCAGCCTAATTTATTGGAGCAGTGGGCACATCAACAACCACAAAGACATGCTCCAACATGCCATAGATATTGCATCCGTACTACCTGAGGTAGACCCAAAGGAAGGAGTGTTTGGGTACCTACCAAGGGCCCAAACTCCAGCAGGGACCCACTGATAGGAGTCCCCTGGACCTGCTTCTTTTCTTCACCACTCCAACCTGCCTGTTTGCCTGCCTCCTGCTGTGGCCCAGACAAAGGTGCTGGTGAGAAGAGAAGCAGGAGAAGACCCAGCTTGCTCACAGGCCTTTTTCCTAACAATCAAACAAACAGTAGCAAAGATGAGGAACAGGATGGGAGCAATAGCAGCTGGTGACATTGGTGATGAGAAGGCAGATACACTCAAGGAGGGGACCTGTTGAGGGTGCAGTGCTCAAAGCCCTGGGAAACCTGGAGTTGGTGGTACATACTGCAAAGGCACCATGTCTTCTACTGAGCAAATGGTTAATATGTCCTTCCAAGGACTGTTGCACTTATTGTGTGGAATCCAGCACTAATAAAAACTCTTTCAGCTTGACAAGCATTGTGTTTAAGGGGATGCACGGTCTTATTGATCATTTCAGTATTTAGGGGCCTTACAGCTACTGTTGAGCTAACATTTTCCACCCCAATCCCCCAGATCTCTTTCAATATCAGTTGCTACTAATTCAACCCTCTTCGATGTGTGCATTGACATAGTTCACACATTATGACAACCTACCAATGATATTTCTTATTTTTTAATTTATTTTTATACTACACAATAACTAAGGCTTTCAGGGCAGTTAACAAAAGTTAAACAAAAGTTTTAAAAGACACACACAAAAAGTTAATTTAAAACAACAAAACTATAATAGTAATTTCAATTGGCATAGAAGCATAGCAGTTGTACAGAATAAAATGCAATATATAAAAACAAAGTTAACAAGTTTGTTAACCAGAGTCAGTGTGGTGTATTGGTTAAGAGCATGGGACTGGGACTCAGAGGATCTGAGTTCTAGTCCCTGCTCAGCCATGGAACCAACTGGGTGACTTTGGGCCAGTCACAGACTCTCAGCCCAACCTACCTCACAGGGTTGTTGTTGTGGGGATAAGATGGAGGAGGAGAGGTGATGTAAGCTGCCTTGAGCCCTTTGTAGGAAAAAGGCAGGATATAAATCACAATATAAATAACTGAATAAAGTTGGACTGTTGCAATGCCAAGAAAATAAAAAGATGTTCACCTAGCACCAAAAAGAATACAAAGTAGGCACCAGACGTACCTCCTTCAAGAGCTTATTCCACAGCCAGGATGCCACAACCAAAAAGACTCTCCTCCTGATAGTCACCTGCCTCACTTTCTTTAAAAGGGGGTCCCAGAGAAGAACCATAAAAGATTACCTCAGGGAGCGGGTAAGTATATAATGGTCAATAATAGGTTGTCCAGTTCAAGTAGCCTCTCATGAGTAGATTTTCTTTTCTTTTCTGATGAGAAACACACTATTAGAACCTATCAGCTATTCTATTGTCTTTGGTTTTACCACAGTGCTATTGATAGAACCTGGCACTAACTTCTTTCTGTCCCCCAAGCTATGATGCAAAGTCATTTTTGGCTTGCCACGACTGTTCTGTTCTTTTAATTTGATTTTGGGTGAAGTGATCACACAAGCTAGTTTGGCAGTCAGCCTTCCTGATCTTGACAACACCAACAGCATTTTCACTACTTGACTGTCATGCAAATAGATGGCTTTCAAGTCTGGGCTAGAGAATGTCCCAGGGGCAGTGCACTGCCAAGGGACAGTTGGTGATACGCACCTTAGACATTTCTGCAACCCAGCCCATCTGCCAAGAGAAGCTGATCATTGAGAAGAAACCCAAGCCACACTAGATCTCATGCTGAGATGGCAGAGTTTGGGGAGCCCTCCCCATTTCTCAGCTGGATCCTCAACGTTTCTCATGAGGCCTCTTTCATGCTCAGGGGGCAGCCAATTTTCTACAATTCTTCAGCCAGCTAGTGGCTCAGGAAGAGCTAAGAGCACATCCCTCCATTTTATTTATTTATTTATTTATTTATTTATTTATTTATTTATTTAAGGGAAACCCTCTTGAAAGTTCCCTGATCGGGTCCCTTTAACATAGGGAGGTTCTCCAGTAATTCGGTGCATTTGTATTGTGGAATACCTCTAGTATGGCTCAGTCAAAATCCAGGAGATTCCCCTTCAGAAAGGAAGTGTGCACTTCCAGCCTTTCTCACATGCTAGAGGATTGGGAAAAGTGCCAAAATGGCTCCAACTGGAGCACAACATGCTGGAGCAGTCTATGTCAGGCTAATATACCAATAATTTCCTTCCACTCTTCTGTCTGTTTGTTAATTTATGTTATGGGGCTGCCTTCCTACCCTCTACTGAGGGGAGTATTCTAGTGAAAAGTTGTATATTTTTATTAAAAGATCTAGAGGGTAACAGTTGGATGTTTCAGGATTCACAACTGACAATGGCAAGTACCCTTGGGAATACATTTATTAATGTTCTAGGCACCGAGGCGGGGTGGAGAGGGAGAAACATAAAGGGGGAAACAGATGGTAATTCTGTCTCATTTTTAGCCAGATTCTTCGCTCACTGCACTGATTGGATGTTTGCACATAATAATTATATCTCCGATCTTGGTGTCATTTTAATGTAAATATTATTAAATGAATAAATAAGATATTAAAAGATGGATGAGAAAAAGTATGAAAATAGAGGCTAAGGAAAAGGACCCTGAGAAGAAGACAACAACATGTTTAAACATAAGCAAACAGGGGAAAATGCCTCCCTAAGTGCAATTATCATACTTTGCACGCAATCCTCCGCAAGGGAGAAGATAAAAGATGGAATGAGACACATGTGCAAGATGTGAGCAGATGTTACTTGCATTAGTTAACACTTTATTGGCGTGGTGCACAGTTAATTAGTACAGCAATAAAGGATATGTTACATAGTGTAACAAAGTATGTAGAGCAGAATGGAACTATGCAATGCAAGGCGACATCTTTTTACCCCATTTCATGCACACACGTTGCATAATGAGGGGAGGGGAGGGGAGGATTTCCCCTTTGGGTCTAGTTGTAAGAAAAATAAGATGGCCCTGCTGGAGTCCAAAGTGTTCAAAGGATTGTAGACCACCATTGCTTCCCATGAGCAAAAAGTCCAAAAGAATTACCACTACCACCACCCCAAATCAACTTAGCCTTCTTAATATAAGGACAAAGGTTATTTGCTGCCTCCAAAGGCACCTTCCCCCCACCCCCAATTCATTTACAAGGCTATGAATGGTAAGGATATTGAACAGCATAGCCTCAGGTTCAGAATACATGCAAGAAAGAACTGCTGATTCTAACAAATGCACAATATGCATATAAAATTCACCGCTACAGGATGTGCTAAAGGCCGCTCATTGGACAGGGCTTTTTAAAAGGTTTTGAGCAATTCAGGAAGGATAGGTTAATTAATAGTGATTAACCAGAAATAAGCCTTCTTAAGGCATTCAATGCACATGCAATCTCTATATGTGAGGAGTGGAAGGAAGGAGAACAGAGCTGGCATGAACAGTGGGTATCACTGTTCAGGACAGATTCATGAGAGAGGAGACGATCAGTGGCTACTAGCCTTGCTGGCCATGTGCTTCCTCCTTTACCAGAGGTGGCCCACCTGCATATGCCACTTACAGAAGAGCTTGGTCAAGAGGGTGTCTTGCACCCATCCTGCTTCATGGGAAGCTGGTTGCTTTGCATAGCAACTATGTGTATGGAGTGCTGGTCCAGATTGACCTTTGGTCTGATCCAGCATCTTCTTCTGTTCTTATGACTGGACATCTACTAAGCACCACAGCCCAGGAGGAGCCTTATGATGGGAGTCCCCTGAACTCCTCCTCTTCAATATTGCTACCTGTTCGTTCACCTGCCTCTCAGTCTGACCCAGGGAACATTGGTGGTGAGAAGTTAAGATTCACCAAGGAGTCCCTAACCTTTGATTTGGAACCCCCCAGAAAGCATTAGTTCCTGTCCATTGGGAAATTCCTAAGCATGTTCAGGCGACTCTACACAGAAACCTTCCTTAGACCTTCCCAAGCCACACAAGAAGTGTGAGCATAAAAGATCAGGGATGGGATGTTGCCAAAGGGGGAGGCACCCACAGCCTCACTGCTCCTACATTCCTTGAAATGTTATCTTCAGCCATTACATCAGACTATGATTGTACTTCCCATGCTGTCTAGGAATGCTGGGAGGTGTGTTTGTTTGTCCTGCCTAAACATGCTTGAGGTTGTTTCCCAAGCCTAACTCTTGCTTCAGATGCCTTATTCCTTCCCTACTTTCATGATTGCAAATGGTTCAAACATCCTGATACAGGGCTATTTTTATGTTGCCATATTTTCCTGTCCATCTTAGATCAAATTAGAGATGGTCTGCTAAAACCTGAGCAAGTAGGTAATGCCCTGTATTACCATTTGACAGAATCACAGAGTGTTAGCCATCTCTTGAAGGGTATTACTGATGTCGTGAGGCAAATTATTCTCCGAGTTGGTTTCTTGTTTTCAGCAACAGTATAGAAATCCGAGTTATGTGGCCAGGATTTTTTAAATATATTATTGCTATTAAACTTTGGGGGGAAAACCGTCAGTTCTCAAAAGAACTCTCAGCAATGTGTTGCTAATACAAAAAGCTCCAAGGTTTTGGGCCAAAAGATTCAGATGGAGTACTTAAATAAAGAGACCTGATTTCCAAGAAATGCTGAGGAACAATGTTTTATTCAGTTGCTAATACAGGAGAACTTCAGAGCTAAATATTATGACCATTCAAAAGTCTAACCTTTGGGGCCCTATAAATGCAGGAACTGAGCTGAAACAAATTGGCTATTTTAAATGTGCATCTTGTACATGCTTTGGTGAATACTTGGTTTGACTTCATGGGCCTCACAAAGTCCATTAAATTTTGTTCTTTCCTGCATATATTTATTTGGCACTTCATTATTCAGTAGTTGGGTATTTAGTACTTCAACAGTTCATTATTTCACCTTCATTATGAGACACAGCATGTTGCAGTAACCAGAACATTACTGATATGGTTTTCTATAAGAAATTGCAGATAATGAACTGCTTACTTTTAATGGCTGGTCACCCAACATCTGCCTGTTCAGTCTGCAGAACACCCACAGCCCTTCTCTTCACCCCCATGTCCTACCCAGAATGAAGGGTCTCACCATCCACAGATCACATAAGCTGCCTTTTGGTCCCTGTAATGGAGTGAGATTTTGCAATGGAAGTATGCAAATAAATGACTCATATTGCGACTGGTGGGTTTTAACTGGAACTGTGCACAAACGGCCTCTCCAAAATCTCCACACAACTTGAAAGCACAGTTATTCAACTGAAATGTGGAGGACAATGTTTTAAAGGTGAGACTAACAATTTCTCACAAGCCAGGCTTGCTCTGGGCAGGGCAAGCTGCCATCACTTTTCTAAGAGTTTGTGGGGGCAGCAGCGGGGGTTATGCTGCCACTATAAGAAACAGCAGCATTAACAATGGCTCTGATTTTGTACCCTTCACAATACAATTATAGGAGGGCAGTATTGAGTCTAGCCCCAAGAATAAAATAGAGCTAGTCCTGTGCCATACCTATCCTCCAATTTCCTGAACATGTTCTTCCCCCATGAAAGAAGTTTTGATTGCTCTGCCCCTTTCTGAGGACATTTTATAATTTATTTAGTATTCTTTTTTATGAGGCTTTTGAGCTTATATAACCACTATGGAGTGAGCAGGAATTCTCTGTCTCTCTCTCTCTCTCTCTCTCATATATGTATTACACATATCTCCATGGCTCTGCAGCCTCCCAAGCTGCCCACACTTTCTGATGTGGAAAAAGAAAAAACCTCCGATGGAAAGAGTTACTTCGAACTGAATGAGAAGGCTTAAAAGAAAGTGAAAGAGAATGTCAGTGCAGCACTCGCTTTAGCATACCCATAAATGATTTAGTAGATTTGTTGATAGTACCAAATTATTTAACTGTTAAAACAAGGCATTGTGAAGAGCTCCAGAAGGCAATCTCCAAACTAGGAGAATGGACATAAGTATTAGGTATAGTACTTTTACTTGGTTGGTGCTATGTATTTCCTTCATTCTTTCATTTGTATTTGTGTTTTAAATGATTGCTCATTAATTTATTTATTCAACTTATATTCTGCTATATCAGTCTGAAGATTATCTAAGCAGATTATAATATTACATAAAATTACAATATTACATAAAATAACAATAATAAAAACCACTATGTTATGCTATGCTCAAAGATTATTTTTAATCTGGATGTTATTGTTAGCTGTGTTGATTTTTTTAACAGAAGGGTAGGATAGAAAATAAGTAGATATATAGACAAATGCCTGAAAAGGCCAGTCTGCCACTGAACAACAGAAATCTGGTGGAAGCATGCCAAGAGCTCATTTGGCTCCATGTAAAGATCTTGATAGTTTCCAACCAAGTTACTCAGCCTGAATATTGGCAACTGGTTTTATCAGAATTGGTGAGATTCTCTTTGAAGGTGACTCCAAGGCAGATTGGGTACACTTTCATTAGAATTTCACTAAGACAGACAATCTGTTCATGGACTGATGGTGATGATGATGGGAAAATGACATATCAGAAAATTTTCCTTTGTTCCTAGATCCATTGCTGGTGATTGCCCTTGATTTATTTTACACTTTTTAAAAGGGGCAGACTAAAATGATGGCAGTGAGTTTGTGGCTCAGAATGTTGAGCTTTCTGAAATAAATTATATTTTATCTTGACTAGGCTGTGTCTCTTATACAGAGAAGAAGACAGAGTGAGGTAAGGAAGGTCCATGCCATTTTGACCATCAAAGAAGTTAATGCCATTAGTACAATTAACACCATAGAAGAGCACACAACCTTTAGAAAATGGAATGCAAAAACTTTGCATGAAGCTACATTGTATAAAGAGAAAATTGTACAATTAGCTTGATTCACTGCTGCTTACGTTGCCATCTCTCTGGCATTGCAAAACAGTAAAGCTTCCCTCAGACCTCTTGCACAGATTCATAGATGACTACTTCAAAAAATTCTAAAAGCTATAAAATAAAATAACTTGACAGCTTGAACTGAGGAATCATCTCACAGCTCAATATGGCATCTCCTATGGAGCTCAAGCTCTGATATTTCTTCTGTGATTATAAGTATCAAAATTTCTTGCGTGATTTTAAGTATACATTGACCCTGATCTTGCCTGTGCCACAGCGAAGCACCTTGTATATACAAATGATCCATTGGCAGGGCAGGAAGCAGCAGCATGGCAGTGCCTTGATGGGGCTCCATGTCCTGTGCTATTTCCCTGTCTTGCTCTGGTTTTCCAAAGAGGAGGTCCCAAGCTGGAGCTTCGCAGGTACGAGGTAGAGGAGAAATGGCAACTGGTGCTGCCTCCCCGTCATCGCTGCAGCCCAACATGAGGTGCTTTACTCTGGTGCACACAAAAGGACAAAAAGAACATCAACTGAGCATCCTCCTTTCTGCAGGGCTACCAGTGGATTCTCACCCATGTTGCTGGCTTGCAAGGAGCAACATCCATGCCACGGAACTAGGTTTTTCCACTTCTCCCACATTCTTATTTGATGTCTGCCACAAGCCCATAAGCTCATTCTTAGTCTCCCAACAATACATGGGGACTAACTGCATAGGGCAACTTCTTTTCTTTTCTTTTCTTTTCTTTTCTTTTCTTTTCTTTTCTTTTCTTTTCTTTT